>NC_043983.1:10657320-10967320 GCF_902150065.1 Myripristis murdjan | reverse complement strand
ACTATAATACTACTACTACAGCAATGAGGGCAATTAAACGCTGCTTGTTATCTTGTCTTTGAGAACAGGGGAAGGACTTGTACAGCAACGAGCACCTTGACAAAGATATTTGTTTGGCCAATGGAGTGTGGCGTTAATTATCACAAGCTGATTAAAGGCGCCAAGCGGGAATGGATGTCGTTTGTCTTGCCAGCCATAGACACTACGGCAACCAGCCAGGGTCATTATTTTCTGGTCTTCTCTGGGCTATTTTTAGGACTGGGGCTGGTTTCCCAAAAGCTTCTCAACACTCTTTTAGGGTAAAAAGACTTCTTTCAGGGCACAAGTTGCAGATTTGTTGTTCTTTTGGCAAACCCCCACAGGCGAACGCTTCTTTTGTCTGTTCTACTTCTGCTTCCTCCCCCGTCTGTGATTGGTCCTTACGTGACATGGCTGTGTGGGTTGCAGGTGAGGACAGGTACACACTTCAATTCTAATTTTAGCTCATTTGCTAAGAGCCTGTTTATAATGCCAGTTATAAAAGGCTTTGTGTGAGCAGCATTGTTTGCCTGTCACTACTTTGAATGGTTCAAATTTGTACCACTCTGAAATTACAGCAGCTGCCACCTATAACTAGGTTACTAGATATAAAAACCTTTACTCAGTGCACAACAATGCATAACAATCATAAAGTATTTTTAAGGTTAATAGGTAATAAGTCCTTTATAAGATGCTTATTAACATTAAATTTATATTTAAGACCACATACGTTTATTAATAGCAGCATTATAAACAAGGGAGGCCCAGATTTCTCCACCAGAGATGCCAACTCCTTCCTAAGAATTAAAGACGAAATGTTCACACTTTGCCTCCATTTGCACTGTTCAGAATGATGTTAGAAGCTTCGGCAGATTGTTGTCAAGGCAAAGAAAACAGAGTCAAAGCTACCTGCCCTCCTTATGCTGTCACCTCATATCCAAGGTTTTGTCAGTGCTTGTAGGTTATAATAAACCACAAGACTGTGTATTGCGATCTTTAGTCGTGAGAACAAAATGTTCAAATGTAGACATAGTGATGAGTATTTTTTTTCTCCAAATTTCACTGTCAGTAATTTGAAATCCTTTATGCGGAGCGTGGTGTCTACGGGATTTATTCCACATGTCATCCTCAGTCACATGTGAATCAGAGATTAATCCAATTGTAATCGTCTCTGGAATCTGTGTAAACACCACTCCTCAAACAAACAGCCCTGCAAATCAACACCACATCCAAGGTATTTCTTGTGCAATTCTTAAATCGCTAAAAGTGATATTGAGGAAGTGACTTCGGCTGCTGGTGCACGTTTAAAGGGAAGCAAATTTATACAGGCCAGATGTGACTGCTACTCAATATTTTAGTGTCAATAAGTGCATGAGTAGTGATGTTGGAAACTCATGTTCTTAATCTTTTGTTTAGTGATTTTTATAGGTGTTTTTTCTGTGTGTTTCGGTGTGCTTGTGCATGTTTGTGAGTGTGTCAGCAGAATGACCCACCATCTCTGCTCTGTATTTTCCTTCCTGTTGACCTGCAGCTCTCTCTCTCTCATTCTCTCTCTCTCTTATTTCCTCTCTGTCTCTGTCCCCCCTCACTGCCGCTCTCAAGGCCAGGGAAACAAATATGCCCATTTTCCTATTTGATTGGGTGTCAGCGCGGGGAGGAAGGGGGACAGGTGTGATGCATAAAACGACCCTGTGACTCCATCACGCACACGACAGCTTTATGGTGAGGAGGTGTTTCAATCACACTACTGCCATGGAAGGCATCAATCTCTACATACATGCGCGTGCACACACACAAACACACACACACACACACACACACACACACACACACACACACACACACACACACAAATGGACCAATATATTTTAACACACTCCTTCCATGATCACACAGAAAGGGCAGGAGAGTGGTAATAGTATAACAGCATTATATTTCTATTTTGTTTTCATGTTACCTGATCGGAGGGAGCCAAGGGGCTTCATGAATTCACAGGCAAAAGAAAGGCATTTATCACAAAGAAGCAAAAGATTATAGCAAAAGCGTATGTTGAAAAATATAGTTTTTCAAATACATAAATCATCCTCTGACTATACTAAGATCATATGGCAGCCTGCAAGGTGAAGCACAGTTGTCTATTTGTCTGTTTAGAAAGTAATTTCCATGGTAGGTTTATTTCTCCAAAAAATATTTCTCACATATGGCCTTGGCCTGATATTATTCAGATATGGGTTCAGTTCACTTCCAGTTATATCATTTCAGGAATTGCATTTTCTCCACAATTTGTGATGCTGTAATATGCATTTTTACATTAATAACCATAAATAAATAAAGGATGTGTTATACTTTATCAGTTTGTCTATAACTAGACAGATAGCTGCCTCAATCCCCCGTTTGCCTGAAATTGACTTTTCAGTAATGTTCCACATCTTTGAGGACATTGCACATCTTTTACTGTGGGTGTGGCAGTGAGCTGGGTTGTCGTCTCATTCAGTGAGATTTTTTTGCTGTGGCTTGTTTGTATCTCTTAAACCAATTATGCTTGTTGGGGGTGGACCAGAAATCTAGATATTGTCTAGATATTGATTTGGATATTGTAATATTATGTTGTGGCAAAAGGCTGCATTACAGCAAAGGGATGCAGTTTTCTCAACTTAGACTGTTCCAGTTGGTGTGTTATTTGCCTCTACCTGCTTGAACATTATATATATATATATATATATATATATATATATTTTTTTTTTTTTTTTTTAATAAAAAAACCTTTCAAAATCAAACCTCTCCTGTATGTAAATGCCTTATGAAAGCACCAGTAGTCACTCCTGCAATATCCTTACAGTATCAGTGTTGACGTATTTGATGAAAGATGTCTTTACATTTGATTTTATCCATGTTCCCTGATATCGAGGATCCCTGATGGTGCCGTTTCAAAATAATGTCAGGGGAAATCTGTTTTGGTATTGGAACATGAGAGGTGAGTGTTGTGAAAATAGACAAATCACCACCAAGAGGAAAAAAAATCCAGTGACCAACTTGCAATCCATATAAGCTTTGAGCAGCAACACAGCAACAACGGCGATGGCGAGAACCTGTAAGACAGAACCGAACAGTGACGTTAAGCGTGCGGCAGACATGATCTGTTCAAAAACAGAGCGAGCGTCGACATGGCTGTTTTTGTTGTTTTTGCAGATTACTTGTGTTTATCATCTGCTTCTTCAAAGCCTGTGCTGGATTTACAGACACCAGTTACCTACATTAAGCCTCAGGCTAGATGCTGTTTTAAGGCAGACAGCGCATCAAAATGAGTGACAAGTGCTGGGGCGGGAACTTGACCCACTGAGGGGCAGAAGGGTGGGACAAGGAATACACTTCCCTGTCTCCAAGCAAAAAGTTGCATATTGTAGCTTTATATTCAGTATGTTTTATGGTTTTACCTATAACAATATAAATAGATATAGATTTTTGGAGCAGCACTGCAGTCTAGTGAGTCTTACTGAAGTGTCCTTGAGCAAGACACCGAATCCCTACCAGCTCGATGGGTGTTGCTTTGTGACCCTTCACTTTAGCCTCCAAGTAAAAAACAAACAAACAAAAAAGAAAGAAAAAATCATCGTCAGAAGTGTCACAAAAGGCATTGAATGCTCAGTTATTATTATGTAAATTGTCATTTCCACTGACTCGACTGAATTTAGTCAAACCCTCGATGTGATAAAATGTCCATTCTTTTCCCTTCTACAGCCAAGACATGGCCTTGACAGAGCAGTGTCTGTGTGTGGCATGCCTATAAAGCTTCCATTTAGTCAATGCAACGAAATACAGGGGTGCAGGGACAAGCTGTGTGTGTCTGTGTGTGTGTGTGTGTGTGTGTGTGTGTTTATGTTAGAGGGAGAGAGAGAGAGAGAGAGAGAGAGAGAGGGACAGATAGAGTGAAATATTATACATGCAAGTGTGTTGTGTATGTGTGTGTGTGCGTGTGTGTGTGTGTGTGTGTGTGTGTGTGTGTGTGGCGAGGGGTTAAATGAAAGTCAGTGTGCACACGTGGGCCATCATAAGCAGACAATGAAAAATGGGGGTGGAGAAACAGTACAGCCAGTTTCCCTATGGGAGCAGCTACAAGCAGCCGTACTGTTGGTGATAATCGTTTTTTGTGTGTGTGCATGTGCTTGGTCTGTGTGTGTGTTTGTGTGTGTGTGTGTGTGTGTGTGTGTGTTCAATTCAGTGACTAAGTAAGAGAGGTAAAGGAGGTAGAGTAAATGCACCTTTAAAGAAATCGTATTTGGTGTGTATGTGTGTGTGGAGGAGGGGGGTGTCACATTAACCCTGTCCATGCCTCGGAGGCGCTCACCTGATTAAAGCAGGAATCAATTTCTTGGAAATCTCATCTTCACAGAGTATCGGATCAGCCTCTGCCCTTGTGCTTTTTTTAATAAGCCGCCACCTCCAGTAGGTTCTGTATTGTAATGAGATTCTCTGAGCCTTGACCTAATGTTGTGGTTAAACCCAATGTGGTTAAACTCAAACTAGTTTTTATTTCCTGGCCAAAATGAGCCTGGGAGTGGAGATGCATGTGTTGGTGAAAAGGTTTCTATGGTTTGTGTCTCTGTCTGTGTGTGCATAGTGCCCACACAGCTAATGGCACAGCTGATCTATAGATAGTCTGACAGTCATGTAGTGTGTCTTTCTTTATGTTTTCTGTAATCTTCTGTCTCTCTGACTCTGCCTGCCTGGCGGTGCATCTGTCTTCATAATTTGCTCTGTCTGTATTCTGTCCCACTAGGTTAATTTCCGTCCAACTTTATGGCAGCAGCAACCAAGGAGAGGTCAATGGTTGCCCACGTTCTTTGTATTTATGTGCAAGGAGTCCTTTGTGGGATAAGAATAGAGATTTTGAGTGTACGAGCACAGAAAATCTGAGTTTAATGTCAGCATGTATGAGGAATTTCAGCTAGCTTGTCTGTTAATAAATAGTTGACCTTTTTTGACTATTAAGGCAGTTTCAGTGCTTCAAAGCCATCTATAGCCACCTCTGAGCTTGATTTATTAGTTGTCTTTGTTATTTTGCTGCTATTTCTTTGCATTATGACAACCACCTTTGCTGCACTTCTTGATGGCTCCTTGTAATAATACCCTCTTTAGACACGTGATAATCATGTTTTTATTAATCCTCCTCCAGCCTGACCATACCATAAATAACGTGGCTTGATCAAAGATGAGGAGGGTACAGTACTTGTTGTTACAAATGTTGTTTTGAGGGATGTTTGCTCTTTTGCCCTGGGAAGGAAATAAAAGGTACAGTAGGTAGCGAGTACTTTGAAAGACCAGAGAATTCTGTCTTTCTCCTTTTCAACCCAAGGCTCAGGGCACTCTAGGTTTGTGTACAGTCCATTCACATACCAAGAAGGGATTTTCTTACTGTACACTCTTTTAGTTACAACAGCTATGCGAGCACTTTGGTGTTAACAGGTGGAGTTTTTAAAAGTAGTGCCGTGTCTTTGATTTCACTGACCTTGACAAGGTCCAACTCAAGTAGAAGTGAAGTAAAAGTAAAAAGCAGCTTGTTTAAAATGTATTCAAATATATTCTTTATAGAAAAGAGAAAGGTCTTAGATGTGATCTTTTTCATGCAATTCTAATAGGACTAGAGGACAGAAATCAAACTCCATTATTTTAATTGGAAATTTCTTGATAATTTGGAAATTTCAAGATAAAACACACAAAAGAAGCAAAGCTAAATTATTCTTCTCTTCTTTGTTGGCTGACTGTTCACTGCCAAGGGCTCCACAACTTGTCAATTCGCTATTGTCCATTGTCTGATGCTTATGGTAAGCCTAAAAATTTGTACTCTGTGTTGGATATGAGATATAATGGGGAAGTGGTGTAGTACAATACCTTACTGAAATTCAAAATACTCAAAAAACTACACAAACAAGCTACTCAGTCACTTTACTATGAGAAAATGTAATACTTTGATTACACATTTGAGAAACCACAGAAGTGCTTCAGTGTTTGAAGGACTTCTGTGACTCCAGAGCTCCAGATTTCAGTTCTCAAAGGGATTCAGATCTTGACTCACGTCTGGCTATTGCAGAACAGTTCAGTGTTTCCCCCTGTGTACTTTGGATGTGTTTTTAGGTCATTGTCCTGCTTAGGGAGCCATGCCTTTTGATACATTTCACTCCAAAGTGCTTGGTAATGTTATGACCTTCATAAGTTCAAGGTGTTCACTACCCAAAGCAGTGCTGCAGCCCAGCGGCATTATTGATTCTCCACTGTATCTGACAGTAGGAAGGGTTTCTGTAATTTATAAGCTGATCTGCATTGCCAAAAAGCTCTTCTTTGATTTTATCGATCCACAGAATATTTTCCCAGAAGGATTTAGGTTTGTCTGCAGAGCGTTAGCAGAGATCAAGGGGCCTTTTGTGCTTCTCTTTCAGAAGTGGGGTTTTCCTTGGCCTCCAGCCATAAAGTTCTTCTTAGTTTGGTGTTTGGCATATATATGGGCTGAAGCTGTTACTCCAGCATTCTTCAGGTCAACCTGAGCTCTTTTAATGTCACGTCAGGTGATTTCCAATGCCTTACACCAAGCTTTGAAGATAGGTTCAGAATTCCTCTTACCACCAAATCCTGAGAGATTCTTAACAGGACTACGAGCAGTAAACCTCTTGATAGTACTGCAAACTGTGAAACCAGGAATGCCAAGGTGTCAAGATGTGGCTTTTTCCTTGTGAAATTGCACTTTATATTGGGCAATACAGTTGGTGTTAATAGTTTTACTGATTTTTGCCAGACCGCCCGAGCGGGGCTGGCCAAGAATACTGAAAATCCCTTACTGATTGAGTGACTGACCCCCATTGTTGAAACGCAGACAAAAGGCCCTATCTTGCGCCAGACTCCCTAAACCCGCTATTTGCGGATTTAGGATTTAGGAAGAGGCGTTCCCCCATAAAAGTTGCTATCTTGTGCACCTCCCGCTATCCGCAAAACACCTGCGCTACCCGCTATATTATGCATAGGCGTGTTTTGGGCGTTACGCCAGTTAAACCAATCAGTGTGCCAGATGCCATTGCCTTTAAGGGCAGGATGCGCTATCCTAAATCCTAAACCCGCGATGGAGAGAGGGAGGTAGATTTTCTCAGGGCTTCTACTGAGGCTAAAGCAAGTTGGCTTTATATACATATTATATATTATATTATAGGCGAGTTAATTCGGGAGGTGGAGCCACATGTGTCCAAGTGGACGTGTCACAAGGTTGTACTGATTGAGTAAAATCCCCGCGCCACACCACAGACACACAAGAGGCAGAGGTGGAACTATGTGTAAACTAATTTATTGACAAGGTAGATTGGGCAAATAAAATATTAAAAATAAAAATATAGCACAGCTGCAGGCTTATGATAAAACAATAAAACGTGCTGGCGTAAGTGTCCAATTAAAACAGTCTTTCCTCTAAACAGTCTATATGAGTAATATGCTCAGTCCATTCCGGCGGCGTCCCGGTATCAGTCCGATCGTGTGCGTGGCGAGGCTCCGTCGGGGCGCACACTGAAGCCACCTGGGCGCGCTCTCCTAACAGCCCAAACTTTAGGGATAGTGGATAGATAGTGTGTGCGCAAGATAGCAACTTTAGGGATAACGCATGAAACACGCCCACGGACACACCTCCAGGCGCAAATGACGGAGTCGGCATAACGGATAGCGGGTAGCGGGTGGCGCAAGATACCGTTTAGGGATAGCGGAAGTTCCTAAATCCGCAATTTGCGGGTAGTGGGTAGTGGCAGCGGATAGCGGGTGGCACAAGATAGGGCCCAAAGTCTGAAAGTCCACCAGCAGTTTCCTCAGATCACCTCTTGTGCAACGGTGAATTTCAGGGCATCTCACAGTACAGCCCTGCAGTGCAGGAACCTTAACAAACCTCCTAAAGTCACATAAACCCCTTTATGCATGTTATGTTGGCATGTTTCACTCGATAAAGTCCTAGATTCTTTAGGTAGATTCTAAGTAGACACTTTAGTTAGACATCAAAAACATAATTTTAATTTGATAAACGCAATAATGCCAGTAAGGCATAGTCTATACAGGGATAGATGAAGACCAGTAGGGACTCGTGTGTCATTCCATCTGAAGAGGGATGTGGTACACGTTTTCAAAGCTTTGTGCAGTTAGACAGTTTCTAGAGACCTTTAATAAACATTGCACAAAAAGTAAGGAAATTTGTGTTTGGTAGATTATTTGTTTGTTGTAACAATGCTTCCTGGCAATAAATCTTATACCGTTGGAAAGCCTGTTTATTTCCCTTTTAAACGGTGCCACATTTGTAAGGAACATACATCTGTGGGATGAGCAGTAGAGCTGAGTATGTGGGTTGCGCCCATGAAAAATTTGCCAAATCTTTTCTGCCAATGCCAAACAGCTTATTTTGCTGTTGCTATTGACTCTTGTTTTGAGCTTCTGGTACCCCCTGGGCCCTGCTACAGTGGTCAGTAGGTGTCTGCTCCAAGAATCGGCATGCCATGTTTGACTAATCTGGATAGGGCCCGTGCGACAGGGCAACTTCAAGCTGGTGTTCCGCAAAACCAAGTTGCGGCATTATTTGGAGTGAGCCCTAGTACTATCTCCAAAGTGAAGGCCAAGTTCCACATAACGGAGGATGTCAGAGACAGGCCGCGAAGTGGGTGTCCCAAGAAGACGACACCCCAAGAAGACCATTTCCTCACCCTGTCAGCACTTAGGTACCGTAGACTGTCTTCTACAGATTTGCAGTCAAGGTTTGCAGGACGAAATGGCCAACGGCTCTCTGCCCACACAATCTGGAACAGACTACACACAGACAATCTCTGGTCTCATAGGGCTGCCAGGAGGCCTGCCATGACTGCCCTTCACCGCCAGGCCCGTTTGCGCTGCTGTCGGCAACATGTGCACTGGAACCTGAACATGTAGAGGAACGTTATGTTCAGCGATGCGTCCAAATTCTGCCTACGGCATTTGGATTGTAAGGTCTGGAGAAGACGTGGAGAACGCTATGGAGAATGCTATGCTGATTGCTGCACCGATACAGTAACATCTTTTGGTGGAGGCAATGTTATGGTGTGGGGCGGCATCTCCCTCGCTCGAAAAACAAGGCTTGTCATCATTGGAGGAAATCTCAGTGCAGAGAGATATCGAGATGAGGTTCTGCAACCAGTGGCAACCCTATATCTCCACAGTCTGGGACCGAACTCTATCCTCCAACATGACAACACTCGCCCCCACAGAGCAGGGTTTATCAGAGACTACCTCCAGAATTAGGGAGTGGAGACGATGGAATGGCCTGCCAGCAGTCCTGACCTCAACCCCATTGAACACTTGTGGGATCAGCTTGGGCGTGCTGTTCGTGCCAGAGTGACCAACACAACCACGTTGGCTGACTGGAGACAAATACTGGTTGAAGAATGGGATGCCATCCCACAGCAGTATGTGTGAAATGCATGTTCCTTACAAATGTGGCACCATTTAAAAGGGAAATAAACAGGCTTTCCAACAGTATAAGATTTATTGCCAAGAAGCATTGTTAAAACAAAGAAATAATCTACCAAACACAAATTTCCTTACTTTTTGTTTATATTTTGTTCGACCAGCACAACCAGCAGCCTACACACAGCTTCTACGTTTATACAGTGCAAATTATCACTGATATCTGATAATCCATGTCCCCATCAGCTGCTACTGTTGCCTGAGTACAATTTATGTGTTGTCTCCATTCCAATGAGTCTCATATAACTAAAGTCTGAAGCATGGCATTTCAACTGCAATAGAGAAAAGCCTATGGCTGCAGCAAACAACATGATGTGGTAGGGAGAGGGAGAGAGAGAGAGAGGGAGAGAGAGTCTATGCATGTGTGTGTGTGTGTGTGTGTGTGTGTGTGTGTGTGTGTGTGTGTGTGTGTGTGTGTGTGTGTGCGCGTGTGTCTGTGTGTACGTGTGTGTGTGTATGAGTATGTATGCATCTGCATGCGCGTATTTTAAGAAAACTCCAATTTCCACATTTCTTTCTCTGGAAATCGAAATAATAGGTTACTTCAGTCAGGATTATTATGGGGAGTTGTCAGTTTATACAATCATGGGAACGGCTTAAACAGCTTTACACACAGCACTGGCAATTGTGGCATTATTTTTCGCATTTAAATGTAGCCAAATGTGACTAAGCGAATGCAATATTTTCATTTCAGAAAAATCACTCAGAAAACAATCTACAGGCAACCACCAAAATAATGGAAACAAGTTTTGCACTACAAAGTTTGTTGCAGCTGCACTGTTACTATGTGAACAGTGACAGTGCTGTCTCCCAAAATATCACATCAGCATCATTACACATGAAAAACTTGGTGACAGGGCTTTTGCCATCTCCAGAGAGATTAAATATGTTTTGGGATGCAGTATATTCAAATTTAGGGTACCATATATTCTGCATGGGCAAGACCATTAGTGTCTTAGAAGAAGAAGGTCTGGACTCTTCTCCACATTATAAAACTATTGGTACTTCATAGCAGGGAGTGGACTGCTTTTATTTTAGGGGATAAGAAAAGCTGCTTTGATTGTTCATGACTGATGCCAGCCCCTAACACACCTACTGATTATGTATTCCTCCTAATCCAGCCCCTTTTAAAACAGCCCTGCCAACGCCTCAGTGGTGCCAGCGCCTCTAGTCACGAAAACCTGATGGTAACGCCCAAATGAGTTTGCAATGTGAGCTTGCGCCATCACCTGCTTTTTCTCCTTGACTGATGAAAATAGAGCCCAGAGGGTTAATTCTATTTCCAGTTAATGTACATTATGTACATAAAAGGCAAGAATGCCAATAACATCGTCCAGAACTGTACATTCAGTTATTTACCTATGTATGCATACCTGAGATGTAGTTAATTATCCACCAGCTCGATATCTGATGCAGCCACATCAGTCTAGTATATAGGTGAAATACTATTATATTCCTCGCTGATGCTGGATCAGTGAGGAATAACATGTAACTGTCTAGTTGGTCTGTCCTTATCTCATGTCAATCCAAACAGCACTCTCCCTACAAGTGGTATTTGACTCAGTCAGAAACTGACACGCACAGAGAGAGAGAGAGAGGGAGAGAGAGAGGTAGACACAGAGGATGAAGGAAGAGAGAGAAAAAAGAGCTGGGGAACAGGCCATTCCACTGCACCAGGATGCTAAATGCTGCCAATCTTTTCATCGCACATGGACCCCTTTTTGTCTGATAGAATAATCAGCGTGCACTCGACAGGAGAGTGAAAATTGCCATTCATGCACAAAAACAGGGCAAGAACAGTCCATTATCTGTGGGGTTTGTTTTGCTCTCTGTGCCACCCATTTGCATATTGTTCGTATGAGAAGGTGCTTTTGATGTAGTTAGTTGATTCTGGTCAGTATAATATTATGTGAATGTGTCTTATTAGCGCCTGGTGTGTGCAGAGATAGGTAAAAGGTCATAATGTTTCTGTGTTCCCATAGCTTTTTTTCCTCAATTAAGGCTAATCACCAGAGCCCAACATTGATCCAGCCTCACCGCTTTTCTCATGGCTGATGATCTGAGTGTTTTGTGTGTGTGTGTGTGTGTGTGTGTGTGTGTGTGTGTGTGTGTGTGTGTGTATGTGAGAGAAAGAGAGATAGAGAAAGGGAGAGAAAGAGCGAGAGAGCGAGAGCGCATGTGCAAGAGACAGGGGGTGAGACCGAGAGGGTGAATCATGTTCATACATGTGCCAGTGTGAAGATGTGTGTAAATGTAAATGGCATTCTGTGATCTCCGGCACACTGAATGATTTACCTCTCTGGTGTAATGGAGCAATTTCTCTCTTTTCTCTATTCCCCCTCTCCCTTTTCCCTCCTCTTTCAATCTGCAGTAAAAGATTCTTCCGTTTAGCTCTGTGACAAGTCATCTGTCACTCAGAACCAGGAGGGAGCTCGTCTGATGGACAGGCCCCTGTGTGTGTGTGTGTGTGTGTGTGTGTGTGTGTGTGTTGTGCATGCCGAGTAAGAATGATGAGGCCATTGGGATTTGTTAATTCACACACTGGTAACTGGACTTAGGTAGGGCTAACTGTGAATCAATGGTGTGGTATGCAAAGTTACCCTGCAAAAAAAATGTCCATGATAACACTTCATTTAGTCGCATATTCTGTCTTCAAATCTTGTTTTCCTTCAAACAAGTGAAAAAATTTGCCAGTGAGATGAGATAATCATACTTGTTTCCAGTGCTAATCAATGTGTTTCCGGAATTTTCTCTTATCAGTTGTCACTTTCTTGCCACTAGTGGGCTGATCTGTCTTATCCTGCCTTGTTTCAATATATTTATACTTGTTCCCAGAAAAAAATCCTGAAACAAGTGAAAGTGCATTGGGAATAAGTTTGTTTTAAGCAACACAAGATTATAATACTGAATATGGGATTAAATGACTTTTTAAGATTGAGAGCTTGCAGAAATACATTAAACAAAGTCAATATTTATCTTTCGTCAGACTGTGAGCTTCATATTGACAAATATCTCACACGAGGCCAGACATCTCATGACAGACTTTTGACAGTATTAATCATCCATGCTCTCCTTGAGAGCAGCTGGACTCTCACTTGAAATCATTTTTCTCTCTATTGTGCATCTTGAGTTGTTTGTTTATTTGTGTAGCCATGCATGATAATGAATACTACTGAATGAACTGTTTGGGGAAGGAGTTCTATCGGTGAAGCTGATCTCAGCCGTAGGCAACAAGGCTTTGTTGATATCTCACAAGCCTGTTTGACAGCACTCTGCAGGCATTTGACATTTATATATTTATACATTTACTTTCATTCAGAATTGTTTATTTTGATGCTACCCTCAAAAATACAACTACTTTTTAAGCACCATCTTAACCTTAACTCTGACCCATTTTGTGCTTTACATGTTGGAAGAGTTGTCAACAAGAGCATGAAATTAAGCCCAATTTTGGTGGAAATCAGGCAAATACTTTATCCTATGTATCTATCTACCTTAACTAGTTACTTAAATAAGTGATTTCGGTGCTTCTCAGTCAGTTTTCTGTCTTTGGTTTCTTCAGTACTACCTTAAAATCCAAAAGCTCCATCATTGCATCAGCCTGCATTTCCACTCTGTGCCAACTCTCAAAACCGAAGCGTTACACAGACCTTTAGCTCTTTTGCTCACCAGTAAAAGCAGCTAGCTAATGTAACCAAGCAGCTGTGCTACAAACGAACCCCATCCAAAATTGAAATGTATCTGTTTTTTCGGCAAGTTTACCACCACCGCCACCACCTGAGGCCAGAGTAACCACCATCAAAAACTCATGAAGAAACAAGAATAAGGGTTTTGTGAAGAACTGGAAGACCAAGAGTGACTGGCTGTAAACAGATAAATTCATGATGTCGTGTTCATCTTGCCAGTATAATTTTAATTTAATGTGTACTATATTAAAGCATTATTTAGTTTGTTAAACTTGAACATTATACTTTTTATGCTGAGCTAGTAATAATAATATAACATACAAAATATAAAAAAGAACACAAATTTTATGTATGCATATCATTTTAGAGCACTGTCTGCCTCATTAAACTCAAGTAATTACAGAGCATAATCTACCTCATTAAGTGCTACATTATCTATTCTGGGCTAGTAATAGTTTGTGCAGGCTAGCGTACATGTCACTGTTATTCCACTGGTTATAAGTTTTTTCAAAGGTTAATTTCTTTTGGAAAGGAACTATAAATTGCATATATGCTTGTACAGATGCAGATTCATGCATATATTCTGTATGTATATCTTTGACATTAAGCAGTTGTTTACTGTGTTGAGAATACTAGGCTGGCTTTTTGAGAGTCATAAGCCTTTAAGGGCAGTGCAGCTTTGGCTGCTGCAGCCACAGGCTCTTCTCTGTAATAGCCTGTAATTCCTTCTGTCCAGCATAATCACCAACACAGCCTGACAGCACACACACACACTCACACACACACATACACGGTGAGTAAGTGTGACACACAGAGAGAGAAAGGCTGTGATCCAAGGGTCATATTCACACAGAGTAGGTCATGGTTGCTCTTGCGCAGCTGCCTGTGTTTGCAAACACGTGTGAATACATACATTGACCTGGGCCTCAGCCCACTTGATGGGATCCGAAGGAGAAGAGAGGAAGATGAAGCAGAGAAAAGAAGAGAAAAGAGAGAAGAGAAAGAAGAAAGGAAAACAGATTTTAATGAAGAATAGAGTACAGTGCAAGAGTGAGGGCAATGTACATATATATGTGTGTGTGGGTGTGGGTGTGCGTGTGTGGGTGGGTGTGCGTGAGTGCGTGTGTAATTGAGCTGTGTCTCTCCTGGGCTTTGAGGTGACATGTGGCCCTGAGACATCCTCCCCTCACCCCTTCCCTCCCCCACCAGCCACACACAATGGTGCCACCACTGCTACCATCAGCCACCAGAAAATATATCTGTGTGTGTGTGTGTGTGTTGGGGGAGGGGGGACAGGTGCCCTACTATGCCCCCACAGGCCTGTAGCGGCCGGGCAAGTTAATTGGCAGCATCTGGCTGTCTGAGAGCCCGAGTGCCCATCCACCCCCCACCCCCCTCCTCCCTCCAGCCCTCCCCTCCTCAGGGTGCCTCTACCCCTGGCACACTGGCACATGGTGACACCAGTCTGGCTGCAAGCTGTGAACTGGTAGTCTGTATGTGTGTGCGTGTTTGTGTGTGTATGTCTCTGTGTGTGTGTGTGTGTCCGTGTGTGTGTGTGGATATTCTAGAGTGTGGAGGAGACAGGGCAGCCAGACCTCCAGCTGCCAGCCTCGTGCCAGGGGAAATATGGGCAGACAGGCTGGCATCCCTGTGCCAAGGCCCTAAAGGAAGCTGGAGAGGGAGAGAGGGGCTGGGATGGAAGGAAGAAGCAAGGAGAGTGTGTGTGGGTGTGTGGGGGGACGGGAGGGGTTTGGGGTCAGGTAGAGATTTTGGACCGATAAAATTCAACAGATCTCTCATTTCCTGTCGGTGGTGTGACATCACTATCAGCTGTGTTGGTAAGCATGACTTCATCATGACCTCACGACTAGGTCAGCTCACTTGGTACAAGGAACCCCCGTGTAACTCAGGAGCTTTGGATTTGAAACGCAATAAGTCCTAAAGAGATCCTGATAAGACATTCAAGTACTACGTTGCCTAGCAACAACAATCTAGTAGTTGTAGTAGTAGTAGAATTAAGTGGGCAAATCAACTTCAACTGCATAATGAAGGGACTTAGGTTTCGACACATGGATTTTCAACTTCATTATCCATGATCCATTTCCGTCACGTTATCCAGCTGTTTGTTTGATTTCTGCAACAGAAACTCACTCCCATCCATGTAATGCTGTTTATGAAGTGAGGTCATCTCTATGTTGAATTTAATAAAAAGTGATTTCAGAATGTGTCATGTGAGTTGTATTGCCTTCCACTGAGAAATTTCCAGACAGCATGATGTCATTATTGTGTGACCTCATTTCACACACACCCACACACACACACACACACACACACCTAATATAGGAGCACAGTGATGAAAATGCTGGATCTCTGATCACCTGTCCCACTCTTGTTACTGGTGTGAGTCATTGTGTGAGTCAGACGCTGTGTGAGATCAGAGGGTATTCTGTCATCCACTGATATATTTCATATACAGCGATGACTGTTCGCAGAAAACATACCCTGTGTGGTTCGCACTGCACAGGCCCAGCACTACTAAACAATGTTAAAATATGCAATGGCAGCATTTTGTGGCATGTTTTCCATGGAGGAGCACTCCAGGTGTGGAGGTGTACTGTCATAATAATGTAATAGATGGATCACTCTACAAAAACCATCATGACACATTTGAATACATTTTAACAAGGTTCTTTTAGGTGCATGGCATTGCTTGAGGTAAGCTATGATAGGCTGGGACAAAGAAAGAAAAAAGAAAGAAAAACAAATTAATAAATGAACAAATCAAAGAAAGATAGAATCCTGTTTACCGGTATTTATTAAGAGTGCAATGGATGGAAGAGAAAGAAGAATGAAGTATGTATGATGTGTGTTTCTACTTTCAAAGGACAGATTAATGGAATCAGTAGCTTGTTATGGTTTCATCTGATAGCTAACTTACTGCACCATACTGATGGACACCATATACCCTAATATTGGTGTGTGTGTGTGTGTGTGTGTGTGTGTGTGTGTGTGTGTGTGTGTGTGTGTCTAGGCTATGTGTTTCTGGTCTCTTGGCACATTATTGTTATGGGTTAGTCTGGCGCCAGTCTGTCTCTTTGGTCTGCTCTACCTTAGAGTGTGCACACACACACACACACACGCACACACACATACACCCATACACTAATATACAGATAATGTGATGGGAGTATAATGTTGCACTTTGGGAAATGCTGCATCACACAATTATAAGCACACACCCTTTCTTACTGTCTCTCTTATTTACACAGACACACACACACCCAAGCCCCCTCTCCTCCCTCCTCCACTAGCTTACTCACCACCACTCACCAGGGGTTAAGGGCTGACATCATCATTTTAGAAGTGTGTGTGTGAGAGTGTGAGTGTGTGTGTGTGATTGTTTCGACGCTTGCTGGTGAGAGTTGTTTTTTACCCCCCATCATTCCAGACTAATGTGCACCTGCCCCGTTGCCCCATAGGGGAGCCGTGGCGCCAGGGCGGCGAGGGCACAGTGATCATCTGCTCTCTGCTAATTGCCCTGCCGCCCCACGACACGCAGGGGGGCGAGCTGCAAGCAGGCCTGCCTTGTCCCTCTGAAACATGTGGCCTGATTCACTGGACTTTGCTGATTGAGAATTGACAAGTGAATTAGAGAAGCTTAGTGTGTTACATGGTCCTGATTTAAGCCTGTCCTTGAATGGTACCCCATTGGGAGGTCATTTTCATCTGCAAGTTGGGTGCAGTTTGAGTGTCAATTTTTTTGAGGCATCTTCTATATGCTGTCCCCGGAAATGAATGAAACTGCATATCATTCGGCCCATTTACTGTTAATTTATCGATATAGATTCATATAAGGACAGACATCTGTCGTTTTAGAGACAATCATGTTTGCCTAGCTTTTTGGTCCCTCTTTTCATAACACTGTATTGTTCATTCATTCATTATTCAGATGCTTTTCCTCCCAAGAGACGCAACTCTGTTTTTTCACTGTGTTTACTGAGAAGAAGTGAGCCCCATACAAAGTATTTAGCTTTTATTCATCGACTTAGACAATGCACTGCTCCCTGAATTCTCTCTACTGTTCTGTCAACAGGTCACCTCTCTCTAAAAGGGTGTGGCCCTCTACTGGCCGATCAAGGCACTGTTACATGACTCAGTAGCAACAGTAATATCTCCCTTTATTGAAATGAGACACCCCTAAACCTGAGGATTTCATGTTCAGAATTTATCTACATATATCAAAAAATGAGAGGGAAAACACAGTGAGAGAGAGACAGAGAGAGAGAGAGTGTGTGTGTGTGTGTGTGTGTGTGTGTGTGTGTAAGAGAGTGTGAGAGAGAGAGAGAGAGATTGTGCAGGTAAGAAAAACATCCCCAAAAAGCTTATACCAACATCCTTTCTCCAGCAACTAACTCAGTTACGTCGGAAACTAGATGGCAATGGAATTTAGATATTAGGAAAAAAATATTCTGAGACTTTTACATCCACATCACTTCCTTGTGCATTCTTCAGCTTGTTCCTTGTAGCCACATATCTCAGAGCACATGAGTTAGAGCCTCTGTAAATCCTCCACCATTTTCATCTCTGCATGCCACCTCAGGGGCGATAAAAGCTTCCCATGTGAATATACGAGTGCTGTGCATCTCCTGCTCGGCTCTCAGATTTAAAGTGGCAAAGATTAGGGGCTTTGAGACAGAGGCGCTGGGCAGTTCGCACAGGCAGAAGCATGTTTACATTTTAGACATTTAGTTCGTATTCTCCAAAGCAACATAGTCAGCCTCCTTTCCTCGATCACCAGCATTACAAGCAAACAATACTGTGGAGTGCACAGGTTAAACACTGAGCCAATGTTCATGAGACTATATGATCATTTAAGAGAAAAATACTAGGAAGATAAAATAAATTGCAAGATGTAGAAATGTATGTATTTATTTATTCATTCCAATAAATCACAAACAAATCATAGTGAATTGAAGATGATGTGAGAGAGGGTGACATGAAGTAGGGTACATGAAGAGACAAATTTTCACACACAGTGAGCCACACACAGGTGCAGACGGCGTCATACACACACATACACTTAATTCCTGTCAGCTGAACAACACAATTTTTACTCTTGGTTATTCCTATAGACTCTTAAGAATGTGTTTTTTCAAGTGAGACTCCCAAGATTTATGGCTACTTTGAGATTTTTATGGAAATAAGTTTGAATTTTATGCCTGCTGCATAATCTCGAGTCAAATGGAGCGCTATGAATGTGATCTGGTATTGATTGAGTCGGCCTGTTTGGCTAAACTCACCGTGTAGTTGTAATTCATCCCGGGCTAAAAGTTGCCAACCCCGGTATCAGCCAATGTTCAGGACAAACAAATGAGCTAATTCAAACTTAATCAAATAGACCAGTGTGAATATTAGAGCAAACACAGGAGACTAGAGATGCAGCGCCTTCTTGTAATGTCTCTAGCAGGAGGCTGTGTAAAAGCCCATCTGATGGAATTGCACCTCCAGGGTGTTTTGATGTTAGCAGCAGGTGAGAGTGTCTCATTCTGGTGTGTTTCAGCCTCATCAGAGGGGTGTTTCTGGCCTGAGAAAGCTGCTAACGGCCTGTTGTCTCCACAGGCATACCGCTCTCGGCTCTCTCGTTATAGGGAAGGCCATAATTCACAAGTGTTATTGCTTCCTGTAAAACCTTACTGCTGCTAGCCAGAAGATCCTTCCAGTAGCATTAATCCCAGCTATTTTACATCATCAGCCTCTGTCATAATGCGCATCTGCTCTACTTAATGCCCACACCCACACTACGGCGAAAAGTTACAATTAACCTCTGCAAATGGGAAACTGTAGTGATACAACTAATGAATTTTACACTGACTGTCCTGCCAGTAGTGCAGCTCTTGAGAGGCCAAACCAGGATCTATGACCAGCTGCAGCGGCCGATGCTCTCTTTTCTCCGGTCTTTTGAAATAGTCCCAATCAAAGCAGACATTTTCACGGAGCCACAGGCTGATATACTGTACCATCACATATATGGCAGGCCCAACAAATGACAAAGCAAGCACAGGTTGCCTAGGAACAGTGTCACAGGAAAGCATCCGTGCACATTGATTTACACCCCAAAAAAAGACAGATTTGTGCGTCAAGTACCTACGGAGGCCCCCTGGGGTCAGCTGAGGAAGAAAAAAAGTGTGTGAATCTGTACTCTCGGTTTAGAAATCCATCCGCATGGTTTATAATCCGTGCCCTTGAATTACAAATCCATGCCCCCGTAAACCGTGCCTTCGAATTACGGTCCCTGCTCTCGGAAGAAAAAAAAAGTCGCTAGAGCGTATGGATTACAAATCCGAGCGCACGGTTTACAAATTTGTGGGCATGGCTTCGTAAATCGAGGACGGTTTATAGGCAGCGCGTGCAGATTTGTAAACCGAGAGTACAGATTTACACATGGGTCCTTTTTTCTCTCAGCTGACCCCAGGGGGGGGCTCCGCGAGTACACATACGCCTGCATGTTTAAACACACACACATGCCACATAAGCACAAAATGTACACATACACACACTTGACTCTCCTCAGATGATTTGGAGGCTATTTTCTGCTTGACTTGGTATGCAAAACAACAACGCTGGGCCATGTTTTAACAACAATGAGCCTATCTAACATCTGGCATCATTTTAGAGCGCCAAGAAATATTGGCTCTTCAATTATTGGTATGGTATCATAGAGGGAGAAAAAAAATATGTCATTCAATGTGAAATGTTTGCCAAACTGAGTAACTATTTGCCTTAAATGAGCTGGTGGGGATCTGTGGAGCTTGACAGCTGTACGGGCATACTGAAAGACATTTAACCTTCCTAACAGTTGACAGGATGAACATTTGACAAGCTCCAAGAGCCAGAGTGAGATAGAGAAAATAAAAGAGAATGGGTGAGTATGTGTGTGTGTGCGCGCGTGGGTGTGTGTGTGTGCACGTGCATGCCTTGTGTGTTTTGTCCTGTATGTTTTTGCCTTGGTCTGTGAATGTGCACAGAGCAGCAGTGATTGGCGTGTCCTCTACGCTTGATTGATTTCGAAATATAGACAAGATGTCGCCCATATGAAAGCTACCAATTTATAAGCCTTCATCTCGGGACTTCAGAGAGAAGCCGACAACATCGAAATCAGAGCGGGGGTTTGTAGCTGCCAACGGTTCAGAAGTGGAAAAGCCCAGGCAAGCAAAGTGACACCTCGCTAAAGGCTGCCTGCTAGCTCTTTGCAACCCTTTCCTAGCCTATTTCATTCCCTTTTTTCTGTTTTCCTCTCTTTCTCTCTCTCTCTCTCTCTCTCTTTATTTCCCCTGCCTCTTTCTCTGTAGTTTTTAAGTTGCCCTTGAAGTTAACTTGTCCCGCTGCTCACACTCAGAGAAATGACCTTGAATTACCTCCCATAAGGTCGGGGTTTGCCGCGCAGTCTCGGTGCGGGTGCGAGTCTTCCCGTATACCTGTTTGTGTGTGTCGCTGTAATCACTGAATTGTAAAACCATGTGTGAGTGCGTTATCATCCGGGAGGAAGCGTCTCCATTTTTTTTTTCCTCGTCCCACGCAGCGATAATTCTGTTTGGGAACGAGGGCACTGTACCACGTCAAGAGACGGGCAGGGGAGAGGCACGGGGAGGCACCATTTAGATAAAACAAATTGCCAATGCTGAGCAGGAGCAGCCAGCACTCAGATAAAAACCAAAGGGACTGTGTGCATGTGCAGAAAATTTTGTGCATTTGTATATTTGTGTATGTGTGTGTGTGTGTGTGCGCCTGTGTGCGATATCTAAAGCAGGTGCAGCCCCCTCCTCCTCTGCCCGTACTCAGGGCCTTCCACCCAGTCCCTTCCCGTATGAAGACACACAGAGCTATTTTCTCTGGCCTATAACTATAATGCAGTGATGGGACAAGCGGCAGTAATTAAAATCAATAGCCAGGACTCTCTCAGTCTCCAGCAAGGTCACCTGCTGCCCAGCAGAGAGAGAGACAGAGAGAGAGACAGAGACAGAGACAGAGAAAAGTGGGATTGCATGGATGGGTAGAGCCAAACAGGGAAATATGTAAAGAGGTGAGGTGTCATCTTATTTTAATTAACCTGCACCTCGGAGGGCTGGCACTAGAGTAATGCACCAATGTCTCCAGTGTGTGTGTGTGTGTGTGTGTGTGTGTGTGTGTGTGTGTTTTGTCCTTGCTGGTCAGTTTTACTCACAGTGTGCTCTGCTCCAAACCATCTTTTCATCTGACCGTGACCGCCATGGAGTACATGTTTTAGGAGTATATTTAATGTTCGTGTTCCACTGGGGAAAGGGTTAGCAGCCTATAAAAAGTTAAAGTGTTTTGCTCCTAGTTTTTCAAGGGTAACCACTTTTTTTTTTTTTTTTTGCTTGGGTTTCCTTCTCCCTCTCTCTCTGAGGCTGGTCGACAGGTCTGGTTAGCTGGCTCCAGTGGGCAGGCGGGGTGTGGTATAGCTAGCTACTGGCAGCATTAGTATTCTGCTGAGACAGCCACATACAAACACCTTCTCCTTTCTCCTCCTCCCAGGGAATAATCAGCCCTGCTGTTCTTTCCTTTCTTCCCTTCTCTTTCTCTCCCTCTCTTAGGAAGATTAAGTAATTTGGCTTTTTTGTTTCACTTTGTACCTGCAGGGCCTTGTCCAAGTGTTTGGAAATGTGTGCATGTGTTGGCTGCCCGTTTCTATGCAAGTCTGTTGCCCAGCCTGATGTATTAGGTGTCTGAGCAAACACATAAAACTCTCATGTGTCTCCTCCCTGCGAGTCAGAGAGAGGAGTCCAGGCAAAGTGTGCGCTCTATCAGACTTAGTGCAGTGCAGTCTGTCCTGTTTGTTGATTATCAGGTCCTGTTCCTATCACAGCGCCGATAGCATCTCCATCTGATCTGTTGCCAGAGACGCTAGCTCACTAGCCAGCCCCCGCATCGCACGGCCCCGCACAGCTGCCGCACCGCTAGCTGCCGCCCCATCCCGTATCTCTGTATCAGGCCCAGATCTGCCATCACTCTGCTCTCTCATCTTCTCCTTATCTCCTTATTCCACCTTCATCCCCGCTCTCAACCCCCAAACCCACCAATCACTCATCTTCCTCCTCATCGTCTTCCTCGTTTTATCCTCCTCTGTCAGAGTGACTGCCAGAGACAAGCTCCTGTGGCAGCAGCGTTGTTCCCCATGCTTGGTCGTCCTCACGCAGACTGTCAAGGCAGCGGCAGAGAGTGACAGGACAGGACAACAGAGATTTGGAGGAAGACGGGAAAGAAGAAAGTGGGAGGAAGACAGAGAGAGCGGGAAGGAGGGAGGGCAAATGCAGTCGCTTGCTTGTGTCCTCCTCTCTCCGCGATAAGGACAAGTGTAAAGAAGGAAGAAGAGGGAAAAACAGAGAAAGACAGACAGACAGAGTGTGAAATCTAAGAAAACTTATTAAGTAAACAGAAAACCTCACCCGGCCCTGGACATAACACACAACATGCAACATGCAGCACTAAGCACACAGCAACAAACAGGACACAAGGCACAGCAATTTCCCACAACACACACAGACACTCAACACAACACACAACACAGGCCAGAACACACAGCACACAGTCCTGAGCCAGGACAGCACACATAACAAGCTGACAAACAGGTCAGAGGTTCACGCTCTTTCCCCAGTTGATGATTGTATGACTGATGATGATTTTTTTTTTTTTTTTTTTTTAACATTTTCATACTTTAATTTCATGCACATTATGACAGAGGGATAGGCAATGCAATGTAAGATAATATTGTTACTTACAGTTTTTCCAGAATGGTTTGCCCACCAACACTGGAGCTTTTAGACATAATGACAAAAACCTGAGTCACATCACCATGACTTCCACTGACCAGACTATCAAAATCAAAATAGCCAAGTTACTCTATACATGATGGAATTTGTATTTATGTATTTATGTTTATTTTTTATTTATGTATTTTTAATTTTAAAATTTTGGGGTAAAACCTACCACAGTTGCATACCATATTAAGTGGCGACTATAATATAGTGCAGGGGATTAAAATCTTAAAATCTTAATTAATGTTAAAATCTTAATAAAATTATTGAGACACATTTTAATTTTCAGTAATTTTGCATGGCCCTCGAAGGATGTTTTAAAAATTGAAATGGCCCCTGCAAGTGAACTGTAGTGCTGTGAAGAGCAAGGAAATGAGTATTACTGTTTAATCAGCACCAATTTATGTGTGTGTTTTCTGTCACTGTATGATTTACAGTATGTTGCTGTACTAGAACTAAAAGACTGCAAGGCGATTAACTCTTTTTGTACCTAAACAGGAGACTTGTATGAATTTGGTCACCAGACTCAGAGCTTGTGTGCTGCAGTCAAACTGAGCTGTGTTTCCTGTTTTTGCGTTTGGTGTATGTGTGTAGGTTTGCAACATGATCGTCTCGCTGTCCAGTTTCTTCTACAAACTGACATTTAATTATCATGTGCCGTACAGAACATGATATGCAAGGCCAAACACAATGAGGTGGTTAATGTAAGAAAAATTAAAGTACAGAAATAGAAATTGTCACAGAATTTGTTAAATCCAAAGACAAATCTGTTACAACAGAGGTGAACAAAGTCTATTATTCATCATTAATTATTAAACAACAAAACTGCACTGTATTGTTTAACCTCTATTCCTTGGAGGGTTGGAAAACAGCAGAAACAATGATAAACGATAAATGCAGAGGTAATAAGAAAATGAACATGACATTCAAAACTCACAGGTGATTCGGCTAAATAAATGGTGATTTCAAGTATCTCTTTCTTCATTCACACCACAGAATAGCGATTAGCGGTGTTTCATTTGGCACAAGTAATTTTTCTCACTTCCTCCAGTTTATTGTTTAATGTGAATTATTTTTGTTGCTCTTCTTATACCTAAATGTCAGGTGCTTATGAATAGTTCAGCAAACGGATTGACTTCTTGTACTGTTTGAACAATAGACTTGGTAATAGTGTTTTTTTCAGCTGATGTGGATTGTGATGCAGCCAATTTCAAACTGAAACAAAAATTTCTCACATTCACTGACAACATTGCTAAGACTAAATGATGAACAGCACAACTTCTTGCAGTTTTGTATGGAAGTGATGAATGAAAGGAAGAAAGTTTGAAATCACCACTAATTTATTCAGATTTTGAATTTATGGAGTTAATTTATTTTATTTCCATTCAATTCAATTTATGATTAAATTCACATGCATTTATAATATGGTCACATCCCATCACCTCATTTCTTCACTTCTAAACTGATCAGTTCCCTTTAGCTTTGTAGCACTCGCCTTAAATGATGAATGGAAATTTTGTTTATATGACCAATAATGAATAAGAGAAAGTAGGGATAAATTACTGATTTTTTGTTTTGTTTTTATCAAATGACCTCTGTGTTGCAGTTTTGCTCAGTTATTTGACAAATTTCTCAGAATTAATGCTCATGTTCTCAGATCTGTCATCAAAATAGGCTCTCATTTTGCAAAACAGCCCCACGTCGCTGCAAAATGAAGTGCTGTTTTCATTTAAGATCACATCAGTATGGGAACCGAATACTGACATCAAAAGTGCACGTGTCATCCAGTGGTAAGATAATACATTCAGATATATTCACACAGGAATACTGATGGTACTTCAAGTTCAAGTTTATTTAGAGTCCCAAATCACTGCTTACAGTCTCAAAGGACTTTTCAGGCCCACAAGCCGGCAAGAAAAAACTCCCCAAAAAACCCAGAGACAGATCAGGGGAAAATGGAAGAAAGCTTGAGTGGGTCCACAGAGAGAGGAGACCCCTTCATGGTCAGAGAGGTGTGCAATAGGTGCCGACCCAGTGGGCAGATTACCAAAGCAAAACAGTCATATCACAGAAGAAAACATACCAGCAGACAAAATAAAGACAACAAAAGCAGCAGGAGGCCTCGACTCAGGCAGGCGACACAGCCACAGCAGCACAGGACGATGATCGGCCTCAAAGCCGCCGCAGCAGCCAGAATGAGGTGGATGAAGAGGACGAGGGGGATGAAGAGGATGAGGGGGATGAAAGAGCAGGATGAACTCTCCCACAAGACATTCATACTCAAGCTTATGAGACACACACACAACAGTATATGGGCATTAGGGAGGTACCAAGACTTAATAAAGCAAGGAGAGGATATGCTGCATAAATGCATGAATGAAGCAAAGCTAATGGCTGTTGAAGGTGCAGGGGCAGCAGAACCAGGGACAGCAGGGCATGGAGACGGAGTCAGGCTTCGACCTGAAGATGGGAGCCACATCCATGCAGCGCAACGCAGACTACAGACCCTCACACAGACAGACATAGCATTAGTAACACAGAAAACATGGTCAAAACCACATGAAACTGAAAGTAGAGAAGAAACTGAGTGAGACATTTAAACTGGCAGAGGCTAAACTAAACTAAGACGAGCGAGCACACAGGCAGAAACTGAGCCTCCCTTAACGGTGAAATAGAAGTTATATTACCTATAAGTAAAAGAAAACAGATAAGTCTTAAGTTTGGTTTTAAAGTATCAAAGAGAGTTTACCTCCCTAATGCCTGTAGGTAGAGCATTTCAGAGAGAAGGAGAGTGATAGGAAAAGGCTCTTCCTTTAGGAAAATGACTTCTTTTTAACTCTTGGAACAAGTAATGTAGAATCTTGTATGTCAATAAAATGCCCTTAAAATCTGCCCTGGCATGAATTAGGAGCCAAAGAAAGGAAACCAGGACAGGTGTAATGTGGTAAAACATCCTTGTTCTGGTCAGGATTCTGCCAGTATAGTTTGTGTTTTGTATTTTGCATGAAATTATATATAGTTAGTTTTGGAAGATTATCAAGGCTTTGCAGTAGTTGGCTGTGTGAACTGTTCTGAGAGCATGAGGCTTGGTTTGGAGAAATTATGTGAGGTTATTTGAGAAAAAATAACTACAGTTAAATTGGCACTGCATTTATCAACCCATTTCACAGCTGATCATTCAATTTTCAGTTTTTACGTCCACATCCATTTCCCTTACTTGTTTTCAGCTCACAAATATTTCAACAGTATTTCTAGTCTTAGACCTTACATTCCCAGGGAGCTTAGTCTGTGCCAGCTTCCTCCAGTCCTTGTTTCCCCTCAGCATCTGAACCTGATATCTTTGGGAGAGGACACAGGAAAAGCACTGAGGCCATACTCAGAGAACCAGCGAGCTCTGTCGTCTCCCTGGCAAACTGCTTGACTTTAAAGTGTGACTGACAAATTGATGCCGCTCAAGCATTGTGATTTTTACACCCTATATATATATATAGCTTGTGCATTTCTTTTTCCTTGTCAGTCTGATTATGTTTTTGCACATCTTTTTCTGGATCTCTTACATAACCGTGGTGCTTCCTGGTGTTCCTCACATATTCAGCTGATGCATCACTTAGCATTAAACCTTCCAGGCTCCCTGCCCTTTCTTCATCTATTAACAGACCTCTCCACTGTGTGTGTATCCTTTGCTGTTGCAGGCAGAGGCTTCCGGCCAAAAATGTCTACTACTACCGCTGCCCTGACCACCGCCGCAACTACGTCATGTCCTTCGCCTTCTGCTTCGATAGGGAGGACGACATCTACCAGTTCGCCTACTGCTACCCCTACACCTACTCCCGGCTGCAGCACTACCTGGCCGGCTTGGAGCGCAGGAACTTGCCCTACCTGCAGAGGGAGCAGCTGGGACTCAGTGTGGTGAGTTTGGAGGGGGAAAGTATTCAGAGTGGAGGTGGGGGTGAGGGGTGGAAGGGTTGTGGGGTGTAGTGGGAGGCAGTGTGTGTGAGTGTTCAGGAGAAGGAGACCCAGATTGGTAACTTAGGTGTGCCCGCCGGTCATAACTTTAGCCTCTCATGTTATTATTAGGAGTGGTGCACCCTGAGATGAGCGAACTGTAAGCCTGTGGGTGTATGTGAATGTTTGTGTGTGTGCGCGTGCACAGACGTGCATGTACATGTGTGTGTGTGTGTGTGTGTGTGTGTGTAAATGCTTGTGTGTGTAATCAGCGGAGCTCTCACCTCGGCAGTAGGAGCTAGTGGATCATACACACTGCCTCCAGTCCTGTCTGCTCTTATCAAATAATTGTAGGAGAAAAACTCATTAGAAATGCTTGAGAGATTACCACTTTTTCTTCTTTCCTCCAACATTTGTCAAGGAAAGCTTGCTCTAAGGGGGGCACCATGAAAGTACAGGTATTGATAAGCAGCACCTGACCATAAAATACCAAAAGGACTGATATTTAGAGAATATGGTTTGAAATGCCTGATGATATGGGCAGGGGGGGAACTAGGTGTAATGCCTCTGTGAATAAGAGATACAGTGATATATTGTAATAATAACATCAGAGAAGTCACTATTTCTACTTCTGCTTCTAGGTTCTTCTATGTAACCTAAATCTTAAAAAAATATAATGGAAACGATTGATTCATCTTGTTTACATGTGGTGGGAAATCTAACCACAAAAACAAGGCAAAACATCATCCTCTTTTTACAATAAGAATGACGTCATTAATTCTTCCCATTATATTCGGCAGTCAAATGCATAAAAGTCACAATGGTTAACATGACAGGAAAATTTAATAAGGACCTGTTGAGGTTGAGTGTACCTCTCCATTTGTATCCACTGGGGTTGCATGCAGCATACAATAGTGAAAACACTACACTATACAATTGTGCCTGTGCTGAACAATATTTTTCCAGCACAGTGTTCGTCTGAACTAACCAGAGCGGAGCAGAGGAAGGAGAAAGGTTGGCTTGACTCTGAGAGTCAGGATTAGTATTCATAGTCATAGAGAGGTTTTATGGCCGTATTTTTCTCTTTATGCTCTCTGGGCCTGGGTGGCAGACAGCACAGCCCCACCCTCTCATATCTCTTTCTCTCCCCGCCTGCTCCCTCTCCCACTCTTACCCTTGCCCCCTCTATCTCATGCACATATGTAACTCCACACACACACAGAGACACACAGACACAGGTCAGAGGAGAAGGGATGAGAAGGGATGAGGAGAGCTTTCTGGCTGCATCAAAGTTTAAAGAGGGATTGCTGCCCTTTCCGAGGCAGAGTCTTTGCAGCGATGCCACAATAGCATTAACCTTCTAATGGGTACGGGTATCTCATAAGGATGGAAATAGGAGCCAGGGCCATTTGCACTGGCATTCTTCTATCTTGCTGACTAATTTGTTTTCTGTAATGTATTCCTCCATAGAAAATCTCAGCCATCCAGCTTGTTGTGGAGGGCTCAGAGGCTGTAAAAAACAGAAAAGAAAAAAGGTTGACTTTTGTCTTCCTCTAATTCTTTTCATCATCATCATCATTATCATCATCACTATCCTCATCAGAGAGAGAAAGAGAAAAAGAGAGAGGAGTGTATTTATTGACTGACTTCATGTATCATTCATGTATCAAGTAGATTGAATTGAATTGAATTGAATTGAATTGAATTGAATTGAATTGAATTGAATTGAACTGAACTGCACTCAAGTGAATTTTATTGTATTGCACTGGATCAAATTCACTTAATTTGACAGAAAGAGAAAGAGATAAACAGAGGGAGAGATGCCACAGTTCTGTGGTAGATCAAAATGGCAAGCCATGGTGGTTTGGACATAATTTATAGCTCAGACTCATTTTTTTCTCCTGTAATTGAGACTTTACAGATTGGATTTCTGCCTGGCCAGAGAAGAAACTTTTTGTGTTCACATCACAAAGGCTGTTAACTCCTAAATTTCCAAATCATTTTCATAATTTCAACCTATTGTAAAATAAATTCTTACCTTCAGATGATGGATGGTTACCTGCCAAAGTATCCGGTCAGGTAGACTAGATAAAGTTAACAGTCACTTCCATATGTACCAGTTGGCTGGTGATGATACTCTTCCCCGCCTAACACATCCTAAAAGACTGTGGGGGTTCACAGGCCCTTATCAAACACATACACAACACCAACAGAGTTTCTGGCTTCCCCCCAGAGGAGACAGTTTTGGGATTCTTCCTGTTCCTACTCTGCAGGGTTCACAGCCCTGCATCTGTTCCTCTGGTCTCTGTCTGTCTGAACATTTCGTTTTGTAGACTGTCCTGACAGCATCTGACTGAAGCGCTCTGTCTCTCCCCTCGAGGGGTTGGATGTCCACAGAGAGAGAGAGAGAGAGGAAGAGAGACAGACAGAGACAACACATGTTTGACCCACTACAATACTAACAAGCCTCTTTGAAAATAAGCCCAGCACTGCCTGCTTTCAAACTATTTCCTCATTTCTGTACAGTGCTCAAAGCAACGCCCGGTCCTCTGGAACTGAAAGCAGCTCATTTGCCCGCCTCGTCAGTTGACAAAACGTTTTTTCTTTTTTCTCATTGGTAGGCAGGGTCTGCCTGGGAGTTGCAGATGCAGCAGTTTGAGTTTTTCCTCTGCTAGCCCTGTGGGGAGGCCAGGGCTATGACACAATTAGTCACCCCTGACACAGCACAGCCTCTGCCTGTAGACCAGATGGGAGGAATGTGTAAATTAGAGACCTCAGGGTGGGAGAGGGGACAGGCCACTGACCAGCCTCCAGGCTGCCCAAGACCCAGCCTGCACATTGCTTGAGAGACCTGATTGCTACTTATTATATGCTGTGAATAGGTTTGCCTATTCATGTCAAAGAAAACCACTGATCTTAGAGCCAGGGTGTGGAGGTGTCAAATTATTCTGGTTTTCTTTTGAAATCTCAGAAATCAAAGCAAGAATACAACAGATCACCTATACTGTGGTCACTGTCAATAGCAGTGACTTAACATTACTTAGGCTGTTGCGATTGAATTTTAGACCTAATCCTCTCTGCTATCAGTGTTCAGGGACCATGTCTGGGTGTCTGCTCAGTGGGACTGGAGACTAGAAGAACAGTTTTTTTTTCCTGTCTGGAGGAAGAGGAGGGGAGTGGAGTGGAGTGGGCACTGCAGCTATATCTGCCTGGCTGCCTCCCTCTCCTTATCTCTGTTTGTACACTGTGTGCCAAGATTCAATCAATAGCCACTCCAGCCGTGGAGAGAGGAGAAGGTCAGCAGCCACACTAGAGGAGCTGGGCTAGGCTAACTGATGGAAACATAGAGATCATAGAAGACACACCATAACAATAATAACAGCAACAACAACAACAATAATAATCATAGTAATCATAATACACTTCATATAGCACTTTTCCAAAACAGGGTTTACAAAGTGCTTCACAGAGAAAGCAAACAAATAAATGTATAACTAAATAAATGAAAACAATAAAATAATGTATTAAACAATGTCAGAAGTACGCAGTATACCTTATATACATGAAAGTTAAGAATAACTATGATGAACATAGTAATCAGAGACAAGACACAAACGAGTTAGTTATCAAAGCCAACAGAACGACACAATAACTTGATAAAAAGACAAAACATTAGAGTAACTATACGAAAGCAAGCTAGAAGAAGTGAGTTTTAAGAAGAGACTTGTAAGACTTTGCAGATTTTTCCATCCTGATCTTTACAGGATAGTGTTGATTTTGTCAACAAAGACGATGAAGAAAAATGTTCGTCAACGACCTTTTTTCCATGATGAAGACAAGACAAGATGAGCTAAAAATAGATCACAGATAATAACAATTATGATGTGTATGTTTGGTTTTCATCAGATGAGACGAGAAGGAACGATTAGGACATTAGTGGGTGGTCAAACATGCAAAAATCCCCCGTCTTTTGCAATGTGCTGCCCTGTCATTGGTTGAAGTTCAGTGTGCTTCCCTGTCATTGGTTGAATTGGTTGAATGAGGGCGGTGCCACAGCCACAGCCACACAGCTACACAGAGTTCACTGTGATTCAAACAACACAAGAAGCTAATGAAAGTCGCTGAAACTAACGTTTGAGTGGTGAGGAGCGATTGACGATAGGAATAGATGATAACAGCCCTGTGATCTATACAAGGTGGTGTAGCACTCTACAAACCTATTTACAACTAATAATGTCCATTTAATGGTGTAATAGATGAAGCAGATGGACAAAAAGCTCAGAGATATATCTGGGGCCAGACCTAGTCGAGCTTCGAAAGTAGTTAATACAACTTCAAAATGAATCCTAAAACTGACAGGTATCCAGTGAAGTGAGACTAATATCTATGTAATGTAATTCCATTTCCCATTTTCATCTTAAATGATAAGCACTGTCCTATACAGAGTAGCAAGGAAGCACAAATATGATGACAAGTCTTGGATCACAAGGAGACTAGAAAATAGCTGTAAAAAGAAAAATATACCATAAGCTATAAGCAGTTTTTTTTAATATAGAGGAAGCAGAAAATAAATACAAAATACGTAAAACTAAATATAACAAGTAACCTATAATGAGATTCATTAAGACAGAGTATTACAACAAACTGTTGGAACAGCATAGCAGTAATACACAAGGTACATGGGAAGTGCTAAACAGCATAATTAAAAACGGTACAGAAAATCAGATTATCCAAATTAATTTATTAAAAATAACCAAACAATTATAATTAAAACAAAAGAGATTGCCAATGAATTTAACAATTGTTTTGTGAATGTCGGCTGTAATTTAGCAAATGATATTGTTGAGCCAATAAACAATGAGAGTGATGATGACATTATTGATATAAATTCCAAAACCAAAATCTTTCTGAAAACAACTGAAGAAAAGGAACTAACTGATATGGTATACAATGTTAACAATAAAAAATCCACTGATTGTACTGATATGGCATATCAAAAAAATATTCTTACCACTGACTCATATCTGTAACCAGTCATTCCCAACAGGGAAATCTCCCAGCAAAATTAAGACAGCAATGCTCATTCCTATCTACAAAAATAGCCGAACAATAGGCATTTTCATTTTGAAATTATAGAATAGTTTCTTACCTTACCCAGTTCTCGAAAATCGTAGAAAAATGTTTTGTCCAAAGACTTGATCATTTCACAGACAAACACTAGCTGAGTGACCATCAACATGGTTTTAGAGCTAATTGGTCCAGCGCGATTGTAGTATGACTCGTTGAGGGTTACATGTGGAGTTCCGCAAGGTTCAGTGCTGGGTCTTAAGTTGTTTACTTCAAAATGATGTTTGATATTAACAAGTTGCCATTTAATTAAAAAAAAAACTGAATTTATAATAGTTGGATGTGGAAAAAAATAGATAAGTACAAATCATGACAGATAATGTTGAAATAGAAAGAGTTTCTGAAAATATGTTTTTGGGAATTGTTATAGACCGTAGCCTATGCTAGAAATCACATATAACTCATGTAAAAACAAAGATGTCTGAGTCATTTGCAATATTACATAACTCCAAGGCTATTTTCCATCTATCTATCTATCTATCTATCTAGAGAGCTATAAGAATTGTAAACTGAGCAAATTATCATGAATCAACCAACATATTAATCATAAACCCACATGGTCTCAAATTAGAGTTTTGGTGGACGGCACAAATAATGTACAAAGTAAAAATAAACTGCTTCCTGTTTTTTCCCCTGCTACAGCTGGGTTTTTTTTTTTTTAAGTCAGGAGGTGTCGTCCTGTTTGTTGTAAACCTGTGGGCATGTAATGTCCTTTGAGACTGTAAACAGTGATACTGGGCTTTAAATAAACTTGAACTTGAATTTTCTTCCTGACTGCATCCAGGCTGATCCTGTGACGCCGGCCCAGTGTTTTAGCCGATGCAATACAATCTGACAGTTGACTGTGTCAAATGCAGTGCTAAGGTCTAAAAGAAATAAGATGATTCACCAGAATCTGCAGCTAGAAGCAAATCATTTGATACTTTAAGGAGAGCTGATTCAGTGCTGTGATGTGCTCTAAATGTTACTTGTTGATATGGGTGGACCCAAATGCAGGACTCCAGCAACAGGATTGTGAGAAAAGAAGGTTTACTGAGAGGGAAAGAAGAATGAAGGTGGATGCTGGAGATGGCTAGGCAGGGCAGAGGGTCAGTGGAAAATGACTGCAGTCAGGCTTCTCATGGCATAGAGGACAGGCAAAGGAGATGTGGCAAGGGATAGCTGACAAGGATGGCATGGCATGGGCTGACAGACAGGGAAATGGTGGAAGGTTGGCAAGGTGATCCTGAGCCACAGGGAGAAGCAGGTAAGAACAGGCAACTAGGGGACACTGGGGAGCAGAAGAGTATACAGAAAACTGCAGTGAGAACATTTGACGGTAGAGACGACCAGGTTCTTAAAACTCATTAATGCTCAACGTTAAGTACGGATATGGATACGGATCGGATGGAGCCTTGTATCTCTACTCTGCGTTCATTTTGTCTGCACGTTTGCAGGAAGCTTACAGATACAGACGTTGTTTGTCTCTTTGTAACAGGTCCATTATCATGACCTCCTCCACCGTTGCAGTGCTTTTTGTTGTTAGAAACTTTGAGCTCTGTGCTGCCCTCTAGTGGCTTTACTGCTTAACACCTGTGCCAACACACAAGATGCATGGAAGTATGTGGGCAGAGGCGTTTACAACGTTTCAAACGGATGTATATATTTACGTACGTAAAGGGTGCATAAATGAGCCTTTATGCTGCTGGCTTGATGGGCTGATGGATGGCAGGTGCGCTGATGGCAACAAGGATCAGGTGTGTTGGTGAAGTAAGGAGCTTGGAAAGAGAGACAGACAGACAGACACGCCCACACCACACACTGAGAGATAGACAGGGAAACAGAAGGGAGGCAGGGAACACAAGGAAAACACATTAGGGTATGGCCATACTAAATCCAGGTTGGAATTTTTCAAAGAGGCTGTTTTTTCTCCGGAAGCCAATTAATTGATTGAAAACAACTTTATCCAACACCTTTGCCAAAAATGTTAGCTTGGAAATTGGTCTGTAATTATTCATAGGCCAGACACATTTTTTTAGTGGCTGTAGGAGGATCATCATCTGCTGCTCTAGTGCTCTAGAGTGCTTCCAGCATGGCTGAACATTTCAATATCACAGAAATAGCTTGACTTGTCTCATCAGAAACCCAGAGAACATTGGTTTTCTGCTGTCTATCTATGCAATGGGATTGTTCATGTTCATTAATATGAACTGAGCTGTGTGAAACCATGGAAATCACACCATTCTGTCTCTGGAGTCAACTCTCACTTTCATGTGGAATTGTGACATTGACAGTGTTCATATTTCCTTAGCAAGAATTTTGCACATCATCCAGTGTTATCAAGTAACATTGCAGCATCCATTGTCAAGAAGTGCCATTTTTAATTGCTGTCACTTATTTATACCGACTTTCTCTCGACGCTGGCTCTGAGAGCTAAGTTCTTGACACTTGGGCTGTTCTGTGAATAGCTCTGTGATTGGTTTATAATGAAGAGAGCGCTCCAACCACTGACTGCCTCCTTGAATGGCCAACACCTGAATAGCCAATCAACACTCATTATCATGTGGATGAGCCGGTACTGTGCAGTGAAACCAGTGGACAAGATTAGCTGTTAACATCCAGTTTGCATTTCAATAGTGAAATGAAAGTCCAGACCGGCAGATTTGGCCTGAATACCGGTAAGACACAAGCAGGTTCAATCATATTATCTGGAAGGAAAGGATAATATATTCACTACACTCAATACTATTCACTGTAGTGAACTACATAATTGGCATGTCCACATTTACAAAGGATTCCTCTACTGGTATCTTTTATTCCCTGAATACATTCAACTTGATTTAACGCTGCCGTTTTTGTTTGAATCCATTCAAAAGAGATAGGTGTTGCTGGGTGGGAGATTAGAAATATTAGCTATATATTCTCCAAAACTCAGACTCTTTAGTAGCCTCATACCGTTTATCCAAGATAGCCACGACCAGATCACCAGTCCAGCAATCTGGTACCACCGAAGTAATACCACTTATGCACCAAGTGCACAGGTTTTTACATGTACAGCTGGTGTCAGTTATCCAATCCGATTGAAACGCATTGTTTTCTTCAATGGTCTTCCTGAATGGTCTCTCATTATAGGTCAAAGTTCAATCCAAAAGATGGCAGTTAATTGGTTTTAATGATATTACATTACAATACAAGTCACACTAAGGTTAGGATTGCCCAACTACAAAGTAGAGTATGCCTTGTGTCATCAAACCTATAAAGGTCACATATTATCCAGTGACCTATTCACACCCCTGCCTATCAGAGCTGAAGCATATTATTATTATTATTATTATTAACGGACTGTGCAGGGTTTAGATCACAGGACTGAAATGCTGAGTTAACCCGTTTACACTGAGTTCGAGTCCTGCATGGTGGAGGGATTTTAGGCCAGTGTATAAGGGGTATAAGTAAATTACTATCCCCTAAGCTGAGAAGAAACCAGTTCTAGATAACATTTTTTCTTCTTGTGGCAGACTCTTTATGAATGCATTAGCTGTAGCCCAAACATCAAACAGAGAAGTAAACATTCTTTTAAGAGGAAAGTGAAAGAGAAAGGAGAACAGGGCAACTCAAGGAATACAGCTATGTTAGTGTGCAGAGTTGTTATTTCCAATACTAGTTTTCTTTTTTTTTTTTTACTCTCTAAAGTTAGTTCTGATGAGGCTTCTCTTTGTGTTAGTTCTCTGTATGTTGTTAACTTTTTGGGTCCTTTCATTACCCTTTTTGCATTTTTGTTTTTGCTTCTGCCCCAAATTATTTCTTGTCAGCCCTAGGAAGTTTAGCAGTTTCCTCGGCAGCAGCTAACAGGTATGTGGAATAAAGAACAAGACATTTTATCGCCTAATAATATGTTAATCACAGCCTACAGCACCTCGCTGGCAGAACTCTCAGAAAACTCCTCAAAGACGGAAAGGTCATCGCTGTATCATCGCAGGTTTCTTGGCAACGATTCTTGTTTTTATGCTGGTTTTCGTTTGACTTCATTAGCGAGCGACCCTTATTCTATCACATGCTTGGTAGCAACATGGCACCGGCTGTAGTCTGGTGCTGGAATCTGAGAGAGCTTGAGTAGAGACTGTCCTTTGGTCTCAGATTGTAGACTGTGGAAGCCTGTCCAGGAGGAGCAGAAGATAAGCAGGTTTATGATCTATGTCCTTGCGTTATAGAGCTGTATGGCCTCTTATCTCCAACCAATGGTTCCCCCAGGATACTAGATGCTTTATTACGCATCCCCACCCCTGTATCTCTCTCATCTCTCTGGCGATGGAGAACGCGGTAATGAGGGAGAAGTGGCGGAGGTGGGGAGGGGGGTGGGGAATGCATTAGGCATGGCTGTTAATGCGTAGCCTACTGTGAAGCGGGGAGTATAGATCGGGTGTTCGTGGTGTGTTTCACTTTACAGTTTTTACAAAGTGCAGGTCGACTGTGCATTGGGGAAAAATATAAGAGATAAATAGATAAAAGTATCACAGGTGAAGCTCCCTGAATTGGATGGTGCTATGTTCACGCAGCAGTGACCCCTTGTTGATCCTTATTATAACGTTGGCACAAAAGCACACAGATTTTTGGGCTGCTGAGACAGAGATAATATTTATTTTGGAAATTGGAACTTATTCACACCTTAATGGCTTAATGCTCTGTCTCTCTCTGTCTCATTTTCTCTCTCTCTCTCTCCTCTCTCTCTCTCTCTCCTCTCTCTCTCTCTCTCTCTCTGTCGCTCTCCCTCCCCCCCCTCTCCTGTCTCTCTCATGAATAGGAACTAAGCTAATAAAAAGTTCTCTGAAACGGCTGTCGTCTGCCTACGGTGCTGTGAACAGGGGTTCTGGGGCTGGTGGTTAGTGGAGGACTTGACTTATGAAATAAAAGAGGAAGAAGAATGTCATCTCAAACTGAGCTTCTGCAGCAGTCAGCAGCCACACTTCTCTCTCTTTTTCCTTCTCTTTGTCTTCTCCTCTCTCCACCACCTTTCGGCTTTCTGAGGAGAAATCTATTCCCATCCTCGCAGCTGTTCTACAGCCGTCTATCTGTCCTCCTCTGCCAATGAATATTTACTCTGCCTGCTTCCTAGATGACTCTCAGGATGGAGCACTGAGCAGGGAGCACTCTCTCTGTCTCATTTGGGTGTCAGGACTCAGTTCCCGAGGGGGACACGGAGAGGGAACAAAACAGATAGCATTCAGGGCTTTTAATAAATCAGAATACACCTTTCTGACAGTGTAATTGCTTTCCATTGCCCGGCACAAATTTACCAGGAAGCAAGAAAAAAGAAGGCAAGGAGGGGAGAAAGAAGAAGAGAAAGGAAAAGACAAAAAGGGAGAGGAGAGGAAAGCAGGGCAGGCTGTACAGTAGATCATTTGTTCGGGGGAAAAGAATGAAAATTAATGAAAAGAGAGTTGCTCGCCCTCCAAAGGCAGCCAAGCTTGAAATTCACTTTGAGGGAAACTTAATTTGTTGTAAATGGGCGAAAAACATATTACTGCGCAGCGCGGAGAGGGGCTGCGCAGTGTGTCCGTCTGCCACGTCTGTCTGTCTGCGTGTTTGTGGCAGATGAGGACGCTATGCTCTGAATAGCTCAGCTGAGAGGAGAGAAACACAGGAGCCTGTTAATAACTCCAGTAACAGCATTCTCTTTCTACATGACTGCTCTCCAGCACTCCCTTCTAGCATGTCTGAATACAACTCGAGGATGTGTTGGAGAACTTGTCAAAAGTTACTTGCAAGGAATAAAGTTTGGCCTGATCACGTCAGGTGTGTGTCTGTGTGTGTGTGTGCACACGGTTTTTGTGTATGTGTGTGATTCGCTGTGTGCCTTCATTCATAGCTTATAGTATGTACATATTAATATGTGCCAGCATTCACACTGTGTTTTTGACTGTTACAGGCATGTGTCTGTATGATTTCTGCAGAGTTAGATTATTTTTGAATCTCACATATTGATCTGGATTGATCTGGCCCAGTATGCTTGCTGATAAGCTGGAGGGGAAAACCGGGCATGACTGACAGGTCACAGTTAAACGGTATCAATGCAGTCTACTTTATCCTTACCTGCAGCTGTAGACCTCACCACTCCACAATCATGTGTGATAGGAATTCTCTGCAAAGCGGGCCAGACTACGCACAACATCAAATCCTTGACCCAAGCCTATACAGAGAGCTCTTAGCTGCCATTTTCTCAGTGTTCCCATACCACAGCCTTCAAGTGGATGAGAGGTGATGAATGCTTTATGCTCTTACACGCCAAAGAGGCAGCGTTCTATCAGAAGTCCTCAACCCCGATATGCAGCACTCATTGATGTTCTCTACGGTCCTTAGAGGAGTTGAGATTCATATGCAGTCTAGTGTATTAGCTACATGGCCTCTTCGGAGAGCTCGAGGATGCATAATCTAAAGTATAGGCACTAAATTGGAAGAGAATGAGGATGAACTGTAGGGTAAAACAGTGCTTTCATGTGGTGTGTTGAACCTTCTACAGGCCTCTCTTTTGCCTCTCCAGACCATTGGCCTCTCACCCATCCTTGGGCAAGGGCTCTGACTCTTCACCCTCCCGCAGGCTCGGCCCCTCTGACTCAGGCCAGCAGCTCGGCACGCCTGGGGAGCCTGGAGACCCCCGATAACAAACAGCTCTAGCCAAGCTGCTGCCCTCCCCACGCCCACACAGGCATTTACCCACCACACAAACACCTCGCTCTCCTTCCAGACAGGCCTTTTTCCTTGTCTGCACCGGCCCACTCCCCAGTTGTACAAAATACATTTTCTTTTCTCTTCTGTCTTTTTTTTTTTTTTTTTTTTAACCTGAAGTGAGAAGGGAAAAAAATGAAGGAAGTGACGGGTCCCATTTTTCCTCCACTTTTCCATTCTCTCTCACCTCTCGTTTTCTTGCTCTCCCACTGCTGCACAGACCCAGCGTCTGAGTGTATGTATGTGTGTGTTTGCATGAGTGTGTGTGTGTGCGTGTGTGTGTTTCTCCCCCCATGCTGGAGCGTCTGAGAGAGAGAGATGGATGCCAGAGTCCCTTTCTCTCTCCTAAGGCGCCATGTCTCTCCCCTCTCTTCTGCCCGGCTCGTCTGCACCTGCATATTGTGATATAGTGCCTCTGTTCAGCCAGTCGATTGCCTTTAACAGGACCGGGGCACAGCGGCCAAATTGAAAGGGATTGTGGCCTGCTTTTCATCAGAGTAGAGGGAGAGCAGGGTGCAGGGTCCGCAGGGCACATTGGGGCATGGAGGAGGTGAATGTGTATATGTGGGGTCTCTTTTTCTGTTGCTGTCTCTCTCCCTCTTGCACTCCCGCTCTCTCCATCTCTTTGTCTCTATCTCATTGTTTGATGCCATCTGATGGTTATGGAAACAGTCTGTGGGAAATGAGTATTCTGTTCCCCCATCAATCCATTCCTCCATTTCCATGCAGTAGTTCCTATTGATAGCAAGGGGGAAGGAAAATCAAGAGCATAGTCTCAAAGAAAAAGTGTCATCATTTTCCGTTTGTTTGCCTCATTCTTTTGAGACATATCATATGCACGTACTTCCTCTTTTCAACTTGGCGTCTTCATTTCTCTGTGAAAAACAGAATTTGAAAACCCTCATCTCTCTAATGAAAAAAAAAAAATCTCGGACTGTGTTTTAATGAGTTAGCAGCAACACTTATACTTTCAGCTTGTTATGTCACTAGCGTGACAGGCAGACATGCAAATGTGCAGCTGAGATAGTGAGAAAATACCTGAGAAACCTAGGCCCATCCCAGTACAGAAATACAGGGCTATTAATAGAACTGGGAATGCTCTCATCAAAGGGAATTAAATGAAACCCATTAACACTAACAACACACTGTTGACATGGCTTTGATGAATAAATAAAAAGCTACTTCCTTGTAAAGTTTTCTAAGAGGCGTTATACCGTCACATCTTGCACGTTCTGTCAAATTACAGAATCCATACATTTTTGCACATTTTTCATTCATACTTTTCTAATTAATACATAGTGTTGTACTGGCAGTGCAAGTATATTTACATAACCCCTCTTTTTAGTACATTGTTATAAAATCCTGTCCTTCTTTTGATTTAATCTGTCACAACTTGCTGTTGCCCGATGTTCCCCATGGGGATCATTAAAGATTCATCTAATCAAATCAGTATCTATTTTCCCTGCATGTTTGTGCTTTGAAGGTTGGCAGTTGCATGAATCAAGCCTTTGTTGGAGAATAGTCCTAAATAATCTGTTTTTCCTCTCTGACCGTTTGAAGTTTACCTTATCCCAATTGTCCATCTTGAATGATAGAAAATGAATGTATTCACACCGCAGCTCAGGATAATAGATCGACGATATTCAGATATATTACTGGTGCCACAGCCCAGTGCCTGCATGCTAAGTTCCAAGGGAAAGAGTTGACTCCGGTGATTGATGGCTGGAAATAACAGTGGATGTGTAGATGACTGATGGAGACGAGACTCGTCACTTCCTTCCTCGTCCCATTTTTTCCCCCCTCGTTTGCTGTGGGAAGAGGTGGGCACATTCAAGCTTCCTGTCACCTGTTATTCCCCTGAAGCTGTTAAAGTTTAGTACCCATATGACAGCCATGGAAGGATTTGTGGGAGCATGGAGAGAGAAAGCCCACATGCATGCAGTAACACACACACACACACACACACACACACTTGCACATACAACACCTGCACAGAAAGTGTCTTGAAGTAAATCAGCTGTGTGTTTAGTGTGTTGGCCTCAGTGTTCAATGCCTTCTCTCTGTTTGCTTGAGGAACAGCAAGGAGGAGTGAAGGACCAAGGGTGAGAGAGGACGATAGAGAGGGCACTTGAAAAGGCAATAACCTTTTCCTGCTTGGTGTGTGTGTCAGATAGAGCCTCCCCATAGCATGCCATTGTGGAGCCGTCAAGCTGCCACCCTATGAATTCAGACTGGCGCTGGAGAGGCACAAAGCCTCTTGCTTGGGGCTCCTCCAGTGTCCATCTTCTTTCATTCAGGGATCAATAGTTGTCTTTGTGTTGGATTCCGTCTTCCTCCTCTCTCTCTCTCTCTCTCTCTCTCTCTCTCTCTCTCTCTCTCTCTCTCTCTCTCCCTTTCTCTCCATCCCTCTTTGACAGGGCAGCCCTAAATGTCTGCTTTAACTAGCTGCTCACAGCTCTCCTCAAAACACATTTACATACACATCAATCACGCTGTCAAAGGTAAAGGCATGACGCCGTGTAAAATCCAGAATTGGATTACAGCCTCGTCTCGTCCCTGACACTGACTGCTTGGCTGGCTGGCTGACTAGACTGTTGATGCACAAGTTGCCCTGCTTGTATTATTATTGGCTTTTTTCTCCCCCCATTACAACTCGCCATTATGTGCGTACATGTTTCAGTGTGCTCAACGGGCTAACAGAAAGCCACCTACCACCTATGTCTAAATGGCTAATTGTCCCTGATGATTGAAGCTTGAGGAACCATCCATCACACGCATTTTCTAGGCCTCTGCTGGCCTGTTTTAGATGAAGTTCTGGGGAAAAAATGGATTTTGTCATTGCGGTCAGGCGTTCTGAATATAAACCTGATTGGCTCACCATAGCACCACCAGCTGGTCAAAAGGACCCTAAGTTTCACGCTTGATATATTGGACAATGCTGGGTGAAATTTGATGAATCTTCAGGCAATGTTGTTTTGTTTAACATCCAGCAGCTATAAAATGAAATGGATTGGACCACGACAGTGCCAACAACAGTCTAAAAAGTCCTCAGGTCTCAGACACCACTCATTCAATAAATAAATAAATAAAATGAAAACAATTACACTGAGGACAACTTGCATCAATCATTGGGGACGTCATGATCAGTCTTGACTTGTTTTGCTTTGCAGTCAAGATCACGTCAGTGTTGTCAGTGTGATTGTAAGTGTGTGATGATTAACGTGTAATGCAGCAAAACAGTGATGAGGATTTCCTCGAAATTTCCTAGAAATGTGGTGCTCAATATAAAAGACTTTTCTTCATTTGCTAATTTAAAAAAAAAAAAAAAAAAAAAAGGACGAGCTTTCCGTGCACACATACACACACCCCATCACCAGCAGCAGCATTTGGCCCAATGGAAAGCTTCATTAACAGGTTCAAAGGTCTTGTGAAGTTGAGTTCAAAGGGTAGAGCCTAAGGTTAAGGGCGAGGGAAGTGAAGGGGAATGAGGGGAACAGGTCGGGAAGGGATGGGTTGGTGCAGAGAGCCTCCATGGCCGCAGCTAGGGGACTGCAGCGGGCATCAGTAGGCCCATCATCACAGCTCAGTTGAGTGTTTGATCCTCGCAAAGGCACTCACTCCTCAACACAGGGTTTACACCACCCAAGGGGGGGCTCTCGGTAGCTTACCATGGCAAACACACAGTACAGTGTGACAGAGGAAGCTTAACGCCTGAGGAATTGCCATCTGCTGGAGTATAGCCCCCTCATTCTCTCTCTCAAACACCGTTAATTAACAAATACTATGCTCTACTGTAAATGCTATTTTTGCACTAATATGTGGGCAGGGTGCAAAACATCACAGGCACTCCAGCCTGCTAATTAGCATGTATTTATGGCAATTAAAGCTTCTGCTTTTGCGGCGTGGGAGAGACTAACTGAAAGAATTCTTAATGTCTGACCCTGAGATATGTAACATTTTGCGTGTGGTGCTGTGAATGCTAACACGGTCCTCAGTTCAAATGATGATTTTAAACTGCTGTAGGAGTTTCTGGGGAGCAGCGGCTCTCTTGTTTTACTCTACTGCGACCAAGAGGGAAGGGAGTTGGAGGCTAGACCTGAAAGTGGGCATCTACTGTGTAGTGTGCTGTCTTACAAAGTTGGTTGTTTTACAACATGGTGATAGTTAAATGTGAGGATCTGCCCTATGTTTTTAATCTTTTCACTGCATTATGCTACTGTCTCACGGCAGGCAGTTTGACCGCGAATATTTCACTATCCAATTACCAGGTGAAATTGGCTGTTTAATTTTACAGCCTCGATGAGGGTGCTCTGCCAGACTGATGGCTATTCAGTTAGCCCCCTAACACCACCTCAGGCAGTCTGCTCATCTAAGAAAACTTTCTGTGTGTGTGTGTGTGTGTGTGTGTGTGTGTGTGTGAGAGAGAGAGAGAGTATGTACGCTTGTGTTTGTGGAGCACATTGAAAAAAGCCAAGAAGAAATATAAATCAAGCAAGGTGATGATAACTTTGGTGTTGACACTGTGATCCATCGTCCTGCCTCCGCACTGACTGTTTTCATTTTTGCCAGCAGCAGGCTGCGACTGTGAGGCTTTCCACCAAAATATAATTGTTTAGGTGTAATGAGCTGGAAAAAGGACAGAGAAAGGGGGGAAGCGAAAGAGAGAGAGAGAAAGAGAGAGAGACAGAGATAGCTTAGAGATTGACTGTTAGATGGGGGGAAAGTTTTTGAAGCACAACAGTAAACATGACTGTCAAAACAAGCTGAGATCAGAGGCATAAATGTAATTATTGTATGCACGCAATTGAATAACAGGCTACTTATACTGTGCCATCTAGTACCCTCCTGGCTGTTTCTTCTCTATCTATATACAGGTCTATATATCTCATTGTCTGTCTGGATTCTGGTTACACCTGCAGTGAAACCGCACAGCCAGTATATACAATAAGAGCTGATTTCTCCTTCCTTTCCTTCCAAAACAGATTTGTCATGCACGTCACTTCCTCTTGGAAAATTCTTGCCCTTTAAAATCCACAGTAAATACTGTACCTTGTTTGTTCCCCATCCATGAAAATCTAACCCATTTTTTCATTTGCGTCCTGATTGGAGCTGCACTCAAAGGTTTACTGTGTTTACATGGCTCCTAAAATTTGATTGAAATATGCATTGGCTCATAATCTGGTAAAAGTGGCAAATCTGTCTCCGACCGACTCCAGAGGTGGCTCAACACATGAATTTTACATGTCTGATTATCTCATGTGATCATCAAAAGGTCATGAAGGGGGTCTGCTAATTAGCAGTAAGAAATATTTGAAGGGTTCATTTGCAAAAATAGATTAATTCTATTACTGAAAAAATGAACTGACTGTTGTATGAAATGCTTCTCATAAAATATTATCTGAATCCAAAATCAAACATTTCATTGAGAGCTAATATCCTCCATGTAGTAGTCTACTATTAGGATTTTTTGATTGATATTATTAGGAAAACAACATTACAAGAAATGAATGAAATGTACAGAACATTGCTTAAGCACTATACAGAACATGAGTAAATATCCCTCATAACTGGAGCTGGAGCTGCAGCACTTTAAATCAGGGCTTCCCAATCTTTTTTCATGCCAGGACCCACATAGAGGTACTATTTGTCTTGAGACCCACCAGTTATTCTGTGAGGTAAAATAAAGTTCTCAAAAAAGTAGCTAAGCTATCAAAGCACTTATATCCATTATTACAGTGAATTCTATATTTGGACTGTATTTATTTGTGAGTGGAAAGGCACACGCCTCTCTATAAAAGGCCTCACAGCTGACAATGCAGATCAGAGCAAAAACCAAGCCATGAGGTCAAAGGAACTGCCTGCAGAGCTCAGAGACAGGATTGTTGCAAGGCACAGATCTGGGGAGGGCTACAAAAAAACTTTCTGCTGCACTGAAGGTTCCTGAGAGCACAGCGGCCTCCATAATTCTCAAATGAAAGAAGTCTGGCACAACCAGGACTGTTCCAAGAGCTTGGTCGCCCAGCCAAACCGAGCCATCGTGGGAGAAGGGCCTTAGTAAGAAAGGTTACCAAGAACCCGATGGTCACTCTGACTGAGAGAGATCCTGGAGCACCTGAAGGACTCTCAGACTGTGAAGAACAAAATTCTCTGGTCTGATGAAACCAAGAGTGAAGTGTTTGGCCTGAATTCCAAATGTTATGTCTGGAGGAATCCAGGCACCACTCATCACCTGCCCAATACCATCCCAACAGTGAAGCATGGTGGCAATGTACAGAGATATCCTCAATGAAAACCTGTTCCACAGTGCTCAGGGCCTCAGACTGGGCTGAAGGTTCACCTTCCAACATGACAATGACCCTAAGCACACAGCCAAGGCAACGCAGGATACACAGTGGTTTAGGCACACCTGTGAAAACAGGTGTGCCAAGCTTGTAGAGACATACCCAAGAAGACTCGAGGCTGTGATTGCTGCGAATACTTTCTGGTGGCACTGTATCAATCATCCTACTTTCTATTTGGCTTTTTGTTTTTGGAAAGTGATCCTCATCAAAGATTTTAGACAGTGCATCGCCTACTCTTGGTTTTAAAAATTTGTCCATGCTGTCAGATAGCTAAGGCTGCTACTGTATTCTCCAGTCACCATCATTTATGAAGGGCATTGTGGTCAGTGGTGTTTTATGGGCCTAATGGATGTAGAAAGTGTCCTCGTTGTATGATTTTAAAAAATGTCCATACTTAGTGAGAAAAGAATCCATTGATGCAGCCTCCCCATGACCTACCTGTCTCTGTGCCTTAATAGCATAAATCAGTTCAACCACCATTGGCTTACTGCAGAAGGACTTTAGAGTCACAGATTTAAGCTCAACTGGTTGAGGTCACTATTCTCCAACTTACTATATAATTCATCTATTTTTTGCTTTGAACATAAGTCAAATATCATGGTTAAACTGTTGCTCTGAAGTCAAGATCTCTGTAAGATAACCAGAGAGGGAGAGGACCAGTATGCCCATTCAACCCTGCCGGTCCCATCAGTAGGCTTACTCGTTACTATGTGGCCGAGTTTTGTCTAAACCCACTTTAGGGCTTTATTTTAGATTTTAATGGAGGTCCAACAGTTTCTAAAGGTGCCATGTGTCCTGCTGAATTACAGGGAAATGTGAATAAAATGATGCACAAACAGACATTAGACCCAGACATTTTCTGTTTGCTATAGTGGTGCCATCATAAAACAATGCATCTTTGTTTTGAATATTTCTCTTAGTATGAACATCATGTGTCTTCAGTGAAGCGCTACAACCAGCAGATACAGAAAATGTATGTGTACTGTACATTGTCATAGAATATGGGGGGAAAATATCATTTATTGGAATGTGTCTGTGTGTGCTCATGTGCGTGAGGCTGTCTGTGTGCTTTCACAAGTGCATATGTATTTTTTTATCTGATTATTTTTTATTTATTTATTTTTTTATTATTTGTTTGTTGGTTGGTTGGTTGGTTTTGTTTTGAGGGGGTGGGAGGGGTAAATTGGATGATGCCAACATGACTTTGAGGGCGAGCAAGGGCAAGGAAGAGTTACCGGGCTGGGTAGATAACATTGATTTTGATCAAGACTGAGGAGAGAGAAATAGAGAGAGAGTCGGGAGGGGGGACAGGAGGAGGCCGTCTGTGAGACATCAAACTTTCCTCTCTTCCTCAGATCAAAATTACCACCCTAGATGGGAATGAGAATTTTAATTAGAACTTGGGGCTATCTCATCTTAGAGTGTGTGTGGAGCTAAAAGACTAATTCCCACCCCACCCCCCACCCAACCCCCCCACCCCTACCTTCACTGGCCACTTTGTCCGTTATTTAATAGGCTCTTTGTTATCTATCTAGTTGGGTTTGCCAGGTACTTAGAGCCCCTCCACTGGAATATTAGGTATTCTGATGAGGCAGGCAGCTGTGCTCCACGCAGATGGTGCCTGCTGTAATCAGCGCTCTCAAAAGAACGGCTCTCATATCTCCCTCAAACTTATCCCTTTTATGATTACCAAACACAGAGCAGCAAATTGTTATGAACAAGATAGATATATTTACTGGCAGTGTAAAATACAGTGGCGCCTAACAATTCAATCCCTTTCAGGTTGATTTGTATTGCTGAGTGCACACTCTCAGATGAGGACATTTGGTGTTAGGGGCCATGAATAGCATTCAAATTTCCCCTCTTTAAATGTGGTATTATGTGATGGAATTGGGAAGAACAGAGACCTTGTAGAAATACTGTTACAGTTTATTCAGTCTGTTTGTCGGGTTGGTCCAGGACAGAGCAATGACCTTGAAATAGGCTGGGCTCTGGGTGATGAAATCATTTGCTTCACAAACAAACAACTAATATCAGTCCAGCCACAATAGCACAAACACTTTAATGTGTTACCAGCCAGTCTGAAAAGAAGTACATAGAAATGGACTGTCAAATTCTTTGGATGCTGTTTGGGATGCAGTATGTGAAAAACAGTTGTCTTGGACAGAAAACTGATAGACACCCACTACATCTTCTATTAGCATGCATCTTGTGTCCAGATTTCATCCAGGCATGAATTATCCACATTTCATTTACACCTGGTATTAAAAATTCATCTCCACTATCTTTCCCCTTGCAAAATGGAAAAAGTGGAAATATTGCATTGCCTGTGTGACTCTTGCAGTTAACACAAAATTATTAAACTCACGTGTTTCAAGCAAGAGCTCAGAGGCATTAGGGAGGTTGCAGTGGCGCATACTACTTTTCTTTCTCATCAAAACTTGCTTTTTCCAATAAGCATGATTTAATGCATGTGAGATGTTATTGCACTTACTGTTTTATCACTGTGGCAATAGTTCACCTCTAACTGCCTGTTAATGCAGTTTACATAATGGCATGATAGTCCATCATGTTTTTTTTTGTGGATGTGTTGAAGCTGTATCTTGCTAAATCCAAAAATGGCCAAAACATTTACTGGGTCATTTACTGTAAAACCATGGATGCAGTGATATATTTTCCCAGATTCACTCCTCCCCGTTCTCAAATTCATTCTGAGTTTGTGTGTGCTGGTGTTTGTGAGTACTCTCAGCAATGCAGAGGATAGGGCAGTAAGCACTGTCAGGTGTAGGCTGGGACCTTATCAATGAAGCGGCTCAGCCTGTAATTAGTGCTATAATCACCTCCCTAATTCAACCACTGCTCAGTGTCTAGCCCAGCTCTCCCACTTCTCTCTCTTTCTCTGTCTCACGCTTGCTTCCTCCCATTTCTTTTTTCCTCTCTCTTGCTCTTCCTCTCCAAATCCTCTCTGTTTTAGCTCCCCATCTATTTTTCTTGGTTTAATCTTACCAGTAGTCTTGCTGTCTTTCACTACTTTCTCCCTCCATCCCTCTATTTTACCCTGCCCCATGCCTCTGTCCTTCACTTGTGTGGATCTCAACCCAAATGAGTGAATTCTCCTCATTAGCAGTGCGTGGGGCCAGCGTGCCCCAGGGGACACCAAGCAAGTTTAGTGCAGAACAGCTCAGCAGAGCTATGAGGGGTCAATGAGCTGGTTAAGGACTGATGTTTAATGCTGGTCTGTTATGCAGGGGGGGGTGAGGAGGGGAGTCTGCTGGTTCCTTTGTCAGTGTGAAGGAGAACAAGCAATAAAAAGGATAATAATAACAACACAACAACAACAACAGTAATAATGATTATAGTAATGGTAATAATAATAGTAAAGTTTTTGTTATACTGTTTTTACACGATTTAAGCACCTTTCAAAACAAAGTGACAAATTACTTACCAGATTCAATACTGTCCTCATTACAGGATCATTAAAAGAGAGCATAAAGGATAAGAGAAACAGCATAGATTCAATGTGAAAAGCAATTACATATCTGAGTGAAATTTAGATAAGGATAGGAGAGGGAGATGGTCAGGATCCTCTAGGATCAACAATGCAGATAGGAGCCGTACCTCATAAAATAACTCATAAAGCATACAATGAGCAATGAAATAGGTAATTATCCTGAAGCGTGTTCATTAAAATAAGTGTTGAAGAGTGATTCAAAAGTTTTGGTGTGGCCAGGCTTAGTTACATGACCAGTGCATGCCACAGTACCCCTGTCAAAGAACCTCAGGCTGAATGTTGGAGTTGAAGAATTAAAAGGCCAATAATGTACGGGCTACACCACATTGAGCCTTACAAGTTGTCAATAAAACATTACAATTAATGAATTTTTGAAATAACTGTTAGGCTGTCAGGAGGGGCTGGAAAGTTATACGGTCCTGTCTCTTAGATTGTTTTAGAAGTTGCACAGCTGCTTTTTTAGTAGCTGCCAATGGCAAAAACTTCAACTTGGGCCAGGGTAGAAGGAGTCACAGTAGTCTAAATGAGAGATATGATAAGATCATTTAGCCTTTGGCGCTTGTGTTGTTGAAGATATTTTTAAGCTGTAGATGACAGGGTTGGACAGAAGAACTTCTGATTTTACCATTGTGAGAACAGTTACAACTGTAGGAATCCTGCTCATCAGGGCTTAATAGGTTGCTATATACTCTTAAGTAACTAACTTAAGTACTAACAGAGTTTGGTGTGCTAAAAAGAGCAAACTCAGATTTGTTGTCATTTAAATAAAAGTGTTTGTGACATGCAGTGTTAAATATCTCATTGGAAGCGTTGAGTTGGGATAAGCAACTGTAATACTTAGTTTTAAGGTTTATATACAGTTGTGTGTCATCTACATAGCAGCGGTATGAGGTTTCGTGTTTGCAGATAGTGTTGCCATGTATGGGACCAGCACAGGACCAGTCAGTGAACTTGGGGAAGTCAATATAAGAGCTGGGCCAAAGAAGAGGAGGTATTTCAACAACAACAGAAAAGGCTCAATTTTACAGGTAAGAAAAGAACCAATTTAGAGCGGAGTCCTTGATGCCAAACCAATTTTCAAGGAGGATTAGTAGTATGTCATGGTCCAGTGTGCAATGTTGTGCTGGGCTCTACGGGGACAGGCACTGAGCAGTCAACAGCATCAGTGACCAGGAGAAGTTCATGCTTAAAAGAACATTTCGCTGATTTTCAACCCAACCTCTATCATTTTATTGTGGAGGGTGCACATGTAAACACACAAACAACTTGTCAATACCTTCTGTGTCTCAAGAGCACACCCCAGCAACTGGGATGACTTTGCTGGAAGAAATCTCATAGAACTACAGCTTCTTGGGCAGAACCATGTGCAAACCGAGAGATGGGTATGCTATGTCATTTTGCTCGAGAATGGTGGAAACAAACAAGATGGATGAAATTACTGGATGAAAATTACTTCTTTTGACTTATCAGGCTACTTTTTTGAGCCTGAATGCAGCATCGAGGGACTCAACATATGGAAGCTGAGGAGGCCACAGCCTTGTTCTGTGAGTGACTGGTGCTGCGACTGTACACTCACACAGGCAACTATTTCATTGCTGAAAGTGGCTCTTGGTCATTCATTTCAGATAGAGCTGAGAGTAAATGCAGAAACTGTTGCCGACGGAGAGGAGAAATGTCTGCAAAAATATAATATATGAAATTAATGTAAAACATTTTCACTGTTGTGGAACAATCTAAGTGAGTCATGGGAGAAGATGGTGCGCAATGTGTGCTGGATGTTTTCAGTAGGGACAACTGTGGGCAGTTTGTAGTATTTTTTTCCAGTTATATTGCATCAATTTAAAAAAGAATCTTTGCACATTTATACTGTGGAAATTCAGAGTTTTCATATAATGTAGGCTATTCCAGTGGTGAAATTATTTTTAAACTTTGACTGAAACTCTGTACTATGGAAGGCTTTAACACCACATTGATTTTTTTTCAGGTATATCGTAAGGAAATAACTTTCTCCAAAACAGTGGATAAAAAAGGCAGGTTGCGAAGTAGATGTTGAAGCATCATATTTGAAACAAGAGACGGCAGTACTGGTGGCCAAAGAGCTGTTTATGGTTGTATAATGTGCAGTGTAATCGGTATGAAGGTTCTCTTTTACAAGTTTAGTGGGATAATGTCCACTGGGCAAAATGAGGATTTCATTTGAGAGATAGCTTCCGCCAGCTAAGTGAGGGAGGCAGATATAAAATTGCACAGACTTCTGGGGAGAAGGAAAGATCAGTCCCGGTGAGAGAAAAATGGAGCCTAATAATCTTCACCTTATGAGTGAATAAATTCAGAAACTTGTTGCACTTTTTAGGGGATGCCTGAACATTATGACACGGAAAGAGCTAAGAACAGCTGTGTCATCAGTGTGTCGCTAATTAAAATTCTGGAGTAACACTTTGGAAATAATATCAGGAAAATATGGAGTCCTAGTAGGATTGCTTCCTCATACTTTGGCATGAGATCTTTTAGGATGTCTACACTGATTCATACTTCCATTCACGTTCAGCCTTGTTTTGTGGAGGAGCTACAGTATCAATTGTGGCAGAAGCATATACATCCATATCTACATCTGAAATAAATAAACATGAAATTATCACATCAAGGGTGTGACTTATAGAAAGAGAGGGGGGCTATTATCAGGTTGAATGAGATTAAAAGATTCAATAGAAGCAAGTCGGACAACAGGTGTGGATACTAAAATCAACTAAAGTAAGTATCCTTTCATATGCAAGCACAGAAATGCAGAGTTAGGAAAACTCTTCAACAAAAACAGTGCTTGGTTTTGGCTCTCTGTACATAGAAGAGCTGTTGCAAACAGCCAGGAAACTGAAATGCTCCAGAGAAGTGAAGTGGCTATTTTATTCATACTTAATGAACATTATTAGTATGAATGATATCTAAAGCTTGCTCCACCACAAAAAGTGATTGGTTCCTCAGAGGTTGTATTGCTTTCCAACTAGCTCAAATATACTGTATGTCGTACTATACAGCATGTGCCCATTGGTTGCTACTACGGTTTTTGAATAAGGCAGATGCTACTGTCAGGCTACAGTGGAATATGCAAGTGTGTGTGTGTTTGTGTGTGTGTGCCAAAAAGGCCTGGGGAGACATATTGCACACATACACACATACACACACACACACCATAATATTGCCTCCATGGAGCCACTTGGCATGTAGCCTTTCTTATGCTGCTCTGTAATGTGATTTGTCCTGGCTATTGATACCCCAAAACACCCGACTCTCCCCCTCAACCCTCTCGTTAGCCCCCACCCACCCCACTTCACCCCCCACTTCCAATTTCCACGCTAACCCAATTAACATCTCGTCAATAATGCTCAGCATTTCATTTTGCTGCTTTAATTAACAAATTCAATTTGCTCGAAACCGCTGTGAAAACAAATTAAAAGCACGGCAAATTAAAAGCCCGCAGCTCCAGCGGATGTGGCTAAGGTGATTACAGATGCGTCAAACGACTGTTTTCTTGTTTGTTTTATCTCAGGAGAGGAAAAGAGACTCCCGAGAGGAGGAGGGGGGCATCGATTGTGGTGCCAGGGCAGTGCAAGGTAGGGCATGGTGAGGCAGGGAAAAGTACAGAGCTGGCAAGCAAAATGGAGGTGAAGAGGCACTAGGGCAAGTTTGGTGTACCGCATGCCATGGTGGCACACTGCTCCACACCAACAGAGTAGAACCTACCACAATAGAATCAAACACCTGACACACACACATTGTGTTCACTTATGTATAGTTGAATATGGTCTACTCCAGAAAAGCCCCATCCAAAATCCCCAAACTGGCAAGCATACTTGTTGCACCTGATAATAAACCTGTGCATGTGTGTGCATGGGTTCTGTGCTATTTTATTGGTATACAAATGAATATGTGTTTTCAATATTATGCTTGCTCTCATTTCTGTGTGTCTTGTCTTTGTTGTATCTGTCACATTCTGTCTGGCTGTCTGATTCTCTGGTCTGAGTGAAACTGATAGCTGGGTTGTTTTGTGGCTTTGCTGGACACACAGGCCTCAAGAATCCCAACCATCAGCAGAAAGGCAATGCCACATACATTAGATTTCACTCTGGCCGCTACCTCTGTCTCAGCGTGTGCCTGGACAGACAGTTTACATCGGAAGTGACTAGAAGTGCTCCACAGCAGCACGACCCTTTGTCTGTGTCTGCAGGGGCAGAGACAGCAGCTGAGGCAAACAAATACTGGATATACAAATGAAGAATAGGGGAATAAGAGTAATAATATGTTGCATACCTCTCTTTTTCTTCCTCTCCCTTGTTGTCCCTTTTTATCTCTGCCTGTCTCTCTCTCTCTCTCTCTCTCTCTCTCTCTCTCTCTCTCTCTCTCTCCCTCTCCCTTTCTCCTTTATGCCATTATTATGGAGCCACGTCTAGGCCAGCAGATTATCCCCTTGACATTGTATGCTTGTCATGTTAATGATGCATGCTCTGTCCTCTGTATTTCACCCACTCTCTCTCTCTCTCTCTCTCTCTCTCTCTCTCTCACACACACACACACACACACACACACACACATTTAAACCTAATGGAATTGGCTATAAGCCATGTACCTGCAGTGGTCAATGCAGCTTTGTTTAGTTCCAATGTAAAATTGATTCTGTATAGGTTCCGACTTACAAGGTAAAGTATTGGCAGCAAACTCTAAGCCCCATCTGACACAGGCAGAGAGAAATAAGAGAAACAGAGAGAGAGAGAGAGAGAGAGAGAGAGAGAGATACTGTACAGTGTATCTACTTCGCTCGTTCACTCGGTGTGGCTTATGAGCACAGTTTCTCTTGTGGGTTTGTCATGTTCCATCTTCCACTGAGTGCCAGTTCTTTTTTCTTTTTGTCATCTCATATCCCACTCTCTCTCTCTCACCATACCACCCTCCCTGTTTTTTCCTCAGTGCAAGTCTCATTCTAAGCAATGATTAGAAGTTTCCAGACACCAAGCAGCGCTTCCATCTGGTCCACATGTCAGCATCTGGAGAGGGTGTGGGCTGTTTTGACATGGGGGAAGTGGCACGCACAACTCCCTCACATCTCGCTGTTTCATTGTGTGTTTGTATGTGTGTGTGTATTTGTCTTGGTGTGTGTTTGTGTTTGTTTTTGTTTGCATGTGTGTGTCTGTGCATCTCAGTCTCTGTTTTTCCTCCTTTCTTTCTCTCCTCCACCAGCAGCTAATTATTGTCCCGCTTAATTACCAGCAACACAGCGGCCCGGCCCGCTTCAGCTCTACAGAACGACTCGGCGCTCTATTCCCATACCTGATTGAACTCTGCTAAATGGAAAAGTTGTGGTGGGGAAAACGCTTTAGTCACACAACATTTTGTTTCATTCCTTTTCTAATATCTCTCTCGCTGTCTGGTTACTTGAAGATAACAGACATTTGAATTTGTTTCTGGGGATATCAGAAAAATAAAAATAACAGGTTTGGAAATGGAAAAAGGCGGCAAGACATGAGAGACGAACATTGCTCCCCGATTTGTGCACACACACACACACGCACACTCACACACTCTCTCTCTCTCTCTTTCTCACTCTCTCTCTCTTTCTCTCACACACAACACACACACACAAACACACACACACATTCACCACCCTTGTCGGATCCATAAAGGCAATAAGCCAATAGGAACGTACACGTCTCCTGACCTTCAGCTCCAATTAGGCCCTGAGGAGAGATGGGTGAACTTTTCAACCTTACACCCTGTCTATTGATGCTCCGATAGGGTTGTTCTGAAGACAGGGAGATCGGCAAGTCAATATTCAAGTTCACTGTTGTGGTGAGGCACAAGTTTGGTTTCAGTGGCAAAACTTTAAAAGTTTGCTGACATCCTGGAGAGGAGCTTGAAGTCCCATATGGAAAACTCTTAGTTCCTATGTATACCTGATTGTCACACTCCTAGTGGATAATGATGCTATAGAGGCCACATGCTGCCATACAAATACAATAAAATGATGATGAAGGGTAGATTGGCTGCTATCTGGGACTTCCAAGCTTTTGGCCTTGTGATATAATTGCAGATTACAGTCAATATTTTGGACCAATATGGCCTTTCACGGGACTCTGCATGCTCCATCCACTGATAATGCACTGATAGGATAAGCAGAAAAAAACCTGACTAAAGAAAATACTTTTTTTATTTTTCACATTCACCATACTATAGACCTTTGAGGGGGGAAAACATCTCTAAACAAAAGCCCACTTTGTTGAAGAAATCTGAACCACAACAATTTCCAAAACAATTTCCATCTTAAGAAGACATTAAGGTCCTTCTCGTGCTGCTATTAAGCTGACATAATGCACTTCTCTGGCTTAATTTGCAAATTTCATCTGTTGGTAAAATAGTTTTAGACGTTTTTGCCACTTTGGGATTTTTGTAGTGTAAACTGAACTCGTGAGTGCTGACATGCATGGCATGGCTGAACTGAAAGTGTTTTTCATGCAGATCAGCAGTACTGTGCCATTTTGATATTTAATGCCCCACTTGGGCCATCAAAAGCAGGTCTTAGCAAAACTCAAGCCTGGTCTTTTCCTCCTCTTTCCACCCCCTTTGTAAGATAACGCCGGGATAGCGCTTATCACTTGTCATGAAAAATGTAAAAATGTCACACCCCAGACATATCGGCAGGTTTTCACACCCTCATTACTGCTAACACAAGCGCCATGAAACTAGAGCCCCTTGTCTCATAATCAGTGTTAAACTCTTGTTTTTCAAGTGATAAAATCTGCCAGTGGGATGAGTCAATCCCACTTATTTCCAAAGCAGTTTCTCTTGTTGAGTCTACATGATTTAAACAGGTGGAGCCTTTTTGTAATCAGAAAAGTCTAGTCTAGAGAATAGTTACATAGATTTGCATGATTTGTGAGTTTCATTGTGCAACTACGATTCTACAAAAAGAAATCATGCTCCCTAATATGCCTTATATCCGTAAATTTCTCCCCTGATAGTCAAATCCAATAATTTTGGGACATCTGGGTGAGATCCGTGCTCAGTAGTGGTGCAGGGCTGTCCTGTCTGTGTCTGCTGGCAGGAGGTCATTGATTCAGTGTTCTCTGGTAAATACCAGGTCACTACATCTGCACTCCATCAGGCAGGGGTCATTCACATCCCGAAGGGAAAATGATGATCGGGCAGAGTCCTTCCTTGTGTGTCAGTGTGTGTGTGGGGTGTGTGTGTGTGTGTATGTGTGTGTGAGGTATCAGGTATGCTATCAGTGTACTCAGGTCATTGATCGGTCCCCAGTGTCAAGACGTTGTCATCGATTCTCTGCCAGGTCACAGAGGAAGCTCATGGGCAGGCTCAGCAGGGAGTCTGAGGTTACACACTCATGGATGCACATACACATACACGCACACACACACACACACACACACACACACACACACACACACACACACACACACACACACACTGCTGGCCAGAGTCCCATCTTCATGCCTCATCATGTTTCTCTTTGTCTTATTTGTCACTGCTCATGTTATTGTCCATTTTATTGTTTTATCCCAGCACCTATTGCACACACAGCTGACCCGGTGTGGGATGCCTCTTTCACACAGTGACCATCAAGTTTCGTCCTTTTGTCCCTCGTGGGTGTTTTCTTGGTAGTTTTTCCTTGTCTTCACCGAGGGTCTAAGTTTAGTAGTGACAGGTGGGTTCTACTCTGCTGGCTAGGTTAGGCATTCCAGATAGCACTCCAGTCACTCCAACACGGTATTTTGTGGTGCTCTGTTTTGTTTCTTTGTCTTATACTCTGTTGCGTACTGTACTCATCTTCAGAATGATTTTTATGCCTTGCCAGTCATGGCCAGAGTTATTATGTTTTCATGATTTTTGGTACGTCTGAGCATCCCATTTTTGTGAATGCCATATCTCAGGAATGACTCGAGGGGGGGGGCCGGGAGCTCACCGGATAAGAGCGCATATCAGTTGTTAAGGCTGAGTCCTGATTGCAGTGTGTGGGTTCGAATCTGACCTCAGGCCATTGGCTACATGTCTCTCCCTACTGCAACTGTCAAATAAAGCAGAAATGCCAAAAATGTAATATTAAAAAAAAGGAATGACTCAAAATTTAACACAGACGTCCACTTGGACCCAAGGATGAACTGATTAGATTTTGGAGGTCAAAGATCAAGGTCACTGTGACACATTTTTGGCCAGAACTCAACAATTCATACACTAATTATGGTAAAGTTCCATGCAAATATCAAATAGGATAAAATGATGAGGTCATGATATCTTATATCAATAATGTCATAGGTCAATTTCATGGTGACATCATGATGGTCTACAGAAACACTTTTTGTGGCCATTATTCTAAAATATAACTCAGCATTTTCACATTGCACCCTCTGCCTGGATGACACCCAGGACAGGGGGCCTTCTGTTCCTCTGCTCGTCCACCACAAGCTCACTGGTTTTGCTGATACTGAGCTTCAGATGATTATTAGGGGTGCTCCATCGCGGGTACCTCACGATTCGATGCGATTTCGATTATGGGAGCTTCGATTTTTCGATTATAGCGATTACAGTGTTTGTCGATTCGATGCGATTATTGGTGCCACGATTCTTCGATTATTGCGATTTTTACAGCTATTTTCCATGCAAGACTGATTTTGTGTTAATCTGTGGCTAGCTTTGGAAATAAATAGCCCATAAATTAACTCATGTCACTCTCAAAATAAAGATTTTTTGAACATTTGACTAGGAATTATTTTTCAAAGACACAAAATATTTTGACTATGTAATCTGGGAGTGAAAGAATTGCATGAGCCAGTTCCATCATAACAAAGTAATTAAAAAATTTGGTACACAGGCACTACAGTACACCATTGACTTTTATGTATGTATGTATGTATGTATGTATTATAGTTTATAATTTATCGTGTTGCGAAAGTACTTGACGGTGGCGTTCGTTTCGTGGGTGGAGATAAAAGGCCGGCGGATCAGGAGGGGGCTTGTCTGTAAAGTCTGGTTTGACGTGCAGCTTCATGGGACGCAGGGCGAACGAAGGCAACCGCAAATTAAAGCCCGACTCCTTCAGCATTTGCCACGACGAAAATGGCCTAAAATATGTCACCGTGTCTTTCAACGAATGCACAAAGAAATCACAAAGATGCTGCCGAAAAAAAACATAGAAAGTCTGCGGGGATTCATATATGAGCAGCCGGGTAACCCACTGTGTCCGGTGGCCTCCCTGGAGAAATAGCCTACCTCTCCCTGCTGCCTCCTGATCCACCTGCCTTTTATCTCCACCCAAAGCGGACAGTGTGACAGCGCCGATGTATGGTAAATTATCAGTATACTTTTATTGTTATTGTTACAGCCGACGTTAGGCATAGCCTACGTCTGCGCAAAAACACACCTGTCGCGAAACGCACGCCACCGCCCCTGCAAAGAGGAGTCCAAACATAATTGAACACTATTTTAACAATTGCACTATTAATGGAAATATCCAATTCAACATTAACGAGCCCAAATAGCCTGATGTGACATGATGATGGCGCTAGATGAAAAAGCAATCTTACCGTCTGCGCTCTGTTCATTCTGTCCACTCTATCTTGCTTGGTGGAAGAATGAATAGTTCTCAATTTTATTGTTGCATTTTTACCAATAAATTATTGATTTTTTTCTTGTGTGTTTATTTTATGGGCTATATGTAGGGTAACCGTTTTATAAAAGCAAGTCTCTTGAAGCCGTGAGTTACATTTATTTTACAACGGCTTTCCGTTTGCTATGGTCCCACCTGCTAAACTGTCCGGGCGGCGCGCACATTACCTACTTTTTGTTCCGGGTACCCGTTTTTTTCCGGGCTTGGTGGAAAAGAATCGACGTGAAAAAATCGATGCAAATCGATGCAAGAAAACATCGCGATGCATCGCAATTTCGATGAATCTAACCCACCACTAATGATTATCGTTGCTCCATGTGATGAAGCTCACTCTGCTCTCTACTCGTCTGTAAAAATAGTCTCAAGTGGAGACAGCATGCCTCTCACTGGAAATAATTCACTGGAATCATACGTATCAATTTAGTGGTAACACTTCCATTCACCAAAAAATACACTTTCAAGACTGGTCACCTTGAAATGAATAGATCTTAAAAAAAAAGAAAGCTATTGATTATTGATTTATGACTCATTATGGAGACCAAGCTCAAACTACAACTGTATTTTCCAGAGGCCGAAAGGTTTTTAAATTTCACCTTCCTGCCTCATTAGCTGTTGTTCAAAAAACTAATTAACTTACTTTAGTTCATGAATGGATCGAATTTGCTTTGTATTTGCTTTTTTGGCAACATTTTTATCATTTTTAACATTTTAACCCTTTGGCTCATAGCGGTCACTACAGTGGACAGCTGTTTAAAAGACATTTTCTCCTAAATGCAATGGTTTCTATGGTGGAATTGCATATCAGCTGTTAGAATGCTCTCTGCTGCTCCCCTCCATTGAGGTTTATGCAGAGACTGTCAGTTCTTGTTGCTGAACACATATTAATACTAGTATAATGACATGATAATACCAGTCCTGCATCCTTAAAGAAGTATGGAGACTCACAAAAGTGTTCATGCCCTAAGAAGAGTAAAAACACATAAGAAAAAAATATTGACTCAGGCTTTCATAATTCATGCATCAAAGGGTTAATGTTGGCGAATGTCTTTGTGGAAATAGTGTGTGAAGAAAGTAGTAGCTATCAATCTGGCATTCGTGAGATTTTTTTCATGTTTCATCATACATTTTAGATGTGATGTGTCATTCTCACAGTCTTGTTGCTTCAAATTAGTTCTTTCAGCCAAGTTTCCAGGTTGTTCATCCTCAGAATTGTGGGGTTGGTCTGTCCTTTTTTGTTTTTAGTGTTTTGCATGAATCATACTCGGGCCATTAGATGTTTTGCCAAAAACATCATGGAGGTCACAAGAAAAGAAAAAATATTCAGCCTGAGCTGATCATTTGAATGCTGAGCAGTAGATTGCTGATTTTAGACAAAGCAAAAACATGGCACCAATATATAAACAAACCAAACTCTGTCCTTCATTATTTCTAGATTGGAGTCCATTCATAATCAGAATTTCATAATCCTTGACACTATATTGTGTGCTGATGACCCTCGGTGCTTTCAGAAGTCTGGCTGAGCCACCCAGTTATAACACAACCGTGGATGGCCTTGCTCTGCTGCTTGCTTTTGGGCTCTGTTTCTCTCTGCTTCTCTGTGTCATTCTCCAAAAATTATGTATTCAATTTTCCTGCTGAGGCGCACTTGATTTTTTTTTTTTTTTTTATATCTCATACCAATTTAGCCTGCCCCCCAGAGGTAAATCAAATGCACCCTGGCCAGTGACTGCACCTCTTCCTCAAGTGCCAGAGCTGAAGCTGATGTTAACACTGGTTTGGTATTCAGATCATCTGAGCGCAGGGGGCCTTTATACCAGGGACTAGATCACAATCTGTGGTAGCACTTGGCATAATGAATGTGCTGCATGAAAATATTACAGCATTAGTATTTGATACCCTCTTCTCTCCTTCTATCTGCAGAGGTTAAATTCACTATTTCTTTTTAAATGCCATGTAAATGTATCCCTGCAGGTTCATCTACAAATGTAACCTGCAATATTTGGGAATGTATCTTTTTGAGAATGCAGTTTAGTCTTTGGGGCCTTAAGCAATCATTTTATAGTCATCTACCCATTTAATGTAAGCATTTTTGGGGTACATTTATGATTGTTACTACATAGAGTGTTTTATTTTTCTGTCTCCATGTATGATATTGGAGACTGTCGTATAGTAATTTGATGTTTGGTATTTATGCCTTCTTATTGCACACGGGGAATGAGATTGGTTGCAGGCTTACAGACACTCCCTATTTAAGATGGCTTCTCTTCATCACAACCATTTGCCTGATGAAGGTCTAGCACCGAAATGTTGCAAATAAATGTGTCATTGCAAGTTTGATAGTGTGTGGTTGTCTGTTTGCAACTTTTAAATTCACTATCTATAAAATCCAGACTGTAAAGGTATTTTCTTTCCATCCAAGGTCCCAGGTTACCTCTTGTCGTTAAAAAAAAAAACGTATATATGTAGAATTTTGCATTAGAAATCATTTTGTCCATTTTTCCATCGGTGGATATCTCAGCTGTGACCCGTGCATGTGCATATTCATTCATACATGTTTGTTTTTTAATACCGAGTGTTTCAAAGAGGGAAGTGGAGAGCCGGGGTCAAGCAGCGTAGACCCTTGGGGTCCTTGTTCAAAAAGCAGGCTGTCTGACAGACTGTCTGTGACAGAATGATGGAGGAAAGGGTCTTCACAGCCAGCTTAGCTGCCCGTCTAATTGGCCTTCATGAATATTTGATGAAATCAAGATGAAATTCAATCATGGCTTTTAACTACTGGGAGAAAAGGGTATGCAGTGGCATGTCATCGAATAAGTGGTGTGTGCGTGTGTGTGTGCGCGTGTGAGACTGCATGCGTTCATATTGATGTATGTGCATGGTCTACAGGTCCTCACTGTGCATGGCTGCTGCTGTGTGTGTGTGTTATCAGATTTGTGCAGTCCACAGTGTTGGAGGGAGCACAATAACAGCAGCAGCAGGGAGGCCTGTGTGCCCGGTGCAGGTGGCAGCGGCTGTCTTCTCGCTCCGCTCAGGAGGAAGCTGCTCGCTGCTCTCAGAAGGAATGAATCTTTTATTTGTTTTGTTGTATTTTTAACCAAGGGCTCCTGGTCACGCAACAAAGCCTTGCTCTCCCCTTCCCCTCCCATCCTCTCTCTCCTGCTCTCCTCAGCTTCACACCAGACCTGCCCTGACACTGTCATGCAAGCAGACACACAAGCACATTTCCACTGGCAAGTAGCCATTTTACAATTGCACAAGGTTAATAGTGACTTCCTCTAGCTTCAGTGGTTGTTGGCGGTGGCAGATATTTTATCATTTATTTTCCTTCTCAATACGATGTTACATTACAACATTACAACATTAATAAAGACCTTCTAATGTTCTGTGTTGTGCATTCATTTAACTTTAATTGAACGCCATGAAATCATAATGGAACTGTGGATAAATAACCGCTATTCCTTCTGAAATGGTGCATTTTTAGCAAGCCGTATATCCTGAACACTGTTATTCCCCTGACGTCATGATGTACTTGGATTCAGTGAGCCAGGCCGCCACACCCAAACACAACCTAAAAGGAGTCCATTAGCTCATCCTTACCTCACCTCCCCTCTCTGTTCCCAAGGGAGGATGACTAAGATGCAGATAGACACACAGAGAAGGAGGCTTTTCTTTTGCCTCTGGGGTGCTGCAGATCAGTCCACGCATAGTGTGTGTGTTTGTGTATGTGTGTATGTGTGTGTGTGTGTGTGTGTGTGTGTGTGTGTGTGTGTATGAATAGGTGGGGGCGTGTTAGCAGGTTGGAGGGGTTATCAGGTGTTGTGTATGTATGGATGTGGTGTGGTGACTCTGTATATTTGATTGAGGTGGTTGGGGTTTTCTGCCAGATAAGGCAGACAGCAAAACTCTTACAGAGGTGAGATGAGAGACCCAGAGGAAGATGGAGGACAGCAAGATGAGTAAGGCTGTTGACATAAACTCTCACTCACAACTCCATTAAGACCCTTGTCCTGACCCTGGATATAACACAGGCAGATTGGATGTGCATGGGTGTGTAAGAGAGGAGGCGGTAGATTGAGAGTTTGTGCGTGTGTGCGTTTGTGTGTGTTGTATGAATCCAGGGGGACAACAGAGGGACTCGAAGCAGATGCTTGCCTCCTGTATATGACCTCATCAGCAGAGCAAGGCACAGCACACAGTTTACTAGCTATGATGCACTGTTCCTTGCTGTTTTGAATGTCCTATTTTGAACACCTATCTTAGGCCTTGTTCAGACTGCCAACCAAAATCAGATTTTTGACATATCCAGATTGATTTGAGTCGGAATGATTTTTATCATGTCTGAACAGAAAAAAATACATGGAAACTGATGCTGGTGAATGAGGTTTAGGCCAGTTGTGGTTTGAAACGTGATTCAAATCAGATTTCTACAGTCTGGTAGCTCTTGTTACTCAAAACACTTTTCAAACTGTCCTTAAAGCCGCTTGCAATGCAACACGTGACCGTAGCATCACATCTGGAATGCCAGAAATGAAAAAAAAAAAAGAAGAAGAGCTGGCCGGCGCTGCATAAATACTCCATCCATCCCCTCGGCCGATGAAGAAATTCTGCACCACGATTTGATAAATTGATGGCATGAAGGCAAAGATGCATTCCTCTCTGCAGCCTTTTGTTTGGCTTCTGCATTTGGAGAACATGCAATCAGTTATTGTACATACACGTATGTTGTTGCCACAGCAACCAATGCAGATAGCTTAATGGTGCCTGAACACACAAATCTGACCTGATCACTTGCAGATAACAGTGTGGACAGTCTGTTCTAAAAATTGGATTTCTGAAACAAATCAGATTTGCCTGCAGTCTGAACAAAGCCTTAGACAAAAGGCCAGTAACCTAGCATAAGATGAACTTGGTATCAACATGCTTTAACCCATTATAAGCCATGTTCATTCCTGAAACCCATTACTGGACTGGACTGTTTTATAGGGCATCATGTTGGTAGCAGTGCATTCATTTACTGTATAATAATTTAGTTCTGTAATACAGCTGAACTTTACTAGTTGATGCCCATATTAGGTTGGCCTCTATCCATTTCCAAATCAAATGTTCTGGAAATAGGATTTCCCTCGCAATATGATATTTCCCTGCTGATGCAACTTGACTTAAGCAGTATTTCTACCCCTAAGCTACATTGAATCCTATGTTTAAAACTGAAAACTGTTGGATGGTGGCCGCGGCAGTGTAATTTGGCCATATTGACTTTAAATTAATTTGAAATGAGCTACAAAATGATGGCTGGGATTTTAGTTACCCCGCCCCCCACCCTGATGGCTTCCTCTGCCCTCCTCTGCCTCCTCTCTCCTTCACTTCCTCGCTCCTTCTTTTCTTGCTGATAACAATCAGCAAATATGAAAAGTAAATTCTGGAGGAAATGTTGGCAAATGGGTTTTGGGTAGATTGTGCATGAATATTTAATTTAGTCATAAAGTGGGGTTTAGTACATTAATGGTTTTTCCACTGCTGTCAACCCCCCCCACCCCACCCCACCCCCCACCCCTCCTACACACACACACACACACCCAATCTCCACCCCCCCTCTCCGCTTTCTCCTCTTCTCACCCAGATTAAGATGGTGGCACAGTCTGCTATCTGCTGATTGGTTCTGTTAATGACTGTCCTACTGCTGATTAGAACATTATAGAAACAGTGGGGGGTCGGGCAGACATTAGAAGACTTTATTTATAAAGTAAGGGAAGCTGTTTTTGCGATGACATTCAAAAGACACTAATAGAGACTAATAAAGAAGAGGAGAATCTAATAAAGACACTTTTAAATATACTGTGAGCTGTTTGTCTTTCAGTCAGAATATCAATTTAACATTAGCTTTTAGCCTTTGCAGAATTGCAGCTTGGTGCGTATAGATGTGAGGATGAGGCTTCATCAGGACCTGGACTCATAAGGTGTCTAAGAATAGCTGCACTAACCTAGGTTCACTGGTCAGGTTACACCACTAGAAATATATAAACTTCATTAAGTTCTCATTTATCGCTACTCCTATTTTGAGATCATTTCTGACTCTAGTCTTGACCTGTTCCGGTATTGTTTACTGTGCTGCTACCTGGAGCCCCGGAGTCCAGTTTGGCTGGCCAGACCACGACAGCTGGAGTGGCAGTCACCCCGGGTTCCCAAAAGCTCCCTCTTTTTCTGACCTAATAACCTTTTAACCTGCCAGGTCCAGTCTAGATTCATTAGTGGGTAAGTCCAGACTCAGGCCAAACAGTATTTGCAAATATGTTAAAGGTGCACTATATCTTAACTTGTCAAGGGTTGTTTGACAAAAATGTTCCATGTTTTTCATCAGTCCAAAATGTCCTCACTTCAACTGACCCGTGACAATTTTGCAAAGTGCACCTTTAAGTGTTTGTTTTTCTTGGACTCTGAGGTGAGTGTGTTGCACTGCATCATGGCAGTTCCGTGAGTGTACATTAAAATGCCGGTCACAGAAAAGAATAAGCCTTTGATACTCAACTTCTTTGGCACACAAACTTTGTGACACTCGTTGTACTGTCCTGTGTGGCTCAGAGGATGCGGAGCAAAATGTAAACGGGATAAAACACACTGTACCTGTGTTTGCACAAAAAAAAGAATCATATCAACTGGTTTAATCTATCAGTGTGTGTTAGCCGTTGTGGCACTGAGAGGGCAGTGGCCAGCCCCTCTCAGCGTGGAGGCCCGGCTGGCCTCAACCAGGGTGTGATCCCTCAGCTCTTGGCTGCGTTTGATAAAGATTAATACAATCCTATTTTCTGCCCGGGATTGCTTTTGCTAATGTAATTCTCTCTTTGTCAGTCTCTCTCTCTCTCTCTCTCTCTCTCTCTCTCTCTCTCTCTCTCTCTCTCATACACACAGGGAGCCCTAAGCACCTTATCCATTTTAAGGAATAACAAAAGCAGGGAGAAGAGAGAGCAGAGGTAGTAAGTTGTAATTCTCTAATTCATGGTAGATTCATTATCTCTGAATAAGTAGTGGCGGCGCTGAACTGTTCACACTTGTCATCTGGTGGTGATACAATATTGCGTGCGTTAAACTGTACGCACTGGGTCTAAAAGTCTACTGGAAAACAACTTATGGGTAATTTTGATCTCAAAAGGGCAGCATTTGTTGCTGTCTGTATATGTAACAGAGAGAGAGAAAAAAAAATATAGCATCCATCTACCCTGGTATACTCTGATATAGGATTCCAGATCTGCTTTTTAACTCACTCTCACAGATATACTTGCAAAGACCTGGAGAGCCAGTAGAGGGTGCTACACATGTGAAGACACATTTTAATCAGTCAGTTTAACAATATAGGCTCCCAGCTCCAAGTGTTTTGGCAGGACAGGTCTGCATTCGGTTCATATATGTACCGCTGCATCAGCTAAGAGGCACAATGTGGTGTGTCCACTGTGCATGAATGGCTGCTTTACAGTTTCTTCTGTTGTAGTTTGCAGCGTTTAGTGATCCCTGTAGCTCTAAACTAGGCTGTATCCCCTGAACAGCAGCAGTGAGGAGAACTAGAGGTGTAAATGTTTCTCTGTTGTTATTGATTCCTGCTGTGACTCTATATCTGACTGACTGTAGAGAGTCAACAATCTCCACAGGTGGTGGTGGCACCGTGTGTATGAGTGCGTGTGTGTGTGTGCGTGCATGTGTGTGTGTGTGTGTGTGTGTGTGTGTGTGTGTGTGTGTGTGTGTGTGTGTGTGTGTGTGTGTGTGTGTGTGGACAGTTGCAGTGCATGCTCTCGGTTTTTGCTCTCCTCTCTCATGTTGTCACAGTGACCTCTACTGCTTACATTGTCACCCACTCTCTCTATACCCCTTCCACCACACACACACACACACACACACACACACATACACACACACACACACGCACACACACATACACGCACACTGCAATATAAAGCTTCAGATTTGCTCGCAACTTATAATCCATACACTTCTTACATCTGGGGAAATAAGCATGGTAAAATCTTGTACAGTTTTTTTTTTTTTTTTTTTTTTTTTCTCAAGGCAAAATGAACAAATAAACCTTCCTACCTGACACTCCCCAAAGTCTCCCATGTTACTGTCTTTCTATGTTCAAAATGCTGCTGCTTGGTCCAGGCTTACGCACCTGCCAGTGCTCTGTGTTGTGCCACCACCAGCTGCTTAGCTCCCTATTACCTGTCCCAACCTGGTCATCCCTCTGCCCAGCCTCCACTTCGCTCGTCTCCGTCTCCCCTGAGATGGAATGACCTTCCCTCTTCAGTCAGAACCGCAGCATCACTCCCCCCCGACAGACCAAAAAACTCATCTGTCCAAGAAGTAACCTCATATCCTCACATGACATCCTATCTTTTTTCCCCAAAATAAATAAATAAATAAATTTAAAGAAAGCAAACTGTGCATCTACCTCTATCTGTAGCATTTATATTAATTTCTACTTCTGCTTCTTTCTTAAGATCATATACATTGGCATGATTATCATCAGGGTATTAGGACTCTGACTCTTGCATTGCTTGCTGCTAGTCTCTTACAGTGTTGGTGAACTAGTAATTGAAGCTTTTACTACTCTTGCACTCATTGACCCCTCGCCTGTACACAGTAAGAGCATCAGCTAAATAACAAAATGTAAAGCATAAATGTAAAATAAGTATTTAGCGGCCTATCAGAGAGTCCCACTCCAGGCTATATGTGGGGAGATAGAGGACTCCAAGTACACTGAGAGCCTCTTTGACTAGCCCTCTTGTAGTGCGACTGGTTAGTATGGAGCTTGAATATTAATGACGTCAGGTCCTACAAGCCGGCTTTGACTGTGACCTAGCCATGCTGGGTCACACATACACACACACACACACACACACAGACCCTTCATCCTTCCCTTGGATGTGAAGATCTTCTTTCCTGAGGGACTGGTAGATGAGGAGGGCTGAGGTGTTGATTACTGCAGTGCTCAACAGACAGGAATGTGTGACTGTGTGTGTGTGTGTGTGTGTGTGTGTGTGTGTGTGTGTGTGTGTGTGTGTGTGTGTGTGTGTGTGTGTGTGTGTGTGTGTGTGTGTGTGTGTGTGTGGTGTGTGTGTAGACAGGCAGTAGGTTAAAGAGAGGGGTGAGCCAGCTAGCGCTTCCTCTAGACTCCTTCTCAGCTGCTAGAGACATCAAGTGTAAAATTGGACACTCTTTCAAACACACTCCATCAAAGCCTATGAGGTCACAGACACACACACACACACACACACACACACAGATGCACACAGTGTTGGGGAAGTTACTTCGAAAGTATAGTTTTACAAGCTACCAGTTACTATTCAGTGGGAGCTGGAGTACAGCCCTCAGCAGAAATCGTGTTATTAATTAATACAAGATCACAAAAAGACATCGAATAGGGTGAAAAAAAAAAGTTTTTTGAAATTAAATATAGCGCAAGGGATGTTTACACTGCTGCTAACACCCACATTCTGACAGCTTCCAGAAACGTGAATCTGGATGTACCAAAAAAAAAAAAAAAAAACATGTCAATTTGGTTTCTTCACGGAAAACAGTGGAAGAAACACTTTGTTGTTTGTGAAATTAAAATCAAAAAAGATCTTTGTAACATCTAACTAATTTGGTATTGGCACTGTCCTGTAATACAGGACACTGACAGCATCATGTATTAAAGAAAAACATTTCAAAAGATTTCCTTTACAAGGTTGCATGATGATTGTATTTTTAATGAGATTGAAACATCATCTGGGTTTGTCCAACTAAGATTCTTCTTCTTTTTTTCTTTCAGCAACAACGGCACCTAGATTTGTTGACCATCACCAACCCTGGTAAGTCCCCTGGATCTCTTGCTCTGTCTTCACGGGTGCCCCCTGCAGCACCACTCCACCGCTGATGTATAACGTGTGTGTGACAACGCTCCTGTGAAGACAAATTGAATGCTTTCCTGTTCTGTTTCATTCATGATTTGGCTTGATGTGGGTGTAACAGAGGTGTGCTGGTGAGGCACTCCAACACATCTGGTTCTGACTCACTTCTTGATGCTGACAGGATGACATGCTGCCTTCCTGCTGTTCTCCCACACAGATTTGCCTATAACTGCTCAGTAGGGCAGTAGTGCAAGCACAGGTACTGGCACAATGGAAAAAACTTTTAGCGAACTTGCTGCTGATGGGACGGCTTGTTGGTCACATGCTTAGGAACTTTGTCATGGGATCTGACCTTTTAATTTCAGAGAACTACTGCCTTGTTGCTATTATAATGGGATCATGTGCAATTTACAAATTCAATTTTAGTGGCACAAGTCCTAAGGGCAAGCGTGTGTGTGTACGTATGTGTGTACAGTGTGTGTTTGTGTGTGTATATCCTGGGCCAAGCGTGTCCGGAAGCTTGGAGACTTTCGTGTGTGTGTTGGGACAGACAGTAGACTAGTCCATAAATCCGTTAATAGACTGATTTTATCCTGAGGTCTGTCCTAAGAGTCGTTCCTGTTTTACCTTCACTCAAAACGCGTTGTTGCTCTCACTATCACCCTCAGAAGGTATTATTTTAAACTTTGACTCACAGATGTCAAACATCTTGATGGAGACATCAAAACCAGTAAATGTGTTTACTTTGATATGATTGGGTTTCATTAAGAGTAATGTCTGTCTATTAAGTTTCATATTATACCCTTATTAAGAGCCAGGGTGTGTGTGACTCTTGATGGCATGGCAGAGAGTGTGTGTGTATTTGCTTGTGTTTTGTGTATGTCTATGTGACTGTGTTGCTGCGTATGTGTGTTTACTGTATGTATGTGTCTCTGGAATTATTTGCCTTTCTCTTGGGTGTGTGAGTGTGTGTATGATGCGCCGTGTGGAAATGGTAATCCAAAGTTTATTTTGCACATTCCAACATTTTGCCTTTTTAGTCACATCTAATATGCATACATATTCAAATGATATAATGTGATTGCATACACCTTTAACAGTGGCATACACTACTGAAATGCTTTGTGCAGATACACACTACGTAAACCCTCCAATATACTGTACATTATTGTAAATCTCTCATATGTACTATTGTATCGCACCAATGCAGTCACAAACAGTGGTTAAATCCTTTATATTCACCACTGAAATACTCTGATATACCTCACTGCAACACTCTAACACACACTGTTGAAAATCTGTCACAAACCCTGTAAAGACACTCTCATAAACACTAAAGTAATGCATTCATATACACTGTTGAAATTCTCCATATACACCACTGAAAAACCTAAAACATCCCACATTCACTTTTGAAATACTCTCACATTGTATACACTATAGAAAGTCCTGTTGTATAATTATACTGCATTTTTACATGCACTCGCATATTAAGGGAGAGGTTGGGTGTTTCAGTTTGTGTATAATAGTGTTTTAATAGTGTATATTGAAGGTAAATCCATTATTATGCAGAGTATTATGAGTTTGAGTAGTATATATAAATATAATGCATTTCATTAATATTTATGAGAGTATTTTGATTGTGTTTTTGATGTGTCAGTAATGTTTGGTAAAGCATTAGACTACTATAATTGTACCAGAGGGTTTCAGAACATTTTAATATAAAAGCAACCCTAATACAGTGTATATGTGGGAGGTGTGTCAGCTGTGTGTAAGTTAAAATTTCAATTACGCAGCTAACTCAAATGTCTTGTGATATGCATACCAAATGCTTGTTCCAAAAGAAGTTCCAACCGAAAACAATCGCTGCCACTTTGAATTACATTCAATATAAGCCCTAAAGTTGTAACCAGTAGCAATCACGCGTGCATATGGCTCTCCCAGTTTGATTGGATGTGGAAATGTGTTGCACAGTACTTGCACTGTGAGAAATCTATGCCAGTGTCTTGGAGAGGCAGCTGTGTGATGCAGGGAGCCACCGAGTTGTAGAGAGAGGGGGAGAGTCGAAGAAAAGGGAGAGGAGAGACAGATGGGGACGGCAGGGAGGATGCAGAGGCCCATATGTCTAAAGTATCTGGACGCTCTAATATGCTTTGATTAGAATAATGTTTATGTGAGGCACGTGGAGACCAGGCTAATTTAGCAGGTTTACGTGGCAGCTGTTCCTCAGGCCCTGGGCGCACGAAAGTCTAGCCCTGACCTTCACAGTTTGACAGAGGGCAACCGGAGAGAGACAGAGAGAGGGGGAGAACACGCAATTGGAGAGAAGGAAGGCATCGACAGAATGTGAGACACAGAGATATACACCCACGTCATCCATGGCTAGGAGAGAGACAAAAAGCTAAGGTAAAGAGGGCTAGAGCTTTTTGTGTATACACAGCAACTATCCTCCCTTCCCTGAGAAAGAGCCTCAGCTCCCTGGGCTTGTCCCTTCTGCTGTTGGTGCTGATGACTTTGATGTGACAGGTCAAAGCACGATGGTGCATCAGCTAAAGACATTAGAGGAGTTGCTACACAGTCTTCTTTTCCAGCCTGTAAACATATACAGCATACATCATTAAAAGACACAGCAAACTGTTTTCTCCTGGTATCCCTGTTATTTACACACTATTGAATGTTGAATTATTTTGACTGAATAAGCCAAAATTGACAACATTTGTATAGCTTTCTTTCTTTCTTTTTTTTTTTTGTTTGCCTTCAAGTTCGTTACTCACCATATGTGCAAATTAGTAGCAACTGCTCACTGAAGCTGCCTTTCACTGAGCACGACGCGTATCTCTCAGTGGTATATTATCGGTAGCCAACTTACCAATAAACTACATGACGTGCCTGCTCAAAATAAGTACATAAGCGCGCCCATAAGTACATGATTGCCTGCACAAAATCGACTGAGCGGCTTCAAAGAGGTGCCGAGCCAACCTTGACCCTTGACTGTACAAAATGGAGGAGGTCTGGCCAACATAAGGGTGTTAAAGTGGCGACTTAAGTCAGGGCAATGGTAGCACTTTATTTCAGCAAAGCGCTGGTGGCTCTCTACAACATGCCAGTTGACTGTCAACAAGATTTGCCTCAACAGAAAAGTAATAGAAATAGTAACAGTAATATCTGTAAAAGTCCTCCAGTGGTTGTTTTTAACCAACCAATAACAGACTACAAGGGGCATCTCAAGTGCAGATTAACAGACTTAAGTATATGTTGAATCATCATCTAAGGACAAATATATTCCTACACATGAAACTGTTTGATGACTCTAACTTAATTCAGTTTTTTTTTCATGACTAGACTTCCATTTAACCCTAATCCTGTCTCTAACCCATTTATTTTATGTGCTTAAACGTAACCCTAGCCTTAATAGCTGAAGTTCCAATAGATCTTTTTCACAGCAGCCATTCCAACATGAAATAGCAGCTATACATGGATGTTACTAATGACATTAATTAAGGCTCCGTTCCATTTAAGTGTAGCAGACTGTCTCCAGTGAGCTGCAGCTGTAATTTCCGACCCCGCTCCACGAGTCCATTCTTATATATCTTATATTTTCTTTTGAGGCTCCCCAGTGGGCATACATCACAGCAGGCCTTATCTCTGTGACAGGAGTTAGGCCAGTGCCCACAGCCTTAGGCATTCAAAAACTTCCCACAAAAACTAACTTTACTCAAAGTTGATGACAGTCTACTGACAGCTTGCTGATTCGGGCAGGTGTATTTGGCTATGAGCTGATTAGTCATTTACATAAATTACAGATAGTTTGTTGAACATTCACTGATATTGAAATTGAAAACGCCTGACTGATAGTCCAGGCCAACAGCTCACCCTCTGATGAATATCTCCTCATACATTGAGAATTGGCAGTGGACTGTGGAAATAAAGTGATTCCTGGACAGCTTTTTTTTTTTTTTTTTTTTCTTCTCACCTGACCTCTCCCTCTTTGGATCAGCTCATCTTCCAGTGTACACAAATGAACCACCTTCCTTAAAGGTTTGGTCTGCACACCACGGAGGGGCCAGAGATACTCAGGCTTTCAATTACGCCTCACTGAAAGGTTTCTTACTTTGACCAGTGTAGAGCTCAGTGTGCTGTGTAAATTATTGCAGGTCATTATTCAGGCTGTTGTTACGTGTGGCCTTGAAGGCAAGTCTATTATATTCTAAACTTAGCAGACATATTTTATCCTGCCCTGCTGCTTATTACTATTCACAGTGGGTGAGTGCATAAGCACACACACACACACACACACACACACACACACAGAACACACTGAAGGTTATTATGATGGCTGTATGGAGAGCAGGTGAGGCTTTCAGATGAATGAGGCTGATAGGGAGACACAGACACAGACAGGACGCTCTCTCCTTACCCTCGCAGATTAAAAGGAGTTTCCACTCCCTCACTCCCTTTCTCCTCTCCGTCCTTTCACCTCCCCTCCCTTCTCGGGCACTTCTCCCTCCGCTCCTTCAACTTCCTCCTTTTATCACCTGTTATCTATTATTATTTATTAGTGATCTTATTCTCTCTTGTTTGCCTTTGTCCTCTCCTCTCTGTCCTTCTCGTATGTGATTCGTTCCTCCTCCCTCTTTATTCCTCATTCGTCTCCCTGTCTCTCCCCGTCTTTATAGTGCGGACAGCGGGAACCACAGGGTGTGAACAAACTAATAAGATCAAGTGGGTTCATAACATGCTGTGTGTGTGTGTCTGTGTGTATGTGTGTGTGTGTGTGTGTGTGTGTGTGTGTGTGTGGGAGCCCTGCTGCTCTATAGGCCTCAGCTTCTATAAGCATTCATTAGCTAGTGTGTCTGAAGAATGCTTCACGCTCACACACGGACGCACACGCGCGTGTTTGAGTATATATAGTTCCGACATATACACGTATAAAAAAAAACACGCCTTTTCTCTTTATTCTCTCTCTCTTTGTCTCTCCTTTCACGCACACTAATACACACACACACACACAGGCTGCCCCTTTCAACCCTCACTCGGCCCTCTTTAATTGGACACTTGAGCGGCGTACGGCTGCATCTGGCTCCTGTTGAACACAGCCTGACATTTCAGACTGCTGACCTTTCCAGCCCCGCCACAACTAAATAATGATTAGTCCTGGCAACTGTTCCACCACAATAGCAGCCAGGTACACACACACACACACACACTTGCACATGAGCGTACACACACACAAACACACACACACCTTGGTCCAGACAGCCCAAAACAGGACAACAAAAACACCTGCATTGAAGGCTTTGTCTTTTCACAGTGAGAAAATGGGGTGCAGACATTGATTTGAGAGGCCATTGTCATTCTTTTGGCTTATCGATTAGATTGTCCTTTTCCATATCTGCAGACAGCGCCCAATAATGTGTTGTTCTAAATTAACTCTGGTTGCCTCTGTTTAGTTTCTCCTTTCCCCCTTATGCGCTCTCAGCATTACAGTGGAAAAAAGGTCAATTATATTCATGAGATCTGGGCAGATTTGAGAGGATGGCCGTCTGTGTGTGTGTGTGTGTGTGTGTGTGTGTGTGTGTGTGTGTGTGGGTAGGTGGTTATGGCGTATGTGTGTATGTACTCGTGCACATTTAGATTTGTGCACAGATGCATGCACCACGTGAGTGTGTGTGTGTGTCTAAAGCAATGAAGCAGCATGGAGATAATGGGCACTTCTCAGATCTCTCCTCTCACTTTTCCTTTTCTCTCTATCTATCACTTTCTCTCTTTCTGTCTCCATCTCCCTGCTGTTTCTGTCAGAGCAGAATAGAAATGTTCTTCATTAGCGCCCCAGTTCCGACAGATATTCTTTGTGTTTCCTGCTTTGCCGTCGCACACAACACACAGATCACAGAGGTGAAAGGTCACGTTTTGCCCAGCTAAAGGCAAAGGAAAGGAGTCTTGAATAACCCACTAGAACACCATTCTGTCCTCGCTGGATTATTTACTGATTGTGTTTGAACAGCCAACCAAAGTAAGGATGTACACAAAAAGATTTTGAGTCATCGTTGCATCAGTTAGATCACATATTTTGGAAACCGGGGTAAAAATAGGTAGGAATATACAAAAATATCACAGTATTACAGTTTTCGTCAGGGTCTTCCAGGGAACATCATGCCTTAAATGTTTGGCTGGGATGCAGAGGGGGAAATCACCAGCAGCCACCAGCCAAATGCCCGTAAATCTTTGGTGGTGGATGGTATGTTTGCTTACTCTGCCAGCCACGTTGGCAGGTAATCAGCCATGATTTGAAGGTCATATTCTATTCTTAAAATGTAGTTGGCCAGTAAAACAGTGAAAGTGGAATTTGGAATGTACCAGCCACTGTCACCAGCAGATATAAAAAAGTTAGTTATCCAACCAGGATGGAAACTTTGGTTCTTACTTAGCTCAGATTGTGCTTGCCTGGCAGAGCCTGTGTCAGCGAGGCCAAAACATCAAGGAAGGAAAAGAGGAAGGAAGGAAACTAAGAGGCATGGATATCTGATAGCTCTTAATGATTGATGACCGCACCGAGGTCAGTCATGGCCATCATTTCTTAGCTGACAAAGACAAAAAATAGGTATCATAAACTCAAATAATAATTAAAAAGTGGACTAACTGAAATAGAAATACAGTATATGTGTTGTGTTTTGAGGTTTTGTCATTTTGTTTATGTGCAGAGTAAAAATCTGAGGATTTTTTTTCTTGTTGATTTACTTAATGTTAATTGCTGAATGAGGTGGTAATATCCTGTAGACCCTGCTGCCCCCATGAGCACCTCTTTCTCTCAGAGGAAGTGTTAGCATTGACAGTGTCATCGCTGTTTGCACAAATTATGTCTAAACTACTTGGGAGAAAATGCCAGAGTCCCAATTGGGATTATCTGGGGCTAAATGGTCTGAATTCAGATTAATGTCGAGTCTGCCTCTGCATTTCATTTGTGCAGCATGAAACCAAGTTGAGTTTTCAAAGAATTTGTCTTTAAAGTATTTATTTTTTATTTTTTATTTTGTTGTTTGCACTACACAAAGATTGTTGCAAACACACATTATAAAAATATCAGTTGTCAGTTTATCATACATTTAAAAGATATTAAGTTAAAACTGTAACTTTATAAATATAAACTTCCCCTGGTTGCTCAGTTCAATAGGAAATGAATGGAGTTTTGGTGACAATGTGGTCTCTCATTTATACAAAACGCAAAACTTTTTGCACATTATTGTGGCTTCCCTGCCAATATTTTTTGTATTGTAATAAATTCTAGTGAATTAGATGGTAGTGAAACTAAATTATTCATCATTTTGCTGTGGACCGTCTAGAAGCTTCTGAAGGACCCCTAAGAGTCCCTGGACCCCACTTTGGAAACCACTGGGCTAAAGCAAAAGAAACCTTCATTCATTCACTAAGCTCTCATTTCCTCCTCATTTCCTCCCACCTTTCAATTGCCACACGTCTTAGAGTTAAGACACAAAGACCCTAGTCAAAAAATGAGATGTGTTTCTGTGTGTGCGTGTGTGTGTGTGTGTCTGTGTGTGCATGTGTGCATGCTCTGGGCTTTAACACCTTTTAGTCGTGCTCTCTGTCCATCGATACTTTTCTTCAACGCTCAGTTAATTATGACCTTGTTACTCTTCTCCAAATACTAAACAGTATGTAAACTCCTCTCTCTCCTCCAGTTGTTAACACCTTAATGCTCGATAGGAAATAGCCAGTGGCAGCCATAAATCTATTCTCAATAAATAGAGAAACCACTCAGTCGGTCAGCTGAAAAGTTTTACAGGGGTTTTGCTGTCCCTCATATTTAAACAAGTGTGTGCCACACATGCACATTCAATCCACAGCTTTCTTTGTCAGTGGCACTGGAACGGTAAAAGGGAAAGCTGGCTTCAGCCACATTGTAAGAGTCCACTGGTCTCTTAGTTTGCGTCCACTGGAGCAAAGCGCTCCTGAAGACCACAAGCCAGAGGCAAGGGTTGCTACCTGGCCTTGGTTGAGTCAGGCAGGCACGGAGGCCTCAGTGGCAGAGTGCAGGAGAAGATTTGAAGGCAGCCTGGCTGGCTGGCTGGCTGACAGGCTTTCAGGCTGGATGGCTGCACTTCTTCATGGAGCATAAGGGCTTTCCACCTTGCTGAGTGAGTGAGTGTGTATAAGAGACAGAGGCGACAGAGAAGAAATGGAGAGCATTATTTATAAAATACTATCAGGCCTTTGTGTAAATGAGCAGCTGTGAAAACAACACTTTCTATTATTGCCCTAATTATATCCTTTCTCTGTGAATTTGCATATTTTATCTCCCTCTACTTCATTATGGGGGACTATGCTTCCGTTTTGATGTGGTAAAAAAAAAAAAATAAATAAAACACACATAAAACAAACAAAGAAGGAGATGAAGGATGGGGGCTGGGTGGGGGGAGAGGGGTGCGCTGGCCGCCTCATATTGACTATTTTCCAGTTGATTTTGTTGAAGGCTTCTCAGCAGCGTAGCTAAATAAGCAGCAGCATGCTAATGAATGGAGAATGAGTGTGATAATTTACCAGACAAAGAAAGGAGGACTGTGTGAGAGACGAGCCAGAGGGAGGGGAAGAGGAGGGGAGGGGTGGGGGGGGGGTGAGGGGCAGTGCAACACTGAAAATATTTTGAAGATATTTGTCATCAAACCATTATTTAAAAGCATGTCTCTTGCCTGTATCCCTGAAGGTTCTTTCTTTCTTTTTTTTTTTTTTTTTGTCAAGCCTACATTACTAATGCTCTGAATAAATATTCTCTGCGTCGCAAATACCGTAATTTCACGCACTGTACACATAGTCAGCCATGTGTTTCGTGTATTCGAGCACAGGAGAAAAAAAAAAGTAGACTGCTAAACTCAGAGGACAGTAAATGACAACAGAGAAGCGTAGCCCCTGTCTCTCCGTCCTCTTTCTAAGGAAGGGCGATGTGACGGAGGTGGTAAACAGGCTGTGAACCGGCTATGGGCTCTGAGATTATTTCTTTGTCACCAGCAGAGCCACCAGTGTTGCTGAGCACTGCTGTGGAGCAAATCCTCCTAGAGAGGACTGATTGGATTTTTGTTCCAGGGAGCCTTTTGTGTTTGCAGCATAGGGACTGGATAATAGAGGTTGATGCCACTCTGTCTCTGTGTTATGGCTAGTGGATTGAGTTTTTGGACTCTGTGTGTATGTGTGTGTGTGTGAGAGAGAGAAAGAGAGAGAGCAAGAGAGGGAGTGTGTGTGCACGGGGGTGTGTTGTTTGTGTGGTCATTTGTGCAGCCGCCTGTGCATGTGGAGCGTTATCTTAACAACCATCACATCACTGTTATTCACTACCTGCTGAGTTGTGTCTGTATCAGGGGCGATGGGATGCTTAATATAAGGCCGTACTGCTGACAGTATAGCTACCTGTTACTGCTGGTAGGGTTTTGTTGTTAAGGCAAGCTGTTAATATGGTAACCTCTCGCCAGGGCAAATTGATATGAGAATATGACACAGCGCAAAGTGAGCAAACGGCACTGTGGTAACATGTTGCCAGGAGACGACTTGCTGGTGTGGTCAAGATCATTAGCAGCCTTTTCTCAGCCTGTCGCCCTGTTAGAACGCCTGTGGGTGGGTCTATACGGGAGGCAACATATGTATGTTTAAAGAATAATATTATACCTCACCACTCCTTATAGAAAAATCCTCCCCTCACTGGCCTGGCTTTCACTGAGAGGTCAGGGTTTGGCATCTCAGCAGTATCCATATAGCTTGTAGAGATGGTGTCTCAGTGCAGCACACTGCGGCAGGGTGAATGTTCACAGTCAAGGAAGAAGTGTAGAGCACATTTTAATCTATTAACCATACTGTTGATGTTCATAATTTGTGTATAAACTGTGTTTAAAGTAAACATGGCATATTATATTGCCTATACATGTAAAAAAGTCATCAAACATTCATTACTTTTAAAAACACCTACCCACTGAAATGGACAGGGGCATCTGGAATGTCACTGGAAGGGAAATAGGGAAATAGGCTACTGTTTTCTAATGATGCAGTCAGCTTAGAATACGTCCTATTGATTATGTGACCACAATATTCAGCTTGGGAGGCTCTGACCATACTGCTCGCTGGAGGTACTTCAGAAACTGAGAAATTTTATTGATAATTTTTTAAAATAATACAAAATATATATACAGTGTGTTTTAAAGCATTACTTTATGTGTTGATATAAAGTCACAATTCATGTAAAATAAATAAGCCCATGCTTTTTGTTAAAAAAAAAAAAAAAAAATTATTATTAGGCAGTTTCTCGCACTCAGATTCCCTGTCCATTGGAATTTACAGGGGGAAAAACACAATAAACTAAACTATCCATTTTTTTTAATTAATAATTATTCATGACTGCATTTATTGTAGAAATCCACTATTATAATTTTTTGTGTGTGTTTGGAACATGTTTGGGCTCTGAATGTGTTACCTCCAGCAAAGCTGCTCGTTAGGACACCTTGCTCTGTGTGTGTGTGTGTGTGTGTGTGTGTGTGTGTGTGTGTGTTTGTTCCCTCTCTGGGGAGTACTTTGCTCAGAAGTGAGGTTTGAAGGCCAGAAATCTCAGCACTTGGCAGTGTTTTTGTTGACCAACTGATATAGATCACCAACCTTATCAAAACCCTATAGATATATTATGGTTATGTTGTGCTCTGGGACAGTAAAAATTGTACTTATTGCACCTTTAAAGTTTTGCTGTGCCCATTTATCTGTGGCTGTAGCTCACTGAGGACCAGAGGTGCTCTGCTGTCAGGCTGTGTGTCCCTGGCCCTGCAGCACCTGGCTGCCAGATCACATCTTGACCGCCCTCTCCTCGGCAGAAGTAAACGTGTCCTAGCAGTGAGAGATGGGCTGTGTTTTCCCTCTGTCACATCAGCCGGCCTGCTGCGTCTGGACGGCATGGGAGGTGCATGACACGTGCCGCGCCGTGTCACTGTCAAAGCAGGAATCCTGCTTAGCGCGCCTGCATCCCGGCTGAGGAATATGTGTTGTGAGATACTGTGTCTCTTCACTTTTTCGCTCTCTTTTCTGCCATTTGCACAAGAAGTGAAGCAGGGACGTGGTCGACATTTGACTTCAGCTAAGTTAGTCACCAGGATTCGGTGTGAATGCTAACAAATGTTGAGTTTCATCAAAAATTTAAAGAACTTTGCGTCAGCACGATTTAGGCTAATCAGATCAAAAAGGTGTTTGTATTCCACACACTCCTCATTGACGTTGAGTTTAGATTTTGCTTGCTACGATGAAAAGCTGATTTGGACATGAATAAAAACATGAAATAGAATGAGGATGGATGCTGTGGCATAAAAACAAATTAATTTTTATTGTACTTTGGAGACTCACAGCGCTTTCAACAGAAATTAGAGCAAGAATAATAACACAGCGGCAAGCTATGTTAGGAAATATATAAATAAACAAGTGCGACTGCTTGGTTTTTGTGTGCTTTTTTTTTCAGACACAGCACCAGCACCAGTGCGCTGTATTAAGCTGCGATCAATCTCGACCTCCTCCCAGTGTACAGTAAGCTAGAGCAATGACTCTGTGGAGGGATTTGAGATCAGCGACCTTGCCTGTCCTTGACTGGTTTGTGTGTGTATGTGTGTGTATGTGTGTGTATGTGTGAGTGGGCGGGTGCGTGGCTGCGTGGGTGGCTGGGTGTTGGTCTGTGTCTGGCTGGTCGGCAGTGAAGTAAAGGCTGCTGGTTGTCAAAGCCCTGTGCCCCTAAACATGCGCCCTCCGCCCCGCCCCACTGCCACCGGTCCAAACTCCCCAGCTAGGAGCGAGCCCTGTTTGGCCAAGGCTTTATCTGCTATTATCTATCAGACGCTGTGCACCTGTGAGCCTGGCTGCTCCGCTGCATGCCGGGCGGCTGTGGTCGCCGGTCCAATCCCAGTGGCTCCCTGCTGTCAGCTCCGGCAGCAGTGAGAAGCTCTCTGGCTGCCTTCGCCTCTGTCTGACAGCCGCCCTGGAGGGAAGGGGAAGGGAGAAGAAGGGGGAGAAATACCATTAAGATGAGCTCTATTCCCACAGACCAAAGCCTGCCCACCAGCCATGTGCCGCAGCTCACCTGGCTCCCAGATAAGTGGAGATTAGAGGAGAAGCAACGGTGGAAAAGGTATTAGAGGTATAAGAAAAATTCTCTCTGAAACCCAGGGATGGCCTTGATACGTTTAGGATTTCTTGTGTCATGTCTGACATTTGATGCCAAGGCAGTCAGGCACGCAAACACACAGTCCATGCTCTGCTCCTCTCTGAAAACTCACTGCCTTGATATGGAACAGAGCAAATCCACTCTTTCATTCACACACACACACACACACACACACATATATATATATATTTAAAAGTATATATAGTTTTTACTTGTTTGTTCCCCGTTGTCAGTTGTTCTACTTGCAGTCGTCGCTGTATAAATTACAGTTTTGTGAGTTCCCTATCTAGTTAGTGGAGAATAACAGTCTTGTGACACTGGACAGATCAATACGGGTCCCCAGCAGGAGGTAGAGCGGCCCTAATGAACCGAATTGACTGCCGCTGAAATATGATCAGTATTTCTCTGGTGGTCATTATGTTCCTTTAGAAGAAGATCAATGTCTCCTGGGTGGATCACTGAGTGTACACAGCATGACGGCAGGGCCAGCAATGATACCATTCTAAATAGTTAATGAAGGATTTACTCACAATAAAGTTTGCCTCTGCATGTGCTCTGTCTCTGTCTTTCTCCTCCCTCTTTCACTCTGTCTCGGTTCAAAGGTCTGTTCCCAGGCCCAGCAGCACAAGTTACTGATGTGCTTGTACGAGACGCTGCTGTTCATTTCATGGGCTATCACTTTTTAAATTGGCGAATGCCTTCTTCATGCTTGATTAGTAATTCATGAGGAGCTAATTAAGAGGCAAAATAAGAGAAAGACAGTGAGATGCCTCCAACCAAAATAGGGAAATGATATAACTCCAGACTGTAAACACCCGTGATTGATCGCAGAAGCACACTGCCCATAAAAGTCATTCACAGTCCTCTGAATCCCTCGCCTCAGACCCAGGCAGCCATATCTTCATTTTGCTCAGTGCCTTCCTGATCTGAGAGCATCTTTTCAGAAATTTCCCTTAATGATCCTTCTGTCCCGGCTGTCCTCTCTCATGCCTGGCATCGCTGGGCCTTTGTTGAGTCTGTTGTCTGTATGCCGCTGCTCTGGTTGGCGCCAGCCCCTGCCAACCATCATCACACACACACCTGTGCCAGCGTCTGTCCATCCTGCAGATTGGCACAGGTGCTGCGTTTTGATTGGCTGTCTGTGTGCGGTAAAGTTAATGCACCCCCCCGAAGCACCACAGACATTTTTTACCTAATTGCGGGACCTCATCCTGTTCTCTCTCCCTCTCTCTCTCAAACAAACACACACACAAACACACACAAACATACACATGCACACATACAGAGCAGAAGCATGGAGGCATTCGTTTAATTTTATCTGTCCGTCCATCCATCTGTCTGCCGTGGGCAGTCTTTATGATTCCAGACGTAGCACTGCAATGGTGACGTGTGTACCCGCAGTCTAATTCCATCATCAACATCATTACTGCTATTATCCCGTGTCTCCCTTTAATGCAGGCTAATGGATGACCAATAAAGATAGATGAGCCTGGCAGTGTGGAGCTAATAGGCAGGACATGATGTCTGGCTTCTGTCCTGATTCGCGCTTTCACCCGATCAACTACCCCTGCAGATGAAACATAGCTGAAACATTATTTAGACTTATTTCCCTAAGGTTTAATGAATCACTGTGTCTTTGGCTAATTATCATGCCAATACTTTAGGAAAACTCAAAGCTGCTCTCATGTACTTGACTAACTATTTCAAAAGAGAGCTGATTGAGTTTTAATAGTTGCTGTCCTTTTCTGTAAAATAGTTGCTGTCATTTTCCAATGGTGAAAACTTGGCATATAACAATGGGTGCACAAATAATTTAATTCAATTTAAAGCAGTATATTTCAGTGTTAAAGGTGAGGTGAGCTCATTTTAAGCTTACTAAAAGCAATGCCTTGCTTCATCCTGCCCCTCTATAATCAAGTGTGCATAGTCCTATTTATGGTCCAGACCCTGTGTGTGTTTATGTATGTGTGAGCTTACACATACACTGAATTCAGAATGGTGAATATTTTCTACTATTACAAGAGCTCGGTTTATGAACAAACACTGCGTTCCTGTCCTCTTTAACCAAACTAAATGGATTATTTTGTCGTCCGAAGACTCCAATAAGTCTCTCCTGTAAATTTGAATCAGAATCACTTCATTCACCAAGTGTAATAAATGTGCTGGAATTTGCCTTGATGGGGATTTGTGGAGGAAGGCATGGTGTTAGGACTGAAAAGGCTCACATAGATTAAACAGTGGACTATACATGCCCATCTACATGCATACAAAAAAGCATTCAGTGTGTGCATTCAGCCAGAGTGGCATGGCTGCAGCCGAAATTGAGAGTCCGGTGGTGCAGCGGGGCAAAATAACTTGAAATAGTTACACTGAGGAAGATGGGATTGCATGGAATAAGTTCTGAGGCTTGTGGGGCTTGGACGTAGCTCCCAAAGACGATGTGGTGCACCACATAAAGACTAGTGTAGACATAATAAGTTGTGTAAGACTGTGCAAACATTTGGCAAACAGGAATTAGACAATAACAGCAGTGGCGTTGCAGTCGGCTCTGTAGACCGCAAAAGAAAATAATAATAACTTGTAGTACATTATTGATATAATAGAATGAACAATCACTGACTCAGTTACTCAGCTGGCAGTCATTTTGAAAAAAATTAAGAAAAGTTGCCACGATTTCCTGGGAATATGCAGATACAATACCCTTTCAGAAATACTTTAGAATAAAACAAAGAAAAACACACCAAACTCTACATTTAATCATCCTCCAGGCAGTCCCCCCATTCATTATCAATGGAGCACATCCATGCACACAGACAAGAGTCTTGGATCTGTGGTTGTTATCTTTAGGGAAAAGTTGTTCGTGTTCAAAAATTGCTGGAACTTCCGCAGGCCGTAGGAGTAAGATGATGTGGCTTTCAGATGGAGTGGTATATTCCCCTTTAAGCACTGGCCACTTCAAAGAGTGAAAGCTCCAGAAACTGAGCAGCCTTATGGTGGCAGACCCAGCCTTGAGGACAGGAGAGCCATTGAACAGAAGATTAGATTAACAGTAATCCTCCGTTCGGCTTGTTGAGAAGCTGCTCAAATCTCTTGTCTATCACTCTTATTCCCGTTATAGTTTGTTGAAGCGCTGCCAAAGATATATGAAATAACCATGGCTCGGTTTCATAAAACTTCTTTTTGTAAGCAATGTATTTATTGGATTTTAGAGTGTATAAACAAGCCAACGGATTACAGTTGCAATCATTAAAAAAAAGAAAAAAAAATGAAAAAAAGACAAATGAAAGCAAAAAAAAAGTGTAATATACAATTAAAAAGACAAATAAAGTCCATCTCTTTGGAAAGATTTTGATTATGTCATAGCTTCAGGAGGATCATTTTGGAGTCTGAGGGAAATTCTCCCTTTACTGAAAGTTAGTTTAGTCTTACAAGAACTTCTTACTCAATTCAGATGTGATGAATCACTCTTTATTACGTTCGGGATGTGAGAAACACACAACAGCAAGCTGATAGTCTTTCTCAAAATGTCTCTAACGAGTCTCTTCACAAGATTATGGAAACGCAGAGTGGTGACCGAAACTCATATGTGAGTACTGATAGTAACACTTTGGGACTGGTTCTAACTGGTCCTCCAACACACACACACACACACACACACACACACACACACACACACACACATTAGAGCAGCTCCCTGTAAGTGGCCTTGAGATCCCTTATCTTAGCTCTGCCTGTACCAGGTTTCTCTTTTCTCACTCTCTCTGCATGCATGTCTTTCATTAAAGACATATAAGTTTATGATAACACACAAATACTATAACATAAAGGCAGTCGGGTTACATATAGACCAATAAATGTAATGAAAATACAGGCTAACTCCCTGTATATCCCTTCACAAGTCCATAAACAAGCCTGAGCGTTCCTTCATCCATTGTCTGACAATTTTTCAGGGCATAGCGGTAGAATACCAAAAATATGCCATGTTCTGTTTTTTGTTGTTGTTGTTGTTTTTTGATGGTGTGCAAGTTGCAATTTATCAGGAAAATACCAAGCATGCACATGCCAGAGGATCAACAGAAACCAAAAAAAAAAAAAAAAACACTTTTTCCGCGACCACTTCTCCAATAATCCTTTATTAGGGCACATAAAATTGTAATTTTCCCTTACACTTTCATGCAGTAACTACATGCACTTTCATGCATGTAGTTATTATTAAGTATTTTTTAACTTTTTTTTTTGTCTTGTCTTGAATTGTGCGTCATTGTAATGTGTTTTTTTTGTTGTTGTGTTATGTGAAATGTGGTGCTGTCATTGTCCTTTTTTTTTTTTTTTTTTTTGAAAAATTAAAAATTATAAAAAAAAAAAAAAAAAAAAAAAAAGTATTTTTTAACATTTTGACTGTCAAACACAAAGACCTCAGAGGAAGGGGATAGGGCTGATGTGTCATTCTGAAAACAGCCAAATACTCAGCCCTGATAAATACCTCTGCTGCAACTAAAGTAACTGGTAATTTGTCTTCAGAGTTATTGCTGTTGCTTTGTTTGTTTGTTTTTATAATCTCCCTTATACATCTAAAACACCCTGCGATTGGCAAGGAGAATAGCCATACTGCACAGCAGACAAGCATCACGGGGAAGCTGGCATTTCAAATAATCGTACGCAACTAAATGCCTCAAACTATGAGATGAAATATCAGAGAAGGAAAAAAATGTCTCCATAGTTCTGCATCAGTTACTTTTCAATTACGGCAGCCGAAGCAGAACGAAATTGTTAGTGTCGTTTATCGACTGTGGTGCTCTCCATTAGAGGAACAACTGAGCGAAATCCATCCCATTGTATAACCACCTGACTGTCTTACAATAACAAAGAGTTCCTCTCTGTCAGATGGCCTCAGAGTCTGACTGGTGGGAAACAAGGGACAGGTGAAAAGAGTACAGTGGCAGACACACACAGGCACACACACACACACCAATAACAGCAGAGCAGGCACAATAATCATCTTTACTCCCTGTGGAGAGGACACAGTGAACAGTGCTGGGTGTCCACAGTATCGATGAGGTTAATGATCCAGGCCATGCAGATGTCCTGCCGCACCTCCTAATTCACAGCTTTTAAAAGTAAATGCAAAGAAAAAAAATTCCATAAACGTTACTTTTTTGTGAAACGTCTTAGTGTCCATGTTATCGTTAGTTTTGGTGAAAATTTTTAAGTGTTCGTATATCTTTTGTGTCATTTCACAGACGTCAAAATATTTTAACATCATAATTACAAGGCGCGGGTTAAATTGTTTACTTTGCTTCAAAATAATCAGCATCCTTTTGAATAGTTTAGGACGCGATAAGTCTAACAAGTTAACGCTATGTCTATTACTTATGCCTTGGTGATCTTCCTCGGTGATGTGGACCAGACGAGAGTAGCCGAGCGCAGAAACCATCCCCAACCCCCCTTTGTGTATATATTTTTTTTAATACTTAGTGAGGAAAAACTGTCAACCATATCCAAAGTGCAGGACCAAAGAGAAGTAAATAATGTATGCTTTTGTTAGGTTCTTTGAAGACGATATGTGCTACGCGTTGCCCGTTTCAAATGTGGAAGATTTCAGACCTCTGCACAAAACAGATTTTGATAATCAGAAGGTGTATCTGGTTCACAGAACTGAGGAGAATGGCAGCACAGGCCAGCCGTGCGAAGCACAGATCCTTGCCCTTGCAGGTAAGTTACCCGGCTAACACCACACCTTTTCCCTTTACATCGCTGTCTTTTCCCTCTCTGATCAAGCTACGTTAATATGTATAACACTCGGAAACGTCTGAAAGTACGCAATTTTCTCCGATCTGTCAAGGCATGGACAGCTGGAATCTGACACTGATAGCCACAACAACGTCCTCAGTTGTGGCTAGCTAGCCTTAGCCAGTTAGCGATATATGCTAAGATAAGTTTAGTAGATAGCCATACCTTGTCATGTGGGCTTCAAAGATTTTTACATTAATTCATTGAATCATCGTATACTATTTAGTTCTGTTGTTGCGATGTGGTGGTGTTCATTCCGCCGCTAAATACGTGGCATGCAGCGTTAGCCCCTGATTGTTTACAACTGTTAGCTGTCGTTAGCTAGCGTGCTGTCTGCTCTCTCCGACCCGTGGTAGCTAGTTAGCTGACGCGCTAGCTAGACAGCTAGCTCCGTGCGCACACAGAGCTGTCACCGTGTTATAAACACACTTGACAGCCTGTGTTTTACCTCCTGTCATTTTCACATCTTTCTAAATGGAGTGCTGCAGATGGCTTCTGGTTAGCTTTCATGGACGGCGGTTAGCTTGTTAGCTTATCTGTGGTGTTATGCCACTGAGAGTGATGCGGTACTGCAGCCAGAACAGGGTTTTCTCTGAGCCTCATGACATTGTAGAAACCTGTTCATCAGTAGCTGGTCAATAACACGTTCGTTTCATGTTAGTACAACTCTTGTGGTGTTACAAAGTGACACGTCTTGCCTAGCTGCAGTTCACGGCACAGAGCCCGGCTCACTACTGCACGGTGTTTTTCAGGCACGAGTATTTAGATAGATTACTAATCCCCGAGACTGAACAGTCTGGGTTTAAAGATCGGACTGATCTCACGTATTTTATAGGGTCAGTTGTGTTTAAGTGCTGCATGAGCAAGCCAGGCTGGTGGAGACGAGGACACACTGTGATCAGCTGATCAGCTTCTCGGTTCTCTGTCAGAGCTTCTTTAGTTGTCCGCTAACAGAGCACCACAGAGCGCTAGAGTGACTTTACATGTAGCAAACGATGGGAATGGAGGGAGAGAAAAAGACAGGCCCGAGTGGGACAAATGGACAGCAGGGGTTCTGTAGATACTTTGTGATGAGTTTCATGAAAAAATCCTCTAACTTCCTGGAAACCTCATGAACACAAAAGTTTCTTCCTGGTTTTATTTCTACATTTTACAGAAACAGTAGAGGAATTTGAAGACAGTATAATGCAAAAGAAGATGAAAATTCCCAAGATGTCCATCAAGAATTCAGGAAACTCTATTGAGAACCATTTTGGGGAGGAGAGGATGCCACTCAGACATAAAAAGGTAGGATCAGCTGTTCTCCTAGCTCACTGGAAGAGCTATGTCTCTATATGGAGTGATGTACTAATAATTGCTTTGTGGTTATCAGCTCACTTTCAGGCTGAAAGGTGCTTATGACTGATCATAGTGACACTGATATCAGTAATTATCTGCATACACTGTATCATTTGATCATGCTCAAGTTGTGCTTATCTATTGATATCACTGTAAACATGAATTTAATGATGCCAATTTAATAGATAAAAATGAATCTACAAGTCAGTTTAAAGATTTATCTCTATAAAAGTAAAGTAGTATAGTGTAAATTTGCAACTGTTTACACAACACTAAACACTTGAACTTGTTCACCAAGTGGTCTCCATGATGTGTAAGTGCCTATGTCATGTTGACATATACAAGTAATAATCTTACACTAATGTAGACTGATTTATGATACAATGTTACATTGCCTTAAACTTGGCCAGCGCCCAAAATCCCCCACTCTATTTTTACCATATGCTGGATTAACACAAATTCAGCACTCTGGACAGCTGCCCTTTCACAGACAAATCCTCTGAGCGGCTCATCAAAGAACTCTGTGACTCCACTCCTCCCAGTTCCTACTGAGATAGTCAGACACTCATCACCAAACAGTCAAAACAAACTGTTTTGCAATCTGTCTGGCTTCTCACTTCTAGATTGATGTTTTTTTGCATGTACTTAGCAAACTTGTGTGAATGTGGAATCACCTTTAGTTAATTATAAATAACATTTTGTTATTTATGCAGCAAAGACATTGGTGATACACTATGTCAGATGTGAATAGGCCTGCATCCTAAGAAATAGCACATAAATATTATGTTCTTCCCAACCTTCTAGCTCATAAATTTCAAATTTAGCTTTACTTTACTACTTTTCCGCCTAACTTGTCAGTTTTCTTGCTCCCCTCAGGCCCTGTCACAGGACCATGGACGCCCCTCTTCCAACTCTTCTAAGAGTCTGGCAGCAGTAGTGGCTCGCCTGGAAAGAAATGCTGCCAGCTCCTGTATGGAGGGTGAGGAGGACCTGGAGGAAGACCGTCTGGCAGAGGAGGAGGAGGATGCCGATGATGAGGAAGAGGATATGGAGGCGGAGCATCAGCATCAACATCATCACCAGCAACAACAACCACAACAACAACAACAACATGCGGAAGTAGACACTGACTGTGTGTCTGAGGTGGCTGCAGCGGTGGTTCCTAGAGTCTTGTATGAGGAGCTGGTTCATAGCTACAGGCAGCAGGAGGAGGAGATGAGGAGGCTGCAGCAGGAGCTAGAGAGGACACGCAGGCAGCTGGTGCAGCAGGCCAAGAAGCTGAAGGAATATGGCAGCCTGCTGACAGAAGTCAAGGAACTGAGGGACTTCAACAGGAGGCTGCAGGATGTGCTTCTCATGAGATTGGGCAGCGGTGAGAGAACAGGCACACACACACACACACACACACAAAACCCATTGCTGTGCGTGCCTAAGAGTTTAACAAGAACTGTGAACCTTAGCAGTCAATTTAAGAAAATGTCGCAATCTACAATCTATGATAGTCAGGTCTGTATTTTTTTAACATGAATGAAACAACCACCCAGAGGCACCAAATGTTTAATATTCTTCCATCTGTATAGCCAGGAAATGCCAGTGAGATTGAAGGGAGGTAGGAGGTAGATTTGTGGACACTTGTTTGACCTAATGTATATGTCCACTAAATGCTCTGCAGTTATCTTGAGTCCTGAAGAGGCTGTATGCCTTTTGTCTCACAGCAAGGTCAATTGTGCAAAATTATGTATCTAGCATTTAAATCAGAAAAATGAGAAAATGGTAGCTTAAATATTGCCATCCTGTGAAACAGAGTTAAAAGATAAATACCTTGAAGTAGTTTTGCTATGTTTTACAGAGCCTCTGTGTTGTTTAGAGGTAAATATGTATTTATAACTGCTGTCAAAATTCAGGGTTATTCCACTTGCGATGCACAAATATAGTTCTGAATTAAACGGAACCAGACCGCAGCTGAGCTGCTGTGCTGCACTTGGTGCAGCTAATCCTGGTGTTCTTAGGATGACAGTGGAGTCCAGTGGTCAGAGTGACCAGCCCATAATTGAAAGGTTACAGGTTCAGTACCCTCTTTATCCTGCTGAGCAGCATACTGGAGCTCCCTACCTGCCCAGTCATTGTAGGTTGCTCTGGATAAGAACATGAGTTAAATTCCTTGGTGTTTATTTAACAGTTTGATAGGCCTTTATATATCACCTGTTACCGTAAAGTTGCCCATTCTGTCAAATGATTTCACTTCCATGGTAGCTGATAGTTTATTTCTGTCCATTGAATTCACGGTGACCACCCTACTGTATATAGCCATGTGACTTTGTTTTACGGTAGATTAGTTTTGTTGTGGTGCGTTGAGCCTGAACTGTAGTGGTGGGTGTGATTACAAGTGGTATCACTGCAGTGCACAGCAGCGTACAAACGTTAGCTTTGCCAGATGCCACTGTTAACCTCAACCCCCTGTGGGGCTGGACAGAGGCGCCCAGCTACTGGCTAGACCATCTAATGGACAAGCTAAAGATTAGAGCACCCTGGGGTGCTGTAGGGTAGGGGATATAGTGCACTGACCGATATTAAAACTCATCAGCTACATTGGAGCTTAGTGTGGCCAGCCACCAAGCCAGCTTAGCTACTGGGCTAAAATAACTGCTTGTCTCGAGGCACAGGGAAGCCTAGCCCCAAGCTGGGAGGCAAGTAGGCAGTCAGGTGGGCACTGGTCCAAGGCTGAGGACCAGAAAACTCCCTGGCCACATGCTGTTAGATGTTGCTGGAGTCAAAGCCCAACTGGCTGTTTGACAGCTACCACGTGGTCAGATGTTATTGAGCTCTGTTGTGCTCTTGTGTCATCCTCCGTTGGTCTGGGGAGTTGACTCACAGTTGATAAATGCTTTTTAACCACACTTCAGCTTGACATGTGCACGGGTGCAGTCTTGTCGCATGCAGCTTCTCAATATTAAATATCCCTTGTGTGTTGTCTCCCAGAGCCTATGCATGACAACGGCACTCAGACAATCAAGGCAGAGGTGGTCGAACCCATTGTTGAGGCACAGGAGGCGTGCAGAGAAGAAGCCAACACCAGCTCCAGCCACTCGCCTTCACCCAGAACAGTATACACCTGCAACGATGGAAAGGTCAGTGTCATTGCAGTTCGCACCCACTCTTTATTCAGTTAGCTTGCTATGATTACCGCCGGCTGTCGCGCAGTTACCACCCCCTCCACAGTTTTTCCCTTATGACTCATGTCCCTCTCTCTGCTGCCTCTCCCACCATGTGGTCTTTGTCTTATTTGCTGTCACCTCACCTCCATCTCCTCTTCTGTTCTGCCATACTTACTCTTACCTTAGGCCTGTAGTTCTAGATTATTCCATTAACCCCACTCACCATCTGATGGTCTCGATCTCTTCAGTTTCTCCTTCTGTATCCCCAACTCTCTGTCTGTGGGTGACCATGGGAAGCAACCTGATTTTGTAGGAAATGCTCTATTTACTCTTAACACACATGAACCTGGGAATGGGCCGTTGCAGTTAATCAGCCTTTTCCCCCTGGCTGCCCTACCTTAGCAGGTAAACAAGGTTGAGAAGATTATTATTGTTCCTGCAAGCCCAGCCAGCATCATCATCAGTGTTTATTAGCCTGTTAGGGTTCTTTGCTCTCCGCACCGCTGTAACTCAGCCGGCGTCCTGTCTCTGATGACAGGGGGGGAATTGGTACTACAAGCTCTGGGGCCCGCAGCCACTTCAAGCGTGAAGAACACTAGCAAATTAGAACTCTCCTACATCAGGGACCCCATATTAATTATTTGCACCAAAGGAATTTAAAGTGACTGACAGGTTAGCCCTAGAAAGAGAGTGAGAGGTGGAAGAGGCAGAAATGAAGGGTGAGAGATGGATGAGAAGAAGAGATGATGCAACGGAGAGGGAGGATTAAAAAAAAAAAAAATCTTGTCTAACTTGAGGACAGTGGAAAAGCTCGTCTGCTGGCTGGAGGCCTAAAGCACATTAGTTGCACAGGAAAAAGCCTTTTGGATGCTAGCCTAAAGACTTTGCAGTGATAAGAGACCAGGGAAGGGAAAGAGAGTCACATATGCCCCCTGCTGCATTAGCTCACCTAGAACACCCAGGGCAGTGTGCCTAGGCTGGCAATCGGCTTGGAGTGTTGTTTGGTGCAGGCTTATGCAATGTGCAATGAAAGTGTGTAGAGAGCTACAGGCTAAGTACACAGTGGAGGTAATCCAGGCTACAAGCTGCCAGTGGCCCGAGCTTATTTATGTATCCTAGTTGGTGAAAGCGATGCTCCTTGGGATTTCTAATTTGGTCTGAGTGGGAGCTGGTAAGATGAGCTGGCTGTGATCTGGCCTTGTCCATTGTAGTCTTAGAGGGATTTTAGACCAGCATGCGGCAATGTGTTCTTAGGAGTGTCAGTGTGTTTGTTCCGCTGTCTTTACACTGATGAAACAAGCTAAAATGATCTTAGCAACACTCTGCTGGCCTTTTCTTCTTTGCTGGCAGTGCACTGGCACAGTCATCATGACACCATGAAAATTATTTTCTTTACAGCGGTACTGTGCACATTGTAAGATGTGATGTTCATGGTCTTCTGGGCAGGTGCACCTGGGTGGTGGCATCTGGGTGGAGGAGGAGAAGTGGCACCAGCTGCAGCGGACCCAGGGAGACTCCAAGTTCACCAAGAACCTGGCCGTCATGATCTGGGGCACAGAGACGCTGAAGAACCGCAGCGTCACAGGAGTGGCCACCAAGAAGAAAAAAGACGCCTTGCCCAAACCTCCACTCTCACCCAGCAAGCTGAAGATAGTCAGAGGTAAGATTCTCACTCAAGCGTCTGCTATGAAGCCGTAAAATTAAGACTATCAAAGAGTTGAGTCGTTGGTTTGTCAGATCTGTTGTCAGCTGAGTGAACCTGGAAAATGCAAGATAAGCTAAATTGATTGCCTTTTTTAATAGAGCCAGACAATCCTAGAAATATTTTTAAGAAACATGGACAAATTTCTCTGCTTTTGTCTGACTACTCCCACCCGCTCCCTCCCCAGAGTGTCTCTACGACCGAGTGTCTCAAGAGACAGCTGACAGCGCAGAGATCACACAGAGATTGTCCAAAGTGAACAAATACATTTGTGAAAAGATCATGGACATTAACAAGTCCATTAAGAACGAGGAGCGGCGGGAGTCCAAGCTGCTCATCAGACAGACAGTCAAGATGGAGAACTTCACCTACGATGGCATGTAGTGATCAACCGTTGTCACGCCAGCGCCTTCTGCCCCCCCGTGGTCTGCAGGATAGTGAGGGGACTTGATATGGGTGGTTGGGGGATGTTTGTCACAGTCTCAGTAGGAGATGTATTCATTTGACACATTACATTTGTTACTGTGTGAAATGTAAACACAAGTACACCCCCTTCTCTGCCCTCTATATGACTAGAACAACCATCCCCTTCCTCAGCACCCAGTTGGTCCATTGGATGACAGACAGCTTTACCCACCCGTAAATTTAGTCACAAGTTGAGCACATTAGTTTGAGGCATATGAGCTGGTATGAGTGTTTTTATAAGCTTTTCAGTGGAATTGGTATGGAGACATGGTTTTTTTGCGGTGCGTGCATTTGCGTGAGTCAAAGCAGAGATTAGATGTGATTGTTAGAAAATGAACCAATTTATTGTTCTGTGTCAGAACATAATTGTGAGTCCTTAAACTCTTAAGAAGTAAGAGGTGATTTCCCTTGATAAAGTCTTCTGATGCTATTAGAGATGTTGCAATGATCAAAATGCGAACTTGCTTGAGATCTAAGCGGTGTGAGCAGCTGGGTATTTCAGTGGATGATTATTGAATGCTCGAGATCTGAGTGTGCGCTCTCGGCACTTAAATGCATGGAATGGGACAACAGGGTCTCAAATGCACAAGTCTTAATTGGTAACAGCCATATTATATACATATCCTAGAGATGAATCTTGAGTGTGTGGTCCCTCTTATTTGGAGATCAAGTTACAGAGCATCACTGTAATAAAATGAGGGCTTGCAAATATTTTATGGGAATAGGATTCTCATGAGTCATTTGGTTTCTTTTGTGCTATATTTGTCTGTTTTTTTATTGTTTTTTTTTTTTGTTTTTTTTTTTAAGTTGACCTAAATAGAAACATTTACCCATCAACAGGAGAGCACAAGGAGACGTTCTAATGTAACATTCCTGTGTTCCTCTTAATTAAAGCTGTCTCTTGCAGACGATATGACTGTTTAACGAGTTGTAGTGGTACAGGCATTTTAATGCCCAGAAAGGCCTTAATGGATTTGGCAATCACTGGGGACTGGTATGTCCCTGGGTTTTCTAGTAAGCTGTGATTGTAAATGTACAGTAAGCTGAAGTGATGAAGCTTCACCTGCACTTTGCTGTGAGAATGTAAGAGGCGGCTAGGTACTATTTTTCTGTTTGAATCACACCATTGTCTTGAGCTGAGCTGGGCCATTTGCAGTATACCTCCCCTCCTAGTGAAAAGGACCTGTGCTAGACTGGACAATGCGGGGAAGAAAATCAGGGCACAGCTCAGCACAGTTCAGGTCATTCTTTGTGTGGAAGCAGTGTTAGCTGTGGGTAAAGCTGTCTGAGGCACTATCCTGTGCTGCTGAAGTTCTCTGGGCCTGCTGAACCCCATAATAACCCCCTCTTTTTTAAGCCACGCCACAGGGGAACTAAGTAAGGTCGCTCCAGTGACAACTTCCTGCGAGCCATGCCATCAGAACTTTGAAAATGTCCTCTCTTTTTTTTTTTTTTCTTGTCATATTTTTGTTGTTTTTTTGTTTTTTTTTCCTCTCGACTTGTTTTTTCGTTTTGATCCCAAATGGTTTGTGTGGCTGTCTGCAGGCTGGAACTAAATGCTGCAGATTGAAATCTCAACTGTGACCTAGCTGTGGCTAACTGTGAATCTGCTGCAGAGCTGCCCATCAAGCCTTCCTCCTCCTCCTCCTCCTCCTCCTCACACTCTAGATTCTTGTTTGTCGGTCGGTTTTATTTCGTTCTACCATTCTGTCTGTCTGGGTTTTTGTTATTTCTTACAGTTTGATCAACCATTTTGTTAAGCTACTTTATGTTTGGATATATTTTAGTGTACATAAAATACATCTTTTTATTTTTCACCAAACATGGATATTTCAGTTTCATAGTCATGTTACTTGTTACAGTTTTAAGCTTCTGGTCTGTTTTTGGCTGGTTTGTTTAATTGACGTTGTAATTCCTTTGTTACCTGACACTTTGTTGTGTTTCTTTTTACATTTAATGTTTTTCTTTTTTTCTTTTTTTCCTACGAATTGTTGGCTTTAAGCTTGATATTGTATCCAAATGTAGATCACTGGCATCTACAAACAATTTAAAAAAAGATCTCTCCCTTAGCCAAAGTGATCTCCGTGCAACACGAGATAAGGCTTCCCTTAACATCTGACTTTGACAGAGCCCATTTATTGTACTAAATTTGCAAGATGTGAAAGTTATTCGATAAGCCTTGATAAGGCTATACCTTATTTCTAACAATCTGCTTTAGTTAAGTGATACAGGAATTCTGTATTCTTAAATCATGTACTCTGGCAATTGAGATGCAGTAGTTAGTTCAACACAAATCATTTACATTGAATGCACTTTAAACTTCTAGACAATTTCTCCAATCTTAAGGAAATGTATTTGTTGTATTCGTCCAAATGTATTTTTTATTTTGTTTGTTCTTTTTCTGTTTTTATTTTGTTTTGTCTCTATACAATATGGCCCAACAATCATTGTATTTTTATGAAGCACCTTAGAACACCCTGGTTTGTTGTTTTGTATGGGAAGAATGAGATATGGGATATAGTTTCGTTCTGTCAGTCAGATACGCCTCTGGTGCGCCAGTGTGGCTCCAACTAGCTTTAGAGATAAACAATTTCCAAAATGCATTTTAAATCATTCAAAATTTATTTGGGGTGTTGAGAAAACCAGGCTTCCACAATTCATGCTATGCTGAAATTGGATTTTACTGGATAGCACCAACTTGGCTCCCTATTGCCTGGGCAATAAATGGTTTACCTGGCAAATCGATAAGCAAAAGTCCAACAACTTGACTATCCGCTTGCTTGGTTTTCCACTCCATCACCCAAAAAACATGATTCACCAATCTAAAAATCTTCTAACAGTGAAATGTGCACACTGACTGGATTATGTGCTTTAACTTAATGTGTCAAGATGCTGGTTGTGTATAGATATGAGCTATATATAGATAATTGTGTATTTTTACGGATGAGTGGTAATGATAAGCCAAAGTACTGAATGCTGAGATCAAGGTAACGATGGGGGGATGCTGACTGAGGAATGAGCGGGGTTTGCACAAAAAAATGGCCCTTGCCAAGGTTTTTGAGCTTAGTGAATCTTAAGCAACTACAAAGGTGAAATATTGACTATATATTTTTGTTTCCTAAAAATGTATCCCTTTTACATGGTGTCCTTTTTTTCTGTACAAAGCAATGTGAGGTTTACGTGCTAGCATGTATGGAAAACAATACATGCACATAAAGCTTTTTAGATGGTGTGTTTTGGAGAAAAAAAAAATTCTGCTGTGCAAACCAACCTCGCTGAAATTCTGTGACACATTGTCATTGCCGTATTGTGTTTTCTCTTTGTTTGCTTGTTTTCTGATGCCAAAAAGGGGGTGTGGTTAAAATAGTGCTTAAGATAGAGCATTACTAGAGCTATTACGTCATCTGAAATGTTAACTTGTTTATCAAAGGCTGGTTTCCTGGAGCTCGATTAAGCCTAATCCTTTAACTAAAACCATCTTCAGTGGTTGAAATCTGTTTGAAAGTATGTTTTTAACCCAGATTTGGCTTAATCTGTTCCTGCAAGGCCAATCTCTATTAAATGGACTGAGTCACATGTGAAGGACCAGTTTGGGTTTTAGCAGCATACTAGTGACACCAATAAACACACTGGCAGAGCCACTGATAGATACTGTACACTACCTTGGCTCTGTAACACAGCACCAGACTGCCCAGTACTCTCACTATCATATTACAGTAAAGGGAGGGAGAACATTTAATTTCCGCAGGCTCTGTGCTCCCTGTCTTGTACCACCTGTAGCTCCCTGCTCCCCTGAGATTTTTATGGACTGGATTTAGAAAAAAAAAAAAAAAAATAGCATATGTATCCAGAAAATAACAAATCCACCCTGTCCTCTTTGCTTGGTGTTTTGGCTTATGTTCTTAACAGCTGTCAAATCTGCACAAGTAAAGGCGCTTTATGTTGCTTTTTGACAGGTTGATTGGGAAAAGAGATCAGTCCTAGCTGCACTGTGTGAAATAAGATCAACGGCTTCATCTCAGTTCTCCCAACTAACTGTAAAAAAAAAAAAAAAAAGAAAAAGAAAAAAAAAAGACCCATTACTGTTTTAAGCCTCAGATACAATGTCAAACTTACTCCAAATGAGACTGATGGGAGGGAAAACATTGTTAGGCCTATATTTTTCTTAAAAGTAGCTGTGAGCATTCAAAGGTCTGCAGTAATGTTGTATACAATCCACAAACCGGTTCTACTTCATCTAGCTTCACCGTCCTACCTCATTGCTACTCTGGTGTTTGTTTGTCAGTGACTGTAAACTATGTATGTATATTAAAAAAAAAAAAAAGCTATAGGAAAGGTATACCTGATTACTCTCAATATGTACAGCATATAAAAACTTGTTAAACACCTCAGTACACAGTATCATTCTTAGGAGAAAAAAAAAATCAGTTTTATTACCTGCTTTAAGATGCTGCTGTAAAGGGTTGTCTGCGTGGGGGGTTGTCTCTGAATATATATTTCCGCTCTTTGCTATGTCGTGCAGTTGATCAGTGGATGTGTTCTGTCTCTGTATCGCGTTCTGAGATTTTTACTGGGTGACGGTGCTACCAGCAAACAGGTTCTAAACTGATCTGTCTCTCGGACCTCAAATGGTGCTGTTTTTCTATGTTTTTATCCTCATACAGCTCTGTGTTATTCAGGTGTGTCAGTCGCCAATATCCCCTCAGCTAATCAATTCTATGAGATTTAAAGCCAAAATTTTTTGCAAAAAGATTACCCTGCTGTTATCTACTATCTGCTATCCATCCAAATATTGTAGCTAGTGATTATATCCTCTGCTGTGAGTTTTAAGAAGTACCTCAGAACTTGCTCATTTTAAATGGATGCATCTGCTTCTAGCACTCATTGTCTAATCTTACCTTATTGCAGTATATTTTAGAAATATGCATTTTTAATGGCTAGTTCAGGTTACACTAGATAGTACACGACTAGATCACACTCAGATGAATATTGAATTAAAATGATACCACTGTTCACTGGTTGCATGTCAGGTTGACTTTGTAAGAAAAATCTCAATTTGGACTGGGCAGTGTATATTTGGCACAGTAGATGTGGTCTTCAGCAAAGTGTGTGTTCTCTTTCGGTCAAAGTAATCGCTCAGCACAGCTTGTTTACACAGGGAGAGGGTTTCCATTGGTGGTTCTGGGTGACAATGAGCTGTAACATCTTACTAGAAATAAGTTTGGGACTGCACCAAACAGGGCTCTCTATCTGACGGAGAGTGAAATGTCTTGCAAATCTTTTGAAGATCGCTGAAAATTTCCACGATATATTTATGATGAACGTTTTGGGGAATGTCAGGGTGTTAATTTCAACTGTGATAAGACAGAAATTTTAACCAGTCACAAGCTGTGAGCCCCACTTGTGTCTCAGTTTTGTTTATCTCCTTGCTCCTTGCTGCTGGACATAGAGTTGTCATAAAATCAGCGTGATTATCAATGTTTTTAAAAAAATCTTGTTGAATACTGTGAACCAGGGTCATAGATACAGCACAGTATCTGGGCTGTAAGGCTTGGGGAATAACTAAAATACAAAACCTGCATCTTACTTTGCTTGTGCAGACACCAATGGAAATTCTTCTCTGTAGTCCGCTCAACCTGTGCACCAAAGCTTTTGTTTTCTCATGGTGGGTTACTCTCTCCATTAATATGTATTTATTTTATACTCTGACCATGTCTGTGAACGTGACGTGTGCTGGTGAATTCCTCTCTACTGTGAGTGAGGTGTTACGATACAGAAGAGCTGATTTCATGGAAGCACTTAAGCCATTTCTTGGACTATTTCCTTAATGGTCTGAGTCTTAAGCTTTGCTCTGGTCTTGGGAATTGACCCAGACCGTTTTCTGTGTAACTGAATTCTCATACAGGTGTTGGGTTGTAATCACCTGGTACCACATTAGTGTTGGATGGAGGGCTAACCAGAGAGAGAAAACTAGTCTTCAAACATGTGAATGTGTCTGCAGACCCGTGACAGATTGAGTCAGAAGATGAGAGCGATGTGTCAAATCTGTACAGAACTAAACTACCATACTCATTTAAATGAACTGAGTTCAGTTAAGCTGTACTACTACACAGGGCTGCTTGGATATATACCTGTCCATAATAGTTGTAACTGCATTGCAGAACAATAGGGAAAGGCAGGGTTCTTACTGTATGGTGTATTCCCCATCGGTAATGATAAGAGTGAGGAGTTTCAAGACTATTGCAGTTATGATTAAGAACAAATGGTTCTGCAACGGGCCTCTGGATGTGGGGCCTGGTAATGAGAGAGTTAGACTCCCTCACCCTACTTTAGCCTCCCAAAGGCAACTTTTTTCATTTACAGAAAATGTAATAATTATATATTCTAGAGAGTGTACATGTCTTTGCTAAACCGGTCACACCTCTGCTATGCGAGCAACTCTTTGATGCTTAGCATCCTGTTCTGTTCTGTGTTTCTCTTGCTGCAGTCAGGAACACTTGTTTAATGTACAGATCAACAAAAATAAATCCAGACTTTTATTCTATCAGCACAAACCTCTTGTCTTTATTGTGCCTTTTTTGTCCTTGCCAAGTCTGAAGTTTTCCCTCCTCAAAGAAACACACTAACAAAAGCAGTAACCGGGAGCTAATGTTGGCAGTTAAGATTTTTTTTTTTCTTCTGGTTGCTCCACAAGAGAATAATAACTAGGTTCTCAAGATATTTTCACCTCAATCTGAATGTTTAAATCACCAAATCGGGGTCAAATCTGGTCAGTCACTTGGACTGCAAACCTACCTCACGTAGGAAGTACAAAGATTTTTTCATTTCAAATTGTTGGTCACACAGTTTTGATTACAGAATGTGGTTTGAATGGGTTTGATGAAATTTCCATGACCTCTAGGCTAATGAAACTTTCTCAGCACATAGCTGACCATGTAGACTTTTAATTTAAATGAGAAAATTAATATTACAGTTTGGGGTTTTTGCACGATGGCAGCAATTTACTTTTTAAACATCTTGCTCAGGAGTCATGACACCATGAGGCTAGACAGATCTCCAGACAGGTGGAGGCAGATGAGCCCTAGTGTGGTTTCTCTGACAGCACACTCTGCCATAAACAGATCAGTGTAGCTGTGTATGCTCTTAGTATTAGTGCCATTTCACATCACATCTGACACCAGCGTTCCATCCACACAGGCTCTGTAGTCAGCCTCTATCACGGCAAAGATCAATCCCCCTCGCCTTCACATCCTCCACGGCTTTGACCCTAGATTTGGCTTTGACGTTTGGTGTGTGTGTGTGTGTGTGTGTGTGTGTGTGTGTGTGTGCTGAAAATCTGCAGTGAAGGTGAGGGATTACCAGGCAGAGTGATCTCAGTGTCAGCCACAAGATACCCAGACAGCAGAGTCCAAAAGTTCATTCTCTTTGTTCAGTGGGCCTCCCATGCTGCTGGCCTGCCATGGTGCCACACAGCATGTGGAAGACGGGCAGCACATGTCCAATGTCCGGACCATATTGCAATGTAAACCCAGCAGCATAAGAGCAAGATAAGACAGTAATAGAATAAAGCCAATCAGCGTTACAGTAAGTTGACTTATTCAGAGAAACTTGACTCTTAAATAACCCCTGTCAGTGGATTCTCAATCTAGTTGAGCCCATATAGAAAACTGATAGAAAGCGGTCACTGTGAAGGCCACTGATTCTCCATCTCCTTACAAATAGACTCAGCACTACTCACGCTCTCATCTTCCTCTCCCCTGTCTGGCACACCAATGCATTTCCATATATTATTGCCTCTGTAAGCAAGTGTGTCATGCGCCCAGGCTTTTCCTACATCCCAAGGGGACTTCTCAATGTCATTATCGCTAAAGCCTGCCACATGCCTGTAATGTATTGCTGCCTGGCTTTATTGGCAGTGCGATGATTCAGTGGTGGTGATGATGGATTAGTGCCGGCTGGGTCGAGCTGGGCTGGGCCAGACTGGGCTGTGCTCTGCAGCCTCTCTGTCTGTCGCAGAACGCCGTGTCCTTCCTACACACTGCAGTATAGAGGGAGACATAATGTATTTATGTCACACACACACACACACACACACAACCTAATGAATATGGTCATTTCAATGCTTTTATGGAACTTCCTGGAACACTGTCTGATTCATCTTGCCAGCTTTTTTGCTTTTCATGCAGACACGGTACACACAGCAGCGCCGCAGAAATGGTGGCAGTAATGCATTCTCTTTACTACAATTGTTACTGTGTTTGAATGCGTAAATACGACTCGGAGCAGACAGCCTTTGTTGCCTCCTGGAAAAGGAAACTTTAAAAAGGGTGCGATAGGTGCATGTGTTACCGTAGCTTTAGGTTTCATTCACCAGGCCACCATCACACAGCTTATTGGAGAGGCTGTAAGTGGCAACAAACACACACCTAAGCCATTCAGGTTGTCTGAAATTACAGCATATAAGGGCTGCTCTCCTCTTTCCTGGACTTAACCCTGAGGACTCAGGCCCAAAATTGTTGATATTGCTTCTAAATACAATACAGCACAATACAATGCTATTTACTAATGTCATTTACAAAGCAAACACATAGTGCACATTGTAGACAGCAATGGAAAGGCAGCACATTCACATTTACATTCACTGACTACATTTCTACTTAAACTATCAATGTATCTCCTGTCCTATTGGTCAAGTAATGCCAACTCTGGAAATCGAAGGTTTACCTCTGATATTTTGTAACGAGAAACAAAGATAGTCAGGAAAATTGAAGTGGAGTAAACGTATGCATTTTATTTTCAAAATGTAGAAAATAAAAGTGAAAGTAAACAGACATAAGTACTTGAGTAAAGTGCAAATTACTTTGCAAAATATTATTTATAGTATAGTTTAGTTAGTTACTTTACCACATACTTGTTTTTCCATTGCTATATGCTATGTGATGCAATAATTTTGTCTTCATTTAACTCAAAGCCAGTTTTCTCTTTTCCTCCTATGATGGAGTGTTTTTTATTTTATAAAGATATGCAATGCTTTGCAGTTACTCTAACAAAATTACAGAGAAACATAATTGTTAAGAGAGTTTTTATGCAATGTTAATTTGATCCCAGCCGTGCTGTTAAGTGTGCTTGCATGTCTACAAATACAATAGCACTTAATTGCCTAATTTCTCCAGGATTTGTTTTGTGTCGTAAGAGGTTGTTTCACATAATTTACACAACATTCATTTACACTTAGATGTCATGCATCACATATTTTTACACCTAATATTCAGGAAGTGTGGGTATACATATGCATGTGCCTGTTTGTCACCAATCATATTTTTCTGAATCATAAATTATCTCTTTTTTTTTTATTCCCATCTCTGCTGCTATATTTATCTGAAAAGTGACTGCAGGGGTAACAGACATCGAGTTGGTACTAATGAATTCTGCCTTTGGTCTTCAAAGTCATTAACACACATGGATGAGCCTGCCAATCAAGCCCACAAACTACAGTGGCTCTCTTTCCCCTGCTCCTCCTCTACCCTCACTCCCAGCTATTGTGTCCCTCCTAATGTCAGTGGGCCCCGTACACAGGAAAACTGATGCTAGCTGTTAGCTAAATGCTGGTAAGTCTCGAGTGTACCTGTTAACCTGTGAGAGGTCCTTATCTAGTTTAAGAAGTGTAATTTGGCTGGTAAAATTCTGAAAATGTCTGGTTGCCCTGGTTGTGCACATGCAGCCAGCCCCTCTCCTCCCCATCATACACACACACTCACACACCACACACACACACACACACACACACACAAACACAGAGCTTCCAAATGGCTCCTATTAATGCAGACGGCTCCCCCAATTAACAAGATTCAAAGTGATGATGAATTTTTCATTCTTTAAGCATTTAAACTAATTATGGCCCAAATGAAGCAGGTTCCAGTGAATCGCCATGGTGGGGGCTGACAATGGCAGCCAATGTCACTGTCACTGTGCCACTCTGCACTACCACCCTAATCATTGGAGCTGATTAATATTCATCTCCCACTGCTCTCTCCTCTCCTCTCCTCTCCTCTCCTCTTAGCTGTCCCAACTTGCTTTTTTCTTTCCTATGTCTTTTGTATAAGTGTGTGTAAGTTTTTACCTCTCCTCCTCCTTAAACTACTGTCTTCCATTGTTTTTTTCACTCACTCTCACTCACTTTCTCTCTCTCTCTCTCTCTCTCTCTCTCTCTCTCTCTCTCTCTCTCTCTCTCTCTCTCTCCCATTGTACCCGGGATATTTATAGTGGAAATTAACCAATTTTTTTTTATAGCATTTTAATAATAATTTAATGCAGTAAATAAAGCTTGTTACAAGCTAAGCAATCTTGTCACATTTCAAGGGTAATCAATCCACGTCCGATAGAATCTGTTCTCCTCCTTGATGCAAAGAGAGTGGGATGTCAGCGCTGTGATTTCTTTCCTGCTAGCTACATGTCTAACTCTGTATTCATGACTGGGTCACACTCAGCTGCAAAACACCCCAGTGCACATCAGAGATCACAGTTTAATGAAGCCAGGGCAACATCATCAGCAAACAGCAGCGATGCCACCCTAATGTCACCAAACTGGACACTCTCCAGACCTCGGATGCACTTTGATATCCAGTTCAAGGACATCACAAACAAGAGAAGAGGCAAGATGCACCCTTGTTGGAGTCCAATCCCCTGCTTGGACATGCTTGATTTTGGGCCCAGAAAACAAACAGACCCCTTTCACTAACCCAACACCCATACTCCTGTAGTACCTCTCACAGGATACTTGGGAACACTGTCACAAGCCTTTGACAAATCCACGAAACATATGTAGAAAGGTTAAGCAAATTTTGATGACTGTTTTATTAACTGCAACAAGATAGAAAGTACATCCAGAGTTCAGCAACCATGGCCTAACTGCATTGTTCCTCCTGAATTTGAAGTTTGACAATTAGTAGGAGTCTCCCTTATAGCCCCTTGGCATAGTCTCTCATATGAAGGGTTGTGTGATTCCACAATATCTGTAATGTAGGGCCGAGTTGGAAAGATACCAGGGGTAACCACTTAGGACATTTCCCCACCATTGCAGAGAACAGCATGGACCAAGTTCTGCCTTCCCCTTCTGGCTTTCCAGAAACTCTTTGAAGCCATCCAAAAGTTATCATCCATAACCTCCTCAAACTTTTCCCACACCTAGACTTCTGTTTCTTCAGCCACTGCCTCTCAGCCGTGCCCACCGTCAGCTAGATTCAGAATACCTTCTCCTTCAGCTTAGAAGACTCCTTCCCCACTGGTGTACACTAGTGGTCATAGCTACTCAATGATGTTTGTTTGTGATGTTTGTTATTGCGAATTCAACAAGACATTCAACAACACACCAGTTTGATTCAAACTACATTCAAACTTTTGTTGCCATTTTTATGCCTAAATCTAACCGTATCTTAATGTTAACCCAAGTGTTTTTGTTGGCTAAACCTAACCATGTGACACTAAAAGCGAGAAAGCCCGGTGTGTGTCATCCCAGGTCCAAAGGCTATCAGATGCAAAGGGCTGTGACAAAGCGTTGGTATTAGACGTCCTGGGAATGAGAATGTACTGATCCTTTTCATCTGCCCTGAGAAACCCAGCAGAGTGGCCAGCTAAGACTTGTGAGTGTTCCCACAAACAGACAGCACTTCTCACCCTTGACAAGTGAGAAAATAGTCGAGTTTAGTTTACCCCTCAAATTCATACACCAGCCCAGGCTTGCCACCAGAGAACATTTCACATTCCAAGAGCCAATTTCTGTTGCCAAAATCCACAACGCCTAAGTCTGCTCAACCCCTGCACCCAACAGACATTGTCCGCTACTCTATTTTCCATTCAGGTGGTGAGCCTACAAAGCTGTGGCCCCATGCTGCTTATTTAGACTGTGCCCGGCCAAGCTGTGGGGGCCGTTCAGCCACCAGGTGTTCGTTTGTGAGCACTATTCATGGAGTCATGGAGTGGGCCCTGGTGTTGGTGTGAACCAGACTCTGGAGTCTTTTCTTTCAATGTCCCTACCAGTAGCTTAGACTCCCGACAACCTTACGCCCACGGCCACACAGATAGCAATGGAGGGGGTTCATAATACAGTGGAAACCACGATCATCCATCGTGGCCAAGTTGATCACTATAAGCAGTTGATTGTTATAACGATTTGTTTTCTTTATTTCTCTTGCAGATGACCATCTAATTGACGTTTGTATATTTATTACATGAATTTAAAGTAGTGAAACGGACAGCCCCTGCTATTTACTGAATGTTATTGACTGTTTCAAAATACAGTGCAGATGTTTCAAATGCTTTTAAATTTTCAAATTATATTACTGTATAATTAAAATATAAAGTCAAGGCCATGGGAAGTACAGGTGCTGCAGGTGCCCCCCTGCAGCACCTGTACAAACACGTAGCAAGTTTTTAACACGGTGCCCTGTGAATTTGCACGGTGCAACGTAAATGTTGAAATTTTTCAACTCGAGTGAAAGATTTGTGGCTGTATTCATGTGAGTCAAAAGCGGGAAAACTCACTTTTTGTTTGGCCTGAACACACAGTTAGATGTGATTTCCCTCCCACAGCACCCCCAACTTCAATCATCTTCCCACGGCCCGTGGTACCTCACCCAATGTGCTGATTCTGTTTTCTGTGAGCAGGATGTGGCAGGAAATCCCACAGTTGCCTAAAGAGAGGCACTTTTCCCCTTCAGGAGAAGCTGGCCCCTGCTCCTTAGTTTGTCAGCAAGCAGTGGTTAAACGGCTTGACGAATCACAACAGTTTTGACTTTTGATTTAAATGTTTGATGTAACTCGGCCTCCGTTAGGGGCCAACATTTATTGTCAAAATGTGTAGCCATGACAATAAAAGGGACTCCTTCCTTAATGGGAGTCTGCATTTATGGTATGGCATTTTTATGGTAGTTTGAATTATACAGTAATGTACTGAGCAATATATACTATGCAACAGTTTGGCAGTGGTTTAAGTGCATTTCAAAAAAAGAAAAAAATAGAATTACCTTAGCTTTATTTATTTATTTCATGTATGAAAAGAGCCAAAATGAACACTGTAAGTGGACAACTTGATCACAAATGTAAATTATTTAAGCAATGTAAGATTGTTGTTGTCCATTTCTAATTTATCAGACAATCACAGTGGAAATTGACGTTCAGCTTGATATGCAGCAAACAGTCTGGGCCAGATTCAAACCCAAGCAGCTGCAGCTTAGTCTTAGTGTTACTTCCTACGCACTCTCCACAGTGAGCCACCAGTGTTGCCACATTTAAAAAGTATTTGTACAGGATTGATTCTGTCCCAAGCTTTTTGATCCATATAAGCGGTTTGATCGCTGTAATGGAGATCACTGTAAGTGGTGCCCACTGTAAAACAGAGGACCTGAAAGACTGTGCTCTTTACAGCAGTCATCAAGACCCATCTGTCCTGCACACTTTGTAAATTCAGTGCCAAAAATGTAAAAAGTAAACATAGATCAAGGCTGTTAATTGATAACCACTGAATGTAGGCCCTAGAGACCTCTGTCTTTGTGTGTTGAGGTATAGTCCAACATTTGGATGTTTCTGTTACCCCTTTAAAGCATTCAGTCATTTCTGAAGTTTGTGCCCAGTGGTTGTTTGGACTACTTTAATTGTTTGTTGTCGGGTTTATTTATTGTAATCTCATTTTTTAAATCTTTGAGAAATTAACATACCAGCGTTGTTTCAAGTCTGCTTAGCTTTGAGAGTCACTGTTATTCGTTAAAGAGATTAGATTTACCTTTTAATCAAAGATTAACAATTCATTTGGCGTTTGGGTTTTTTTTTTGCACTTCAATATCAACCAGTCCCCCGTCTAAACAAATAAAAGGAAATGATGACGGGTGCGAGCCAGAGAAGAGAAGAATAGAGTGCCGCGAGAAAGGAAAACAATTTAATTTCTCTTTTTAAGTTCCACCAGTGGTCATTTAGCTAGCCTCTTTATTTAAATGGTAATGTGAAGCCGGCTAAACAGGCGTGGCAAATCAGTCTGAGAAGAGAGGGAGACTTCAAATAAGCTGTGGCGCTTCACGGCTGTGGGAGTTTATCAGGGTCTTTTCTCCTGTCTTCTGACAGAAGGAGGCAGAGTCAGGAGCCGATTGAGCGACAAGGATAACTCTTCTCGGTGTTTGAGTATAATTAATTAGGTGTGATAAATTATACCATTCCTAGCTGAACCTGGCAGCACTGGCACATGCACACACACACTCCCGTATCCACACACTAAAACACACTCACACTCTTTATTTCACTCTCTCTTCCCATAGACACACACTCTTTCTGTGCATTACTCTCTCCCCACACAGACACACGCATACATGGAAATACACACACACCAGTGTCTCCCATTTTATATGAACATTGCTTGGCAAAGCTCCCAGTCCTGTGAGTGCTGGGTTTCTCCATTAACTTTCCACGAGTTGATCATAGACTGAAAGTAAACAAAATAAATAAAGCATATGGATTAACTGTCAGTGTGCAATCCCTCTCTCTCTCCAATCCAACATTCTTTTATGCAAAATAGTGGTGTTAATATGATTGGACTCTTAATGTCCTGAGTAGCTTTCGCAGTGTGCACTTACACACAGCGTGCACAGTTTTCTGCATGCAAAGTCAAGTCCTGGTGAAAGACTCCACTAGCCACGTCTTGTGTCTTATTGAAAAATAACGACCGAGGCAAAGAACTATTTTTAACAGACTGCCTTGGAGTGGATCATCTCACTTATTACACGGTTAGTATTTCTGTCTCAAACTAACATGACAGTAGTAAAAGCAAAGAAATTACAATTGAGAGGCGAAGTCCCTCGCCTTCTGCTGGACCACCATGGGACCTTATTTCAGAAAAAATATGTACGCTAGTGAACAGCGAGAGACAAATAACTCTTTTGACCCTGTTTGAATTGTGCCATAAGTTACACGTATGATGTTTGTCAATTTAAAAGATAATTTTACAAGTCAAGAAAGTCACAGTTTGTGGCAAAACTGTTGAACTGCAACTACACGTAATTACAGAGACAGCATGCCCAAAAGTCGCATAAGTGACGTCATGAACTTTCCTTCTCCACAAGCTGATGTTAACACGATGCCTGTGTGTGTCTTAGTGATTTTCACCCCTGAACACTTTTTCCCTGTGGCAGAATGAGATGAAATGTTCGAACGTGACAATCAAGAGTACTGTACTATTTTTACGCTTAATTTCTCACTTCTTGTGTTGATATAAATTGACAAACACCTTATGTATAATTCGTGGCACAATTCTAACAGGATCAAAGAATTATTTGTCTTTCACCGTTGACTGTTGTACTTATTTTTTCCGAAATGAGGTCCCACATGGGCCAGTGGAAGGGGGGGTGGACTTTGCTTCTGTATAAAACCTTTTTTTCGAGGGTGGGCGGTGCCGTCCTATTCAGCATAGCTGTGTAACAAATTGTAATGTCCTAACGGTGTACAGATAATTCGAGGAGATGCTGCTCTTGGTGCTTGCTGCCAAGTGACTATTGAAAAGTTGTTTCAAGCTGAACAGCTGAAATATTTCCTAAATAAAAATGCTAAACCCACAGCTTAGTCAGAAATGCACAGAATAGCACATTTTTTTCCCCATAAAAACAGAAGAAAAAAGAAGCAAGTCCTGTGAACAAAGAATCCTGGTTTGGGCCATATTGTAACGCCTTTTGGTGTAAGCTGTTTATCTTCATCTTCATATCCAGATCCCAAATAGTCCTGTGTGCATAAATAAACAGATTATTCTGAATATTACCATGAAAACTCCTTCCACTCTTTGCAGTTGTTTGCTTGTAATGCCGACGATCTAGGAACTTGAGCTTATTCTGTTGTTACACCAAAGTCGCTCTGGATAAAGTCAGCTAAATCTCAAATATATACATTACGTATCAGTATTTAGAAATCAATATAAATGCAAACAGAACTTAGGCAAATTGCAACCACAGCAACAACAACAGCAACGAGTGATGCACATTGTATAAATACTTTAGAGTCTAACATTGGCATATGTGAGTTATTATCTGTGTTGGTGCTTGTAGAGTTACTCAAAAAAATAAAATAAAAAAATCATGAGTCATTTCGCTCTCCCTGAAAATATTAATTTGTTACACTTCTCAGTGCATCACTCAATAAAACTTTAAAGGTCTTTCAAAATATGTGTATGTGTGTATATGTAGTCAAAATAAGTTTATGAAAGAGAATGCACAAATTATTTTCCTGATGGAATGCAAGAACAATGAGACAGCATGGAGTTAAAACGACATGATAGAAATGGCAAATGCATGAACACAGTTACAAGATGTGCGAGAGACTTGTGTACTCGCCCCCAAACCCCCCCCCCCTTTTTTTTTTTTTTTTTTTTTTTTTTTTGTCTTCACAAATGTTCTTAGTTTTGAGAAGTGTGTATAAAAAGATTGAGAGACCTGCGCAGGTGTGTGGCCAGCCAGGTCCACCAGCTCTGTCCTCCCAGGTGAACGCAGCTTACTGGTCATAATAAAGCTGTCACCTTGATTGTACTTGAAGCGGGAGCCGCCTTTTAAACCAAGGATTTGCCTTGTTTTGTTCACATCTGGACAAAAACAAACTAAAATGAAATAACCCAAAGAAAGAATGACTATGGAAAAGAAATAATAAAGGAAGAAATTTTAATAATAAAAGAAAGAGATGACCCAAAAGTACACAAGTATACAAAAACAGGAGTAACTGTAATTCATTACTTGGATTCGTGCTTTTTCTTTACAGCTTCAAAATTTGATATTGCATTATCTCTTAAAAAGCTTGAAAAACAGTGACTTTACCTGAATGCATCTGAATGATCTGTGTAACAAAGCAGGCAAGTAACTAGAATCAGAGGCATGAAATTAGGTACCTAAATTAATGACAAGTTTATACACATCCACATGATACTCCTCTGTTGTTTACTTCTTTCTACTTGTCTCTTTAACTCCACTTTGGTGGTTGGGATCTTTCATTAACAAGTTCAGTGTTGTGATGCGGCTTTAAGCACATGTTCAGGAGTAATTGCTTATATATGTATCATTGCAGGGAATATAAACATGCATATTAGCTTGCTCAGTGCCTGACACTGTCACCCATGCAGTCTCTTGCTCAAGGATGTGATTTTTCACTTGCTTTCTGCTTCAGGATTGGAAACACCAATACGCTTTTCCTTTTTTTCCCCCCGATGTGTATGTGTGTGTTTTCCTGTTGACACGTTTGCTTGCTCTTTTTCTCAACTATTCTCACCTCACCGCCACAATATCTGTACACTGAAAGGACTTGGGCGGCTTTCTGGCAAAGACACTCTTATCAGTTTACCACTGTGTGATTCAAAAACAGCCGGACCTCTAAACAATTCTGCGCTCAGACCTTGGCGGTATCTGTTGTGAGATGCAGCAAAAAAGTGTTTTTTTACTGTCCACTAGCTATACCGCAACAGTACAGTTCACTGCAGCAAACTATTGTGCATCACCAGCCTTATTGTTACCTGGCTTATTAGCAAAAAGTCTCTACTGTGTGTTCATGTAAAGAGCCTCATTTAGCAAACAGCAAGCTTTAACACCCCAGGTCACTGTAGGATCTACTTCATGCTTTTGTGCTGTCTGAAGGGACTCATGTGGCTCAAGACCAAACTGACACTTGTCTGCCCTCCTCAGTGTCAACCTGGACCCCTGAGTCTGTGGACAATGAGGTTACGTGCACACACGCGCGCGCACACACACACACACACACACACACACACACACACACACACACACACACACATATACACCCCCCCACTCACATGGATAGGAACACCCTGCCAACAGGCGCTTTTAATGGCCTGGTGTTAATGAGAGTCTTGTTTAGAGCTGTCAGATGACCTTGGGCCACACAGACTGACACCAGCTCCATGCTCACAGCCTTAGAGGTCACCACTCTGTGTGTGTGTGTGTGTGTGTGTGTGTGTGTGTGTGAGAGAGAGAGAGAGAGAGAGAGAGAGAGAGAGTGAGAGTGTGTGTGTGTCTGAGTGTTGGTGCTACAAAGGCAGGCTAATGGCTAAGGGAATAATTTATCACACCTAATTACCTCTCTGGCCAACAATAACCCTGTATCAGCATGATGAAAACATCTTTAATCTGCAATATTTCAATTTCAATCAATAAAGTTGATGTTAATCTTAATGATTTTTGCCTAATCTGAAACCCACTGAGAGAGGTCATTCTCATCATTTCATCAGATGCACGTCTGTGTGTCTGCTTGCTTGCTTTCCTTGCTTTCCTTGCGCTGTGCACCACACATACTATGGGCACTATTTTCGCGGGTGTGCAGATACCGCTGCCAGCAGTGCTATGACCAGTTGGTATTTTGGTGACCTGGAAACACGCTTTGCCCATTATGTAGCGTTTTTGTTCTTGCTCCCAGGCTTGTTGCGAGGGTGCAAGGCGTGTTGCACCGAAATGGGAGGTTTATCTAAATGATGAGGCACAAGACCTATTATGCATGTGGCTTACTGCACCAGATATTATGCCAACAACCCAGCGGCAGCATACATTCAACAATGTGTTGTGGAGGGCAGGAATCCGAGCGGGGCGAATATTGCCATGACGAAAATGCGTATCAGATGCTTGGATAAGTCAGGTGGCACATGACAACACAGAGCTCAGAGAGTCAATGTGTTCTTCCCGGCATGCTGTGTTTTGCACAATATATACAGTACGGCAGAGAGAGGCCGAACTGAATATGGCGATGGTACAACAGGCCAACTTGATGTGCAACACACGGCAGGGGAGTTGGGGGAGGAGCTGTAGCCATGGATTGCATTTTCTTTATTGCATTAGTTACTTTATTTGAAAAAAAATCTATAATGAAATGCATGTCTGCTTGATTTATTCATTTATTCCTCTGACATAATGAATTCCGTGAAGCTGGTCGTTCATCTCCAAACCCGGCTAATGTATTCCACTACACCCGGCCCCTTTAGGCTCGGCACATGTGGGTAAGGCTCCGCTCAGATGGACAAAAATAGCGAATGAGTTTGGATACACCTTCCCTGACTACGCACTTAGAGCACACAGCGCTTAGAGCCGGCTGTGGAGATCGTGGAGTTAAACTAGAGCCCTATAAGTGAACTCTACATGTCTCTACATATCTGCTACATGTATGCCTGTATGGATATTTTTAACCCTTTCACACATAGCAGTCACTACAGTGGACAGCTGTTTAAAGTCATTTTCTCCTAAATGCAATGGTTTCTGTGGTGGAATTGCATATCAGCTGCTAGAATGCTCTCTGCTGCTCCCCCCTATTGAGGTTTATGCCGAGACTGTCAATTCTTGTTGCTGAAAACATATTAATACCAGTATCATGACATGGTAATACCAGTCCTGCATCCTTAAAGAAGTATGGAGACTCACAAAAATGTTCATGTCCGTAAGAAGACTAAAAGAAAAAAAATCTTGACTCAGACTTCATAATTCATGCATGAAAGGGTTGATATACATCCATATATATATATTGTACATGAGGTCTGCTTTGCAATTTTTGTGTAAATCTCTTCCTTTCTTCAGTGTTTCTTTTATATCCATTTCACTTCCATGGCCCCACAATTATGTGAAAAATGTCATTATGGTGAAAATTTATCATCAGGTCTTATTTTTCTGCCTGCGCCAAAAAATAATGTCTATAATTGCAATTATAGCACAATTGTTCATATATCATTGTATGAATACCCAAATGAGAGCCACACTCAGCACTGAAATTATCCTCACCATCCTATATATTTACACTCCAATACACAAAACTCGGTTTTGTGTATTGGAGTGTTTTGTTGGTTCTGCATTTAGTTAATTACAAAGTTGACAGGGTTGCAGTGCTTTGGGGAAATTTATGTGAAAAAGAAATCGTTATTAATACAATAACAAAAAAAATCATTTGTATTTAGAGGAGGATTCACACTTTGATGGTATAAAAGGATCAACAGTAAACCTTGGGCCATGGAGTCGAAAACACACACGAGACTGAGACATTGTAGCCTTACAAGCCGTGTTACACACCCAATTAAACTGATTTGACGTTCTCCTGTTTGTCATGCAGTTGGTTTACAGCGCGCTGATAAAGGTACAGTATCTGTATGGCTGCAGTGTTGAGATTTTAAACGCTCATTTTGAAGCAGCCACTGCACAAATGCTTTTGCCCAAGGAGAGCCTTAGTCCACCTGCTCCCCCCCACCCCCACCCCCACCCCATGTCCCCCAGTCAGTGTTATGCACCCTTTACCACACTCACTGTTAGTCTTCTCTTATGTGTTGACAGTGACAGGGTGAGCTAGCTAGCTGTGCGGAGACCAGCTCACGGAGTGAGAAGCGGCCGTGTCGGAGCCAAGCTGCGTATGTGTGTGCGCGCGCACTTGTGTGTGTGTGTGTGTGTGTGTAAGTAGAGGAGACTCGAGCTGACAGCTTGCCAGCAGCCTTGCACCTGCACACGGCTAGGTGTTGATCCCAGACGCAGGGGGGTGAAGAGGGGAGGAGGAGGGGGAGGGCAGGGGGAGACGAAGGATTCCGACAAGAGGAGGGAGAGGCGATGGATGAGAAAAGACTGGTGAGGAATGGGGAGACACAGGAGAGGAGAGGAGCTCTGAGAGGTGACAGGAGCGCAGAGCCGGCCCAGACATAGTCTATCCCCTGTTTATATGTTTCTTTGCATGGGTGTATGTACATATCTGCATGCACCTGTGCAGCACATACGTATTTTACTGTGCAAAAGTGTGCACATGCTGACAGTGTATGTGCATGAGGTAGTGTGTGTGTGTGTGTGTGTGTGCACAGCATCAGTTTTCTCCCTCACAAGAAAATGGGCAGCCGTGTGACAAGCGGAAGACAAGATCCGATTGGATCTGACGCATTCTTTCACAGGTAGCCCGCAACGCCGTGGCAGTGCCAGGGCCTCATTTGTCAGACTCAAGGATATAGGTTTACGGTGTGACGTTCCACTCTGTCGCCGGAGCGTTACACAGCAGCAGCCCTCCGCCTGTGGATGGAGGAACCCAGGCTGCTGCTGCTGCTGCTGCTATTGTAGCTTGGCGGGGGCTGCTAACTGAAACCCACTCTAATAAGGACTTTAATTAGGGGTGAAATGAACTGGTGGCCGAGGGCTGTCCTCAAGAGAGACAGTGTGTGTGTGTGTGTGTGTGTGTGTGTGTGCTTGGACGCCTTTCATTCTGTGTCATTCAACGCCTGTGCTTGTATCCTTTAGTCTGTCTCTTTGCGGCGACTCCATGCCATAGGTTTAATCTTATCGAGGCGCATGGTGCCCATGTGGGATACACTCAGGAAGTCTGTGGGCCTGAAAATATTGTAAGAGGACTTAGTATTATATGTTCCCCTATTCTACATTCATTGCCTGTTTTTAACCTTTTGACAGCGCTGGTGAGTTTGCCGCGGACTGCAGAGCAGAGGAACTTAGACAAGTTCTCTAGAGGAACGCTCAATATATGTCAGGGAACTCCATGACACTGTCAGCATAGGACACTTCTGGGGAGCCTGAATTATTGAAGTCCACGGCATTGATAATTTAATACAGTAGATCTGTTTTGACAGGGGATGGCTTGAGAGAAAAGAGGGAAAGGGAAGGAATTATACGTTGCATTTGATTTGAGATAAAGGTAAAGGAGATGTTTTCTTCTTTGGGCCGGTGTGATTTTGGGTTACCCCCAGTAAACATGGATCTACAGCACTGTGTAAACTATCTGAGATCCAGACAGAGGGAGAAAGAGTGAGAGGAGAAAGAGACAGTAGATGTCTTTTGACAGGAGAGTAGGGGGAAAAAAATCACACTGCATATTTTCTGACACCAAGGGAAAAGGCATGTTTTCTTTTCTTTCAGCAGGTACGATGTTTAATTCGGTGCTGCGCCCTACAAACAGGACTTTACTGTACTGTGCAGCTTATCTGAGATCCGGATAGAGGGAGGAAAAGTGAGAGGAAAAAGCGGCAGACAGATGGGAGAGGGTTAATTGAAGCTGACATGTGTCCAGTGTTTGTGTGTCCCCAGATGACATGTGGCTCTCGCCCATATGCTCTTGCTTCCTCGCTCACTCCCTCTCTTCATCTCGCGCCATAATCTGAGCCGCTATTGTCACACCACCAAGAGGAAGATATCAAAAGTCATCACGGATTCTCTGCGCTGCGTTCAGTGTAAAGACCTTTTTGTCGGCATTGTCTCCCATTTCAGTGTGTGTGTGTTTGTGTGTTCGCACATGCGTCTAAATTGTCTAAATGCACAGTTTTCTATTTTTCTGTGCAGAGACGCCTGTTTATTGTAGACATTCCTTTTTGTATCATTCCTCTTTGCTTCACTTTGTCTTTTCCACAGTGAAGATCACACTCTCTCTCCCTGTTTTGCCGTTCCCTAGTCTGTCTGTCTGTCTGTCTGTCTGTCTGCTTGTCGGGGTTTGTCCCAGCAGGCTTGCCGTAGACAGGCGCAGGGAAGATCAGAGTGTCAGTGAGGCTGGGGGTCTCCTCTCCCGGCCTTTCGCTCCTCCTCCAGCTGACAGACAAGGTCAGGGACTCGTCCCGCCCGTCTCTCCCGGCTCATGACAGCCTCTCCTGGGGGACACAACCCCCGGACAACCCCACACTCCCTGGCACGCACTATCACCAATTAATATTGCATCACCGTTTTCCTCCTGCCTTCTAATCCCTTCCCTTAGGGCTCGCTTCTCAGGGTGTGATCGGGCCACCTTGCCCCCCCCTGCTTCTGGACCTCCCCAACCCCATCCGACATCAAGGAAAGGAACCGTCAGATCAGAAAGGAGGAAAAAAAAAAAAATAGATTAGCCTGGATGTGGTTGCATGTTTCTGCAGCTTGTGTTGTGTTGTTTTGTTTTGCCTTGTTGTTGAGCTGATAATTTCTTTTGAGGTGAGACTTTTCGTGAAAACCCTCGGGTTTTTTTTTTTGTTTGTCTCACCTACAGAAACTGCGTACTTTTTCATAAACTTAAACTCAGATCAGCTCAGCTAAAATCTAAACTAAACTAAATTCAGGAGGAGAGCAGCCTGTCACTGTGAAAGGCCTCTGAATTATTTCTACTTGGCTTTGTGTATAAAGCGAATTCATTTAATCTCCTTTTGTTTCTCTCAGAGGAGGCAAGTAAATAGAAGTACTTGAGTTACTAGCAGCCAAACTGACTCGATTTGCAACGCTGCTGTTCTTTTGCTTCTCAGCAGCTTTAAATGTCTTCAGTTTTACCTCTACTTGGGTAGTTTATTAAGTATTTATTTTTACTTGTACGCTTGTATGAGTTGGCATATAGATGTGAGAGTATCAAGTACAAAGAGGACATGCCATTTACTGTCTGGACTTAATGTCCCACCACTGATTATATCTTTGATGATATGAACTGGAAAAAAGACCCATTTCCAACCTTTGGACTGATATTGACGCATCAATTTTTTACAAGCACCATGTCAAAACAAATGATCCCTTCATCTTTTGGGGAGAAGACTTTGGGACATGAATGAAATCTTAATCACATTAGCTCAAAGGTAGCTAAGTAACTTTTTGTGTTATTTTTATTTTTTTTTTTCAGTGAAGTGCACTTTCTCTGACTCATAGCTTCCACTGAGGTTAAAAAATGCACAGTACCCTTTCCATCTTTGTCTGGCATACAGCAGTCGGGACAGGCCCATCATGGGAAGCTTATTGAGTGGACTTGTTCACGATGTTGACATTTTTTATCATTCCGATGTCCCGAGCTTGTTTGGGAGTAGTAAACATGACATACCACTCGCTCGGATTGCTAAAATGGAGATGAGGAGCAGCGTTGCCATTTGTTTTGGACTTGTAGTTACATTCTTCAAACTCCAAACTACTTGGAGTGAGAGACATAACACAGTATGTGACCTTAGTGGATGACTTATCCTCCTACCTTGGGAGCTGAGTAATGTGCTTGTGGCTCTGAGAATAGCTGCAGTGCTGCTGGACTGGGCTGGTGTTGGGGGCAGCACAGTGTATTTGTCTGAATCACCGTCCCCTGGTTCAGACGTCACCGGTCCTCTGTCTTACACACACACACACACACAGATAGATAGATATAAACATAACACATACACACAGGCATACAGACACACATGCTACTGCTCAGCGGCGTGATGGAGGAGCGTAGGGGCTGAGTGTCACACCTTGGCCACTAAAGCACTCACCTGGCCTCCTCTCAGCACTGATGGATTTACACCAGCCCTGCAGGGGTGACACACACATACAAATGCACACACACACACACACACACACACACACAGTACAGTATTTGTACTCGATCTCTTGTTCCTGTTCTATTTCTTCAAGAACATCTGCCTGGAGGGTGTGAAGGAGAGCGACGGAAACAGAGGAATCTCAGCCAAAGGAAACTATGGCCACTTCTTGTTATTGCTTTATCTACACAAAAAATGTTTTAAAGAGTGTAAGTTTCAGGAGCTGTCTGTCAGTCGAGGCTTTTTTAGTCAGAAAGCCGTGACTTGCTCTCTATGTGTGTGCGTGCATGCGTGTGTGCATGTGTGTGTGTGTGTGTGTGTGTGTATGCGTGCGTGTGTGTGTGTGTTCCACAGATCGCTAATCTCTCTGAAGTCCTGTTTGTTCTCCAGGTTTGCCCCCACTACAAACATTTCCCTGATCAAAGCTGTTGAAAGGGCCTGCCACTTCAAACAAAGTATGCACACACATACACACATGCACACACACACACACACACGCACACACATGCATGCATGCATCCACAACTCTGGAGCCGACATGTTGTCATGGCAACCACGTTAATCCTAAACCAACCAGCACGCAGCCAGTACAACGAGCCAGCCAATCAGGAGTGTTAGGGGAGAGAGCAGGAGAAACAGGAGTCATGAGCTCATTTACCATTTTAATGCCTGTTTGACTTCAAATGAAGACGCCAAAATGTGTTTTCACTGTCGGCACTCACACACACACCATGCTCGGTGTATGTGCATGGAGGCCTCTTTAACAGTCGATGTAAAGTCGGACATGATTTAGTGTAATTAGGAGTACCTGTGCAATTAAGAGACGAGGATTTTTTCTGATTTGACGTCATGAGCTGGCCTCTCGTCGCTTCTCTACCTTCTCTTTTATACATTTATGCGACGTTATAAAATTCATTTCTTGAGGTATTCCAGAAGTCATTTAATTTGCAGTGATAAGCAGCGATGTTATCTGAGACATTTGATGTCAGCTTTATCAGGGAGTTGTATTAACAGCAGGTGTTACGCTGTATTTAAAGCCTTTCAAGTTAACTTACAGAGAGATTAGGGAGATGGATAACTCTTACGGATTTTGCCTTTTTAATCACAGAAAGGGAAAAAAAAATGAACCAAATTGTCAATTTACTCTGTGGGTATGGGATCTTATATGAAGTGATCAGTCACTGGCTGGAGAGTTATGAATCATAATATCTGTTATAATCAGATTTTTTTCTTTTTCTTTTCGGTTGCTGTCAGTTTACCCTGTCGTTTCAAAGAGATTTACTGCCGTTGTCAATAAAATGAAAGGACACTCATTTTGGGCAAGAAATGAGTTTCTGTTCTTCAGTGTTAGGGTTTGATTTTTCTGAAGTGACTGATTGGTGTAACTTTTAACCCGCAGTATAGATTCTACAACCGCTGCCCTCCTCCGAGCGCGCAAACAACTTCACATGTAAATTGGGAAAGAAAGCAAAGCCATTTTGCTTGGTCTGTTTTGTTTTTAATGAGACTGAGCATATTATCACATTGTCTCTGTTATTTTGTTGTTGTTCTTGGCGTGTCCCTGTGGCCCGTTGATGTGAGTGGAGCACTAAGTGGTTGTTAATGGCAGAAACATGACCGTGGTTCTAAAATAGCGGGCCGCCCATTAGGCTGGTATTAACAAGGTAATGGCCTGTTACTAAACTGCTGAATGACATTGTCGCTGCCGCAGAGCCATGCAACTGCCCTTTAACGCACACATGAACACACACACACACACACACACACACCCATGAGTACAGGCTCGTGCAAACAAAAACCACACACACATACCGCAGAGAAGAAAAGGTCCATGCACAAACACAGGCATGTGCACAAGCATTCATGTGCATACACACACACACACACACACACACACATAAATACACACTCTTTTCAGGTGGTGTCCGTTCAGCAGGATGGGACAGCCAGTGCTTGTATGGCTTGTCAGTAACTGAACTGGCAGATGAGCCGACCGTTCCCAGACCACCACATCTTTCCACTGTAGACGCCCCACTGCTGCAGCCAGAGACATCGTGTGTGTGTGTGTGTGTGTTTGGGTTTACGTGTAAATGCATGTGTACGTGTGTGTATGTGTGTTTTGGGAGCGGCGCAGGGAGGTGATTTTACACTGGGGCAGGGAACAGAGCAGCAAGTTGAAAGTTATCTTTCTTTCGGCTGCGGCGAAGATGAGAGGCGGAGAAAAACAGGTAGAATCGAACAGAGTAGAATGGAAGAAAAATTGACAGAAAGAGATAGCTGGGAGCTGTGACGGTAGTTATTAAAGCCGGGATGCACTATGGTTGTTTACCTCAGCCTGGCTGTATTGTTGTGGCTCAGAAATTATTGATAGGTAGGGAGAGAGGGAGTAATAAAGAACCACACACCAGTCCTGCCTGTACGTCTGAAGTCTGTCTGACTGCTCTGTTTGTCAGAAAGGCTTTAGTTACGGGTTCCCTCTGAAAAGTGACAGTGGTCCAAGTGACATTTAAGAACAAACTTTGCCCTCGTTGTCAACACGGTCTTCCAGCGCAATTGTATATTTTGTGTTTGTGTGTGTGTGTGTCTTTGTACATGCATGTGTGTGTGCGTGCTACCCTTTTCCTTGCAGCATGTTGGACCGGCTGCTCACACGCAGACATGTACAGTACACACACGCACTCACACACACACACAGAGACAAACACACACTCCTCCACTGTGGTGTGGGGATAGGGCAGCACAGCAGGGGGTATATCCCTGGGAAATCATTTCTCCCTCTCCTTTCTTCCTATTTGTAACTTGTCCTTTCAAGCAAGACGGCCCTTAAAGTTCAGTGGCGCATTCTTCAAAAAAGGCTATTACTGGCTGTCTCTGATTCTGTATCATGCCGCGCGCAGACCAGCCATCCCTCCTTTTTATGTTCCTCTCCTCCTGTCATCATTTTCTGAAGGCAAGAGAGGCGAAGTCAGGGTTTGAGAAAGGCCTGTGACCAATGCCTTGAAACCCTAAGCAGTCCCCGCCTCTGACTTTGCGCCAGGCATCCATATCATATCGCCAAAAGGGCCCGCCGCTTTTGATACTTCACAAAGCTCTGCCTTTGTCTCTCTCTCAGTGAATCTCTGTCTCACCCCTCGACGCCAAGTGTCTGTCACACTCTTTCTCTACAGTGACAGAGCTCTATAAACCAATGTGTGACTGTAAGAGATACGGGCCGCTTCTGAAGACATGTGAAGAAAAGCTTGAAGAGGTTGTTGGCCCTGAAGACTATAGGAATAATGAAGGATTCAAACACACATATCAGCTCTTCATTTATTATAGCGTATTGTGTGTAGGTTGATGTTTGGGTCATCATATAATGTTGTGGCTAAGAGCTGCAGAGGTATACATCTTTGCCGAAACCCTCTTTTTCTACAGAGACTGAAAACTCTGGGATTTTATTCCTTGCAGTACAAAGAAAAGCACATTAATGTACGGGTGATTCCTCTCTATTTTATTTTTGCAGCACAAAGAAAAGCACATTAATGTGGAGGTGATTCCTCTCTACTGGACAAGTAAGGAGTGTTGAAGCTGTGGCCAGAGATTTAAATACTCACAAAAAAGGCATGGTGATTTTATATTTCCTCGTGATATTAAGACATTTGTGGAACTGGCTTTTTTTTTATAACGTTTCCTATCAGTGTGTCACTTAATACATCCGTCAAATTAGCAACAGAATGAAAGCTAAATAATATTTTATTTTATTTATAATATCTTGTGATTGGCCTGTCTGAGGTGGTTCATTCTGTCTCTATGCTCCCTTAGCTTATCCAACCCGAAGAAAATATCCCACCACTCACCCCCCAACTCCAGCATCCTTAATCCCCCCACCACCAGCTTTGCAAGAAAACAGCAGGTTATGCCATGCCATCGTGTGTTTACACTAGCGCACGAGTCTTCCACATAAGCCGCTTCCCTAATTCCATATCATGTCAGGAATTGTAACCCCCCGTGTGTAAACAGGAGTCATTGTTTGCATGTTTGTCTGGGTGCATGCGTGCTCTTCAGCTCTCATTTGTGACCCTGTCAGGGCCAGAGCTCCTGGCGGCAGCAGCCCGCTCCATGGTCAATGACAGCCAAAGGGGCCCCATCCCAGCACCACCTCCCTCCATTAGCATAATTAGAAGGCCCTTCAGCTTGGGCTAGGGTGCTGATGGCCGGCTAGCACCTCGTTAAAGAAAGCCTGCGCGCCCCCCCCCCCCCTCTCTCTCTATCCCCTCCCTCCGTCGCTCCTCTCCCTCTGTCGGCGTGTCTCCCTCTGTCACTCCTGTCGTCTGTGACCTCCACTGTCATCACAGCTGCCCTTGAGGAGCAGAAATCTCTCCATTTCACAGGGACCAGCCATAAGGGGGCTTGATTGCGGCAAATCGATCCGTAATCACACAGCGCTCAGAGCTTTTTATCCTGCCGCCTCTTCATCTCCACTTAAGAGGCCCGCCGTTGGCGTATTTACATGCTGTCTTCTCAAGGATTTCCTCTGGTCCCTCCCCTCTCTGTCTTTTCTCTTTTTTCTCCATCTCTTTCTCTCTTTTTTGCCCTCACCCCTTATCTCTCTACCTACCCCCACCCACCCTACCCCACACACACACACACACACACACACCCATCTATTTCCTGTTCTCTCTTTCTCTCCATCCCTTCCCCTTCTGTCTGGCTGTGATGACAATCGCAGTCTCGATATGGCTATTGTAATCCTCTCCCCAGGCCTACTTTCTCTCTCTCTCTCTCTCTCTCCTTTTCTGTCTCTCTTTCTCTCTCTCTCACACACACACACACACATCTCGGATCGCCAAATCTCTGCTTTTGATTGCTCTCTTCAGCCACAAGCTCATCCAAGGTGGCTCTGATAGCCAAGGAAGGAGAGAGAGGGAGAGGGAGAGAGGGAGGGAGAGAGACGGGGGTAAGGAGATGAGTAAGTGGAGGGAACAGAGGATGAAGGTGAGAAGGAATGGTGGGATGTTTTGGAGGAAGAGATGACTTAACCCAGCGTGTACCTCAGGCTGGGGTCATCCGGTCTGCCGCACTGTCCTCTCACCTCTGTCTCTCCCTCCATCTGTCTCCGTCTCTCGCTCTCTCTCTCTGTCCTCTCTCACCTCTGTCCATCTACGTGTCTACCTGCCTCTCCACCTGTCTCACTGTTTGTCTCTGTCCTCTCTCACCTCTGTCTATTTATCAATCGATCCCCCTCTCTCTGTCCATCCACATGCCGGTCTGACTCTCTCTCCATCTCTCTCTCTCTCTCTTTCTCTCTCTCTCTCTAGCTTTCTCTTTCCATCAGGGCAGGTGTTCAGAGAAAACACCATCGCCCCGTTTGTGACAGTTAGCAGTGTTATGCTTTTCCCTCACTACATCTTGCTCTCCTCTCTCTCTCTCTTTCTCTCTCTATCTCTATCTCTCGCCCATCTCCTCACTTCACCTCCTGGGAGTTGAGCTGTGTGTTGTGTAGCGTGTGAAGTGACAGCGGATGCTTTATGAGTGTGTGAGAAGGCCTTGGCATTGCCCCTGCCTCTCCACAATAAGAAGAGCTGAATAAATCTGAGACCAAAGGCAGACACACACACACACACACACACACACACACACACACACACACACACACACACACACACACACACACACACACACAAATTTCAGTCAGGGACTTGGTCAATTCTTGGGGAAGAAAACAGCGTCATAAAACTATCACTTTAGAGCCCTCCACATTTCCCCCATCCCTCTCTCTCTCTCTCTCTCTCTCTCTCTCTCTGTCCTTGAGGTGGCGGAGGGTGATGTCAAGGAGTGGAGAGAGAGAGGGGGTGATGGGAGGAGAGGAGCGGAGCTTTTGATGCTTGTTGGGACTCACTTGGCTGGGCAGAACAAGGCACTGCATCTCGTCCCAAGGCTCTGTATAAATTCAACGCCACTGACAATTTACAGCTCGCACACGTCCTCGCTGTGACGCACCGAGCGGAGCGCCAAGCATGTCTTGTTGCCACCTCGCCAAAGTGAGGCTAATTTATTACAGTGTAAAACCCAGCGAGCGGTGAGAGAGGAGGGGGGGGGGGGGATAGTGAAAGGCCTTGGTCCAGGACTCGTGGTGGCATAAAGCTGTGGTCCGGTTTGACAGAGTGTTTTATTGTATCATAGTACACCAAACAGCAGGGCCGTATGCTTTAGATCTGCGGATCAGGGTGAAATTTGCCCCCCTGCCAACACACACACACACACACACACACACACAATTATTGGTCCCCAAGTATACCAAAGAGTTTTAAAGCCATGCAAAATTGATTGGATTGGATGGATTAATCGAGTAATCGATGTGAGAATTGCTTATTCCACTTTTTCCTCTTGAGTATGATTCTCGTCATTTGTCTGACAATGAGAACCATGTAGAGGCAACCATCCAATCTTGCACTGAGTTTGCTTTCTCCACTCATCGTTAGTTCATCGTAGTGTTTTGTCAATAGAGTGTAAATGGTCCTCACTTCACTTCGCTTCATGTGACCCTTGTTAATTTTGTGTAGTGCCCCTTTAAATATTACATACTTGATCTATTTCATGATAAAACTTTAGACTGTATTTCTTAAATTGCTGTTTGATGTCATTACAGGTGGCCTACATTCTACCATCAATGTTAAAATTGTCCCCTAGCCCTCCATGTCAGAACCTCTGGAGGTCTCTGATGTAAAATATTGTAGGCAAAATCTACTTCCATCCCTCTACTTGAATCCAATCGACTTTTAAAGTGGATAACTGAATTTAAATATATGCCATGATGCCACTGCTTGAAGTATATCTTGACAGCTCTTCCTTTGCATCTGCCGAAGAAGAATGATGAAGAAGACCTCATTTAATTATATCATGTCACAACTGATGAGACTGAACCCAAAGTTCCTGGGACCGCTGTCACAGAAAGAGCTGACCGGCACAATCGGAAGTGACCTTCAGAATCCATTAGATTTATGTTGTTTGTCACAGACACTTTTCTTCTCGGCGGCAATTTACATATTTATCAGAGCTGATCGTGGTATGACATCCTTTAATTTTTTATTTCCTCTCAGCGAGCTGCAAGAGAATGAGCGGTAATGTGCCATACAGTGCAGCGTGTGACTTTGGCAGGTGAGAAATATGCTGAGGGAGCACTTTGATTTGGAAGTGTGGGCATAAATTTTGCTCCCTCTTATAGTTTCTGGCGCTTTCACTCACTCATTGTCGCTTCTCCCTCCCCTGCTCAGCCTCCACCCCGTTTGCACACTCTGTCTTTTTTTTTTCCTTATACACACTTGTGCTCTCTCTCTCTCTCTCTCCCTCTTGGTCTCTCTCTCTCTCTCCCCTTTGCTTTTTCATTTTTTTCAGTCATGTACTCTGAGCTGCTGTGACAGGCCCACCGAGGATGTGATGATGTGGAGAGTTAAAGAGGTTCATAATTGAGAGACAGGCCCTCTCAGGAGTAGGTTCTGTTGCCACCCCAGTGTTGCTGTAGTGAAGGATTAAAGTCACAAAGACTGTTTGGATGGCTAACAGATACTACAAAAGTAGCTGTAAAATAGAAGTCTTATCCACTCATGCCCATGAGAAAGCTCCAATAAAATCTGTGGGCAATTATTTCACTATGCGTGGTATTTTTGACCAAAAATAAAAATATGGTACTTGTGCAGAAAGTTTTTTTTTTTTTTTTTTTTTTTTTTTGCCATCCCTGAAATATTCTGCCACATTTGCTGCCACAGTTTTAAAAGTGTGAAAGTAAGTGCATTTGGATTCCACAATTTTATTTTGGGCCTGATCATAATATACAATGTAAAAACAGCCAAGCCTATGCTAAACCAAAGTAACAAGGTAAAAGAGGCAACACAACCCATAAAGATGGTTTACTTCGATTGCATTCCATTTATTTTACTCCCAAATATAAATTAAATTGCAGGTGGTGGTGCTGGATGTGCCACATTTTTCATGCTTTTGAGTAACACCGATGGGCTCGGCTCAGCACTCTTCATGGAGGGCATCTATTGTTGAAACATTGTTGTTCCTCCCCCTGCTATTATTTCTAAAATCTGTCAGCAAAAGAAAAAAAAAGAAAGAAAAAAGTCTTTGCAGTAAAGAGAGTTGTTTTTTATGTTGCCTTAGAAAGCTACCTTTCAGCCTAATGTCTTGCTTTCTCTCCCTCTCTCTCTCTCTCTCTCTCTCTCTCTCTCTCCTTCCCTCTCCTTATCTCTCGCTCTCTCCCCGTGGCAGCCCCCCTGCCGATCTCTACTGACACCTTGAGGTCAGGAGACGCCACTGCAGCATTGTGCTCCCGGGGCTCAAGGTTCACTTGGACCTCTAACCTTAACTTTGAGTCTCATCCGCATCCAGGCCTTGATTTCAATTTTCCTTTACGTTCACCTTAGCTGAGGCACTTGGCTCCCTCGAGTTCCCTCAAGACAGTGCAGCACCTATGGAATTGTGGGAGTTAATTTTGTGCTACAATGCTTGACTGGGCAGAATCAGATTTTTACAGAGGAACGCAGAGATACTGACACATGAACACAACTTCTGCTTGGGAAGCACTTGTAAGAGTCCTGAGGAGGCACACACACTTACACACACACACACACACACTAAGAGTGAATTAAACAGTGGGTCCTTTGTAAGCTGTGGAAGCCTGGCGGAAGACATTGTTTTGATGAAGCAGCACGGGCACACTAGCACCGAGACTAAATCTAGCACAGCCACGGTGGCTGAATTCCTCTACAGCCAGGATCTTGGCTGCTGCCTGCGGTTTGGTGCACGACTTTCTGGGTTCTTGATTTTACTGGAGGGGGGTGCTTTGTGTGTATGGCTGAGTAGGATTTTAAGTCCTTTGTGACTGCAGTTCTGTTCTGTGCCATGTGTGTGTGTTCCATGTGCGTGTGTGTGCATGCATGCCTTCGTGTGTGGTTATGTCTTTTTGTGTGTGTTTGTGAGTGTATGCATGTGTGCGTTTTGTGTGGTTATATCGATGTGTGTGTGTGTGTGTGTGTGTGTGCATGTTGTGCAGTTATATCTACGTGTGCGTGTGTGTGGATGGCTTTGTGTTCCTGTGTCGCAGCCTGTGTGGCGGCGTGGGGTCGAGGCCAAGGTGGAATTTCTAAGTGATGGAATTTCACAGCCACCGAGCACCCAGCGGCTGGCCAAACCGCAAGCACTCACATTTACAACAAACGGCCCGCCCCGCTCCACGGAGACTCCTGAATGGCAAAGCCATTTGTCTCTGTGAAGGGCAGAGGGAGAGAAAAGGGAAATAAAATCAGAGAGAGAGTGTTCCAAAATGGAACAGCCCTTTTTTTGTTTACCACCACGCACCGCAGAAACACACACACACATACACACACACACACACACACTAACACACATTCACACTCGCGCACACACACACTCGTACACCGCTCAGAGGCTAAATAGGAATTAAGGAGAAGGAAAGGTGTGTAGCCTGTTGCTAATTAGCATTTTCTCTGCTCAGCACAAGTGGGGGTGGGGGGTGAGTGGGGGCCAATCAATAAGATATTTAGTTTGTGTATAGCAATGAGGCACACAATCACTTTCATCCATTAGCAACAGCAGATTAGAGGAGAAACACTGACCAAGGAAACAGCAAAATGTTGACTTCTGTGGTTTTAGTCTGGACTGCGAACCTGAAGTAGAGACTGCTTGTTTTTTATGTCATCTAGTCCATCATATTTGAGGAATTTGAGCAAGTATGAGCCTCCATATATCTATCTTCAAGAGGATGGTTAATATGACCTTTAGAACAAAGAACTTCCTTCCCTGTGGCGTGGTCTCAAATGCGCCATAGGCCATCCCTGGACGTACACTACCTCTCTGAAACTTTTTCAGCTCAGGTACTAAAGAAGAAATATAATTTCTCACTCTGCAGTCTAGCCACACTGAAGCACATAATGGCCAGTCCTACTGATTTTCATGCCCCGTGCCTGAGGTTCTGTGTCATTTTTCCTGATTCTCTCTTATATTTCAATTAAATTTCATTTACTATGTTTGTTGAAAAAATATTAGCACAATAAATCTAGGCCCTATACTGTCAGCAACAGTCAGCAAAATCTGTTACACCAAATGCAGTCTGCATGATTACGTAATTAGTTCTGTGGTGGCTAAAGCCAAAAGCAAGTGTACCGTGAGAAGTAAAAAGGAGAATGTGAAAGAAAACAAATATGCCTGTAGGTCTGGCACACAGTCCTGCAAGAATGGTTCTGCAGGCTGCTCGCACATTCAGCTACAACACAAATCTATAGGATGGCCAGACATTACAGCTTTTTCTTCCAAAATTAAGAGATTGCAGGAAATAAGGACTCTGAATCTCAAATTTTCAAACTCTATTTCTGGACTCTCAGAATTGGCACATATGCTGACACACACTATAACGCTTCATGTTGGGAAACACCAGACAAGTAGAATGAATTGAAAGCCCAAGAAAGGTCTCCTAGGAGCAAGGAAAATGTCCAAAATCCCCTCCACTACAGAGTAAACAGACAGGAAGTGGCTAGCCAGACCAGAGCGGCTCCAACAGGTCAAGCTTGTTGCTGTCTGCTCCTGACCTGTGTGGTTGTATAATTCACCACTCCTGTTGAATATTCTATGCCATGTGTTGGTTCAATGTTTGATTCATGTGCGTCTGGCTGAAAAGTGAAGGCCAGGTCAGTTTTGTGTTTTGACCCGGGCCCTTTGGCAACCTTGAAGTGTGTGTGTGTGTGTGTGTGTGTGTGTGTGTCAGTCGCACACCTGACTAGGATACGCCACATGTACAATTGACTTTGATACCAACCTGCGATAATGATGTCTTACCTCCTTTTGCAGCTCAGTGAAGTTCATCCCTGTCATAGATCTGCGCTGCATCGCTTTACTAGAACTTGAGTGTGCAGTAACAACGCCACCTCTCTCTCCCTTTAGTTTATTAGTTTATTAAATTTATTTTTACAGGTCACTGAACACAAATCAATATTAAGTAAATGTGCCAGCGTTAGTTGTCCAGCTAATTTTCAACTGCAGTCCCTGGGCGTGATGTTAAAACCTGTAAAATCACTCTCTACCTCTCGTTCTCTGCCCTTTTCCCCTTCTACCTTTCTCCCTCCCTCTTTCTGCCCATTTCTCCACGTGTTTTTCTCTCTCTCCTCACCTCTCTCTCTTTCCCTCCAGCCCACCTGAGTCCAGAGAGGGAGAAGAGGCTGGTCTTCCTAACTGCTCGTGTCCACCCTGGAGAGTCTCCTGCTTCCTTTGTCTGTCAAGGTAAAGTTTCAAAGTCAGTGGCTTGTTTTGGTGGATTGGACACACCATCTGTGCCTCTATGAAGTTTGCAAGTGCACAACTGAATTTGCCAGAATTTCTTACCTACAGGGTGCTATTTTTACATAAATTATTAAGACTTACTGTGTTGTGAATTTTTTTCTTCTTTCCAGGCCATGTTGTTTACAGACTGTTGAATGCTAAATTGTTGCGCCAAAATGACAAAAGTTAAAAATTTCAAAAATTAATCAGCTTGTTTTTTCAATATTATTATTATTATTATTATTATTATTATTATTATTATTATTATTATTATTATCATCATCATCATCATAATTAGTAGTAGTAGTAGTAGTAATATAGCAGAAAAATTGTATACCTACTTTTAAAACATACTTGTATAGGGACTCATTAATCAATATTTTGAATATCTACCTCCAGTGCATAGTGCTTCTGCACTTCAACCAGACACAGTTGAAAATTACAGGATTAGCTACACAGGTGTGTGTCTATAAAATATAACCATCTCAAGTAATGTAATATAATAGTGATATTAAGATATAATAGTGTTGCATTTACTTAGATCTTGAGCTGGGCTAACTCAAAACTAATAAAACAGCTCTGAAAATAATTGGAACCTTTGGGATATTGTCCCCTCATGCAGAATAACAATCAAGAAGACCATTTTGGTGGAACTACCTCCTCACCCACTCCCCTTTCTTTGACATGAAGTGAGTGGGCATATTGTCTCCTTGTGTCTCCTACGTCCTTTTTTAAAGTTAGTTGGTCTGTGAAGGGGAAAGGATGGGGTGATGGAGGGATGGAGGGCACAGCCGTACCCTTAACACTGGTCCCAGTCCACCACTTCTCAGTAAGACAGAAAATGGATGTCTATTAACGTTAACGAGGTGTAGAGACAGCAATGTTTGGGAGGAAGGGAGGGTTTCAAAGAGAGGAGAGGAGATAGGCCAGGAGAAAGGTAAAGAAAAAGTGCAGTCCTTTTGTCTTTTTCTGTCTGTTTATATCAACAGAAAAATATGCCTAGTTCATTTTCAAATATTTTCCTTTGACCTTATGCACAAGCAAATGCTTTAGCATACACATGGTGCCTGAATATGATAAAACATAGCATTTGTTTCTTTATGCAACCTTTTGTCAAAAACGTTACATGTGGTGTGCTGCAAGGCTTTGTCCTGGGCCCCGTACTCTTTAGTTTACCTTCCATTTCTATGTAGATAATATAAAAATTTACATCTCAGGGTTGCCATACAATCTAACCTCTTCAGACAGTAGATCCATTTTAGATATCCGTGCTTGGATGAAGCACAACTTTCCTCAGTGAAAACACAACCACTTAAACTCTGCTGAAGACACCAGCGTCCATGGCCAACATACTGTCTTTCTGAGGCCGTAGCAGAGTCACTGCACTGGCTTTTAAAGTTAAAGTGGTATCAAATGAAACTAGATGGCTTAAGGAATCCATTGGTACCAAGCTTGTCATTCTCTGTTGTCAGCTAAATAATACTCCAAAGTTAGGTCTTTGGCCTCTCGCCTCAAGATATCTGAATGAAAATGTGCTCTATGGGTACCCATGGGTCCCCCCTTTGCAGACAACCCTACTGTCTGTTAGTCCCATGCAACCTGGGGCAAAAATCATGCAGTTGTTTGCATGCAGCACAAATGTGTTCTTTTGGCCGATTGTTAAATGGTGTATTTGTGCAGACTGGGGCCTAAACAGTCTTGGAGTTGCATAAATTGGGTATGACTGGCAATCTGAGAGTCTTGTGGATTCAGTGAACCAACTTGTGTTCATGTGTGATGATGTTAGTCCCCATTTTTGAAACTTAACCTCACTGTATAAAATGGCCTACTGTAACCTCTAGGATAATCACAGCCTAAAACTTTAACACCACAAACTAGAGACCTAGGGCATTCAGAGAATGTATGGTTTTCCAGGTATATACTGACAACAAGAGAAGTTTTTGAGAAATTTCCAGTACAATTCGAGTACCATCCAATCACAAAAAATGTAATTCATACAGAAATCACCAAATGTCAAAATACCTTATCAACATTCTGTGGTGTTCCACAAGGTCTTGGGGTCCTACTGTGGTATTTTAGAGAGATTTTGACCACGTTTTGTCAATTCTTGAGTGGTCAAAAATGGTTAAATGTGGTATCACTTCAAAAATTGCTGCAACAAATACTGAGATATAGGCATATCATATGCTTCAAGAGGTTAAGCAAAGGTATCTGTGATTTGATCAAAGGCACAGCATGATTTCACATCTAACCTCTCAATCACAAAATGCACTCATCTATCTATCTATCTATCTATCTATCTATCTATCTATCTGTCCATCCGGCTCTCTGTGGGTTTCAGAGTGTGTGTGCATCATCGTGGATCAGATGAGTTGGCTGTAAGCCTGCTGTGTGCTGTCTGTTTTTCCAGCACTGTCAGCTCCATTCTATTTGTATCGATTTAGGCTTGACGTCTCCTATTCCTACGCTGATTTTGACGATGCGCCCTCTCTGTCCTTCCTTCTCCTTTTGTTTCTCAAAACTCAATTAACTGCCGGCCGCCTTCAGTTTTCTTTTCAAGTCAATTTCACTGTGTGTGTGTGTGTGTGTGTGTGTGTGTGTGTGTGTGTGCGTGTGTGTGTGTGTCTGTGTGTGTGTCTGTGCGTGTGTGCATGTGTACGTGCGTGTGTGCATGTGTGTGAGTGAGTGTGTGTGTGTATGTTTGTGTATGTGTGTATATATGTGTGTGTGTGTGTCTGTGTGTGTGTGTGCATGTGTACGTGCGTGCATGCATGTGTGTGAGTGAGTGTGTGTGTGTATGTTTGTGTATGTGTGTATATATGTGTGTGTGTGTGTATGTGTATGTGCGTGTGTGTGTCTGTGTGTGTGTGCATGTGTACATGCGTGCGTGCATGTGTGTGAGTGAGTGTGTGTGTGTGTGTGTGTGTGTGTGTGTGTGTGTGTGTGTGTGTGTGTGTGTGTGTGTGTGTGTGTGGTGTGGTGTGTGTGTGTGTGTGTGTGAGACAGGTGTGATAGACTTCCTTGTAAGCCAGCATCCCGTGGCTCAGATCCTGAGAGATCATGTGATCTTCAAGATTGTCCCGATGCTCAACCCTGATGGAGTCTACCTGGGCAACTACAGGTGCACACACACACACACACACACACACATTCTAAGATGCAAATAGGCACATGTAGATACGCATGACTAGCCTACACAATCATGCACACATTAAAACAAACAGAAGAAACAGGCACTCTTGCTTATGCGCACATGCATATTCACCAGCACACACACAAACACAAACACACAAATTATTTCTTAATTTGAATGCATCAATACATTAAAGAGGATTCATATATTACAAGGTTTTACAATCTCCTACCTGGGATTATATCGTCTAAATTGTACCTTTAGGGAGCTTAATAAATTCATAGAGCACACAGAAGTACATTTGTAAGAAGATAGTAGCTGGCCATAGGGCTGTTCTCTGCCAGTCTGTCTATCCATCCTCTCCTCTCTGTCTTCAGCTCTGTGGCTTCAGCTCTGTGGGCATCCTCCTCTCCTCTCCTCTCTTCTCCTCTCTTTCCCTTCTTCATAATTGCCTTTTACTTAATAGGCTCAGCCACAGGAATACTAATGCACACTGAGATAAGAATCGGGCAGCTCTGTTCCCACTGTGTTCACAACTGCCATCTAGTGGTTATTCCCTGCCGCTGCCTCCATAATATTTGCAGTGCATCTCATTGGTTACCCCTGACAGTGACAATGGCCATAATATTGTTGATTGTGATTGTTCACTGCTTAAAGGCTATTTTCATTAGCTTGCCTTCACACTGAGTGTTAATAAGCAGCTTATTGGCACTGGCAGAAGGTGAATAGAGATACTCCCAACTTCACCTACCAGTCTCTCTCTCTCTCTCTCTCCCACACACACATGCACACACACACACACACACACACACACACACACACACACACACACACACAGCACAGATATATCCCCAGTAGGACACAGTTCAGAGCAAAATGGAATAGATGCATGCAGGGTACAGAATCAATGACAGTTAACCTGAGATGAGTATTTTGTTCATGGCTGGCTGGTCCGCTCAGCAGCTCCACAGTATCAGTAACTCATCTCTGACAAGGGCCTCAGTAAATGTCATAGACTCACATGACAACAAATAGGGGAGTTCAGTAGATCACAGTGTGTCTATGCATAAATGCATGCCATTTTGGTAATTGCAGGGTCCAGGTTACATGGTAGAGAAGCTAGCAATCTGTGTCTATACCTGTTTGCATTTCAAATGTATTGATTCTTGCCATCATCAGTAAAAGTTGACTTGGCTAATATGGCAGGTTAGTGAAAATAGTATCAATAAGGGTACAAATCATATACTTATATTCTCCTATACTTGTTTTTTTTTTTTTTTTTTTTTTTCTTGTTTTTAAATTGTATTTGTGTTGTTGAATGAAGTGAACGTAGCAGTGGAATGTAGCACAGCAGAGAAAGATGCACAAAAACCCAAATCATTTAGCAGGTACCAGTCGGCAAATTAGAGGAGAATGATCAGACATGTTTAAGCTCAACAGAAGTGCCACAGACCTACCCAAGAAACTGTCAGCGGAGTGTAAGACACATGAAGTGTTCAAAACACACACACACACACACACACACACACACACACACACACACACACAACAATTCATGTGCCACCCACTATCTTGTAAATGTGTCGAAAATATTATTGGGTCTATTCTGATAGGAATATGAAGCTTTTTTTTTTTTTATCAGAGAGGCTGAGCAAATGCATGGTCCCTAAAATAAACCTCTATGTTACAGGAAGCTAATTCGGCTGCATATCAGTTAATGTATGAAGTAACTGGGAACTTGCATATGTACCGGTTCTTCATAGTACATCATTAAACATTGTATGGTGACCTTTTAACATTAATGTGTCTGTCCTATATCACCATTTCCTGTTTGGCTTGAGTTCATCATTGCAAAAACTTTCATGGCAGTGTTTTATATTTCCCTGTTGAAACTGTGTGTGTGTGTGTGTGTATGTGTGTGTGTCCAGGTGTTCTCTGATGGGCTTTGACCTGAACCGTCATTGGCAGGACCCCTCTCCTTGGGCCCACCCCACACTGCACGCTGTCAAGCAGCTCATAGTACAGATGAACCAAGACCCGGTGAGAAAGTACACACACACACACACACACACACACACACACACACTTTCCTTATTACCCTACATATTGGAATCTCTCAGCTCAACACTCCCTCTCCACATACACAGTAAAGCTACTGGTCTGAGCTAGTTTTCTTGCTCCCTGCTTGGTTCAGCATGTTCCTCCACTCTATGTTTAGAGAGTGTGCACTGGGGGGCATTGATAGGCTAGTCAGCACCTCCAGAATGTCAGCCCGGCTCTCCTGGCCATTCGAAACATATTACAGCAGCAAGTCTCTGCGCCGTAACTCGCTAACTCTACTGTAACTTTTTTCCACTCCACTTTCAGTCTTTCAGTCAGAGGAATGCTATGGAGGCAGGCCGGGGCTTTTTCTCTTTTGTTCCTGATGTTAATTATAAACGGAGCGGCAGGTTGGTGGGATTACTGAAGGTCAGCATGTGTCCTGGGAATACTCTGCCCTTTTGTACACTCCTCTAATCCTGATAAGAGAGGGAGCAGGCCAGGGCGGGATGCAGGGCGGGCCGGAGTTCGGGCGAGGCGCAGGGCTGGCGTCGGGCAGATTAACCTTTTCCCCCGGCTCTGACATGCTGATCGATAGACTCTGTCATGGCAGGGTGATCCACTCATGCCTGTCTTACACACACTCAGCACGAAGACACACACACAAACATATACAGGCGCACAGGCACATACTGTAATGGCACTTGATTGCACAAATACAGTACCGTCGCTCTGCACAGGCATGAACAGTCACACGAAGCTGTGCAGATACATGTGCACCATCATGGGTGGGTATTGACTTTCCCTCTTAATTTACTCTTTTACACATTCATTATTTGACCTCCACATTATAACACGAAGTCAGTGCTACTTCTCCTACACATTTACATAAATACACATTTCGCCATATTGGCTTGAATTCCTACCCGGTGTTCCAGTCACTTTCCAGTGCATTTTTAACCCTTGGCTCACTTGGCCATGTGGCCCAGTGAGAGATCCCAGCAGCATCACCACAGTGTGATTCTGATCACTCTGGCTGGGTGATGCAGTGGCCCTTAGTCAGTACCATAATAGACCTCATGCCTCCATCCCTGCTCGTCAGAGACCTTCCTTACCCTCTCTGGCCCCATTCCGTTCATTCCCATCACACCCGTTTTGGGCCTGCCCGTCCCGCCTGTCCTCCTGTAACGCCCTTGTCCCTCACGACTGCTTTCAGCACTGCAGAGTTAATTTGGAGGCTTTGGCAACCTCTGCCTCTCTGTCTCTTCTTCTATCTCTTGTTTTCTCCTCCTCTCTCTCTCTCTCACTCCCTCTCTCTCGCACCACAGCCAGTTAATCCCATCAGACACACCACTCATGTCTGGGTCTCCCAGATGCCAGTCTCAATGCCAGCTCTGTAGCCAGGAGGTGGTGCCCGCTGCCCTCCGCTCATGGCCATCCCGCACAGTGGGCATGGAGTCTAATGAGGCTAGCGGGGATGGAGGGATCCATTGGTGAACTCCATTAGCAGCAGCAACAGCAGTGCTATGAGGCTAAGCTCACAGTAGAGCCATGCTAGCATGTGGCCTGTTTAACCAGCTGCTAATAACTTAGTCATTTGTTCAAGTCAAACAAGATAGGGGACAGAGAGAAAGCTAAAGTGGGCAGTTAATATTCATTTACCATGACATATTCCCTTAAACCTAGTGTTTACAAGGATGATGTGTTTCATAACTTCAGCTAACTGGGGAGAGGCTCTTCCTCTTCAATCCTCTTTGCTGGAACTTAAATCACCCCCCCGCTGCTAACTAATGATGCCAGCCAAGATCTGGAGGAGACAGTAGTGCAAATACATAGTGTGGGTATGCTTTCAGTGGAGCTGTGCTATCATGGGCTGTGCTTTTAGCCCATGTCCCTTGTTGGTAATGAGGCTGAGATGGTTTATAGTAGCACCATTACCAGCATTGTGACACTGTTACTAGTTGTTGCAGCATCAGTCTGCCAGGGAAATTATGCTATTCAGTGTTAAGATGCAGTTGTCAATAAGTAAATACAATACACGGGTCTCCCACATCAAAACAGTGGCAGCAGCATCAACAGCGAGGATAAAGCAAGTGTTACTATAGCAGAGCCAACTAGTGGTTGACACCATGTCCTAACCTCTGGTGGTTTGAACCCCTTGTCACCTTGGTACCAATGCAGCACTGTGTCCAAGACAAACTCCTCCATGGGGCAAAAAAGGAATCACAGGAAGAGCCCATCACCCTGCATTTGAATTGCAAACTTAACCAAGCCATTTAAAGTTTAAAGGAATATTTGAATGTTTTGGGAAAACACCCTTTTTCTGACTTACCCAGTCTGAGAAAAGATACTCGATACCATTTTTACCTCTGTACGTCCAGTGGACATACAGAGGTGAAAATGGTACCAAAAATCTTGTTTCAGTCTGGGTAAATTGGATTTTTTTTTTTTTTTTTTTGCCCAAAACGCTGGAGTATTCCTTTAAGTCTACACCGGAGTTGAAGTGGAAAGATTGCATGAAATAAATGAGTCTTTTTCAAAGCGAGAAACCAGAGGACTATGGCTTGACATAAAAAATCTCCTAACTAGACTATGACATTAGAAAATACAATATAATTTGTAGCTGACTTCCCCAGTGGATTATCGCAAAGCTTTAGGGAAAATCTTGGTGTTATTGAGTTTTTTTTTTTCCATCTCCAGTATTTCTTTACTATTTTAGATCCTTACAGTTCAATGCATAAAGCATCATAATTCAAAGTCACATTGCCCTCTGCTGCACAAAGGACCCCATTCAGTTTGAAACCCCATCAACTATTCTTCTGACAGACACCCTCGTCACTCCGAAGCGATTCTCCATCATTGTGAATTCAGCAGCGCTCCCTTTCTGCGGGGAAATAGCTTCCTTGTTCTATTCAGGCAATAACTTCAATAACTGGCAACGAGTTCCCAGACAAGTGCCATTTAAATCAAAGCTTGCAGCAGGAACAATATACGCTGCATTGGAATTGATGGCTGGAAACTTTTATTTGACAAATATTTGTGTACAAAGTGAACACTGCACAGCAAGTCTGCACTTACTGGAGTTTATACAACCCCTGGTCTAAACAGGAAATGATGTTTCAAAACAAGTGACTTCAAGGGATCTTGCACTTAAATTGTTATGTCGCACAATGTGAAATGGCCTGTGGATAATGTAAAATAAAGGTATGATCAAGGAAATGAATGGCAAACATTGGTATTTCCTTTCAAGCAAGCTGTAAACTTCTCAGTTACACTTCCTCTCCATCCGTCTGAAGGCAAGAGCACTCAAACTGTTTCATAAAATTCCATCATTTACCATCGGCAACTGAGCATTGGTCAGCGGGGAAAATGGCTGAAAGAGTCAGTGATGCAAGGAGCTATAATCTGTTCCCAAGCTACCCTGTTGTTTGTTTTGAAAAGGGAAAGAGAGAGGGGGAAAAAAGGAAAAGAGACCAAAGAAACAAATGGACCCATCTCCGTCCTAAAGCGTTGCTTTTCCAGCTCATTTATCAAAAGCAGAAGAAGAATTCTTTTTGATTGGCTGATTACCAGAAGCATTCATCACCGGCCGACGTATCCCCACCAATCTGACACTGCCATTTTGGATAATTTGTTAAGGATGACAAAGAAGCCAGTGTTGCCTTGGCTCCTTTCTGACCTTTTTAATATTAGAAAATTAATTTTCTATCTGAAACAAATGTATTAGGTCCTGTCACGCCACCTAGATGAATTTTGCACCTTGAAATCCTCCCCTTGTGCCCTCCCACTGTAATATTTCTCTCTACCTCTCTCTCTCTCTCTCTCTCTTTTTTTTCTTTCTTTCTCTTTTTCTCTGACTGTCTATCTCTCTTTCTTCAGTGGTCAGATTTTGGAGAGCTGGGGCTGTGCCTCTGTCTGTGTGACTGTTTTTCTCTCTTCCCGTCTCTCCCCCCTCTCTCTCTCTCTCTCTCTCTCTCTCTCTCTTTGTCTGTTGAAATGTCCTCTGGTGTCAGCCAACCATTTCTGATCCATTTCTGAGATTTACGGCCAATTTGTCCCCATCATCCCTCCGTCGTTTCAATCCCTCCATCATCCCTCTCTTTATTCTCCCTCAGTTGGAAGCTGAATTGTCTGATTTTCACAGGAAGAGAGGGATGAACCTCTCCCACACTGGCAGTCTTTATGCTTTTCTCAACTTCAGTTTATGATCTTTTACTTCACCCTCTTTTTTTTTGCATAATGTTGAATATTATTTGTTCAGTGTCTTTGCTTTCTCTGTAATACCTCCTCTCCTCTTACCTACCCTCCTCTCCTCTGTCTTCTCTGATCACTTCCTCCTCCTCCTCCTCCTTGCATATCTCACCTCCTCTCTCCTCTCCTTCCCCTGCTTTCCTGGCAGGCCCACCCGGCAGATGTGGCAGCTTATGAAGCACTAACAGGCCTGAAGCGCGGGGCTGCCTGCGCCCGTTCAGCCTGATTACAAGTCACCTCTGTGTTCATAAACAGACAAATACCTCCATCAATTTGAACATGGTACAGAGAGAGCGAGAGAGAGAGAGGGAGGGAGAGCAAACAGACAGAGACAGACGGAGGGAGAGTTATGTGTCATTTGCTCTCGTCTGTGCAGCAGGTCATGCCATCTGCCATGTTCTGTCACTGCTACATCATTGGAGGGTCACTGGCCATGCCCTGGGCATTAGTGCTGTGAAGGCTTTTCCCATTCTGTTTTTGCGTGGGGAAGGATGACTGAGTATACCTCGCCTCTCACCACGGGTCATGGAGAAAGTGCCTTGCTCAAGGGTGCTTCACTTCAACCTGGAAGGGCTCTCTCACTTCCACTGCCCCAGCTTTTCTTTCCTGGCTCAAGATTTCAACTGGCATCCCTCCAGGCACAGGCTTACCTTTCGAACCTCGAGGCTATCACCACCCGGTTTGATGCCAGGTTGTTCTTTGCACATGGAAAACCCCAATTGCCATGTGCAATAGCCCTACATGTCATTCTTCCCACAACTGCTGTGCGCAGTATGTTAATGTGGGATATTAGGCATCGCATGGGTACCAAGTTCAACTTTCTTCTCCGGAACAAGCAGCAGTTTCCCCTCTCCTCTAAAGGTATACTGCTGATGCCAAGAGCTTTATTCAGGAGCTTGTAATCCTGCTTCAATCAGCTCCTTTTCCTCTACGTGTAAAGATAAGCCCAGCATTTATGGCCCTTAACACCCCCCCACACCCCTCCTGCTCTAATTAATATGCAGCAGATAAGTACTTGTCTGACAAAATTCATTCGTTTGACCTTCTAGGTTTTACACTAAACTGTCTGCGGCCGCTGCCAGTTCACCACAAGTTGAGATAGTTCCCTGGAGTTTCTAGAACAAGATGGGGCTTTTGTTTCTCTCTGAGAGGTTTAATTTGGACAGCTCTCTCTCTCTCTCTCTCCCCCCTCTCTCTCTGTTTCTCTCTCTCTCACACTCTCTCAAATTGTCTTCTGACTTTCATTCAGCGGTCTCCTTTTCTTAATTGCCCCTAATTGCTTAATTACAATTTCAAATGAACAATCCTGGAGGTCAGAGCGGGTTGTTAATTGACGCATCAATCAGAGTGGTGGGGCCTTCAGACCCATCTCAGTTTGATTGACAGAACATTAACTAACTGTTGTAGTGGGCTCGGGCTTGACATTGTGGGGCTGCATGGCTGTTTCCTCTGGTGCCACGTTACTGCCCTTCACATGATGCTGTGGTCAACAAACATGGGTCAGAAACGGGCCTGAGGGGGGGGGCTGAACCGAGCGCAAGTGAACTGAACAGAGTGCAATGAAAAAGAGATGAACTAAACTGAAGAGAATGAAGTGAAACAGAAATGAATTGAACTGAACTGAACTCAACATAACATAAATAAAAAAAATATGGAGCTGAGTTTGGGTGGCACGATGGCTCGCTGGTTAGCACTGTTCCCTCAGAACAAGAGGAGCCCGGGTTCATTTCCTTCTTCCCCTTCTCTCCATGGATTGACGCCTGGCCGTGTTCATGTGGGTCTCTCCTGCTGCTCCAGTTTCCTCCCAAAGATGAGCAATCATACAGGTGAACCGGACACTCTAAATTGCCCATAGGTATTAATGAGGCTGTCTTTCTGTATTAGCCCTCCACTTCACTGGCAACCTTTCCTCCAGCCAGTGCATATTGAGGTCGACTCCAGACCTCCATGACCCTGAAAAGGAATAAACAAGTAAAATTCTCTAATGTATAATATGAAGTAGTGAAAGTCCTGATCCATCGGCAACATTGTTTCATGCACTTTCATGCCAGTAAAACATATTGAAATGAACTTGAAAAAAGACAAAAACAGGAAATGAACTGACATTAGATTGTGCCGATTCATGGAGTGCATCTGAATTCATGGATAATATTTTTCTGTGAGCAACATTTGGATCCACCGAGGGTTTTTACGGCGGCTCTGCTCAGAAGCCAGATGGACAAAGTCACCTCACCAGTGGGATTCCAAGTGAGCATGTAACAGCCACTTAACCTCTATGCTACACTTGCTCTGCCACTTCCTATCATCTCACTGGTCCGCCCTCCTCCTGCTCCTCCTTCTCTATCTCCACCTCCATTCATCCCCCCCCCCCCCCCCCCCCCCCCCCCCCAGCCTCCATCTCCTCCGCCTCCTCCAGAGAGGAGAGACCCAGGTGATTATTAGGCTGGTTTCCCTCGTCTAGACCCTGGCTGGTTGGCTCACCGGATCTCCTTCCACCCTCCGCTGCCTAATGGAGCTGGCTCTACCTCGCTCTTTGTCTCTCTCTCTCTCTCCTTCTCTGCTTCCTCATCATTCTTTTTTTCTCTTACTGTCTTTCTTTCTCTCTCTCTCTCTCTCTCTCTGTATTCATATACATATATATTTATTTATATTTCCACCCCCCACCACAGCCACCACTGCTCTGTTGGCTGCATTTAGCTTTTTTCCCTTTTGCTCTTTTTTGTTGTTTTTCTGCCCCCCACGCCAACACCCCACGCCAACACCCCGCCCTTCCTTCTCTTCCACCTCCCCCCGCTGTTGCTCCTCTCCTCTGGGGTTCCATCCATCAGGTTGTCGGGGGCTGCTAGCGGCCGACTCTCAGCCACCATATTTCACCGCCAGCCAGCCGAGCAGCTGACAGCACAGCCACCGCCAGGAAATTGCTTTGGCTGTGAGCGGAATTTCAAACACAGGCACACTGCGTCGCCCGGGCCAACCGAGCACTGCTTCACTCCCCCCTCTCCCTCCCTCTCTCTCCCCCACATGTGATTCTATGGATTTCTCCCTCTGTCTGTCTCCCTCTTTTTCTCTCTCTCTCTCTGTTTGTCTTTATGTCTTGTTACCTCTCTCTCTCTGTGCTGTTCTCTCTGTGTGTCTCTCTCTTATCGTGTTTGTCTGTGTGTCCCTCATCTTGGCTCCCTTCTTTCGATCTCTCTCTCACCCTCTTCCCCCTGTCTCTTTGTCTTGTTCTCTCTCTCTCTCTCTCTCTCTCTCCCTTTCTCTCTCTCATACACACACACACAAACACATATGGTTCTCTGTCTTTTTTTCCCGTCCTTCTCTCTCTCCTCTCTCTCCCTCTCCCCTACTATCTCTCCTTTCTCCATACTCTCATTCATTCTCCCTCCCTAGCTTTCCTCCTCTTTACGACCCACAGGGAACAAGGTGTGGTGCTGAATGTGTAAGTGGGGGAGGGAGGGAGGGAGAGAGAGACAGGGTGGGTGCCTGGGCGGGAAGGAGATAAAGAAAGCGGAGAAGGGGGAAGGATAAGAGCAAGAGAGGAAGAAAGGAGTGATAAGAGTGAGAGAAGAGGAGAAAAAGGAATATGGTTGGTGCTGTTCCAGGGTTGAGATTCAGAATGAGCCGTGTGTGTGTGTGTGTGTGTGTGTGTGTGTGTGTGTGTGTGTGTGTGTGTGTGTGTGTGTGTGTGTGTGTGTGTGTGTGTGTGCGTGTGTGTGTGTGCGCGTGTGTGTGTGTGTGTGTGTGTGTGTGTGTGTGTGTGACACAACATGATCTAAACATGGCAGCTTCCAAAACAATAAAAAATCTTTTTCTAACCCTATAAATCTATTATTCAAATACATATATATATATATATATATATATATATATATATGCTTTTCGGTCTGATGCGTTAAATGATATGCAGCACATGGATAAAACATACAAAACATATGAAAACAATATACTGTTCAACTACTTGCAACAACTTTATCTTTTTCAAAGAAAAAGAAACTAGACCTCAACCTGTGTTTAATGACTGGTGCTGATACTCAGCAAAAATGAGGTAAGGAATGGATTACACACAGATATGTCTGTGTGCATTCCCTTCCTTTTTGTATTTGCTCCTCTGTATTCCCATAGAAAAAGGAATGTGGTGGGTAATGGATAAAAAGCACAGAATGGCAAATGAATACGTGATTTTTCACCTAAAACTTTAAAGAAAAACGCCACGGCTCGATCAGCTATATTGATAATTCATTTTTAAAATGAACGAATCTACAGGCTTATATCAAAAACTACTTTTCTGTTACAAAAAGGTCAGTTTTGTTACATTGGGTATTGCTAGTGAACATAGTAGACGTTAAACTCTTAGCATGGAGCACTGGAAGAAATGATCAACCAGGGACACTTGGATGAATTTGCTATATTCTCATCTCTTACAGCCCAATCTCAAAACGTTGGTGGATTCCTGTAATTTAAAAGATTAGGATTTAGGTTTAGATTTAGGTTAGGGTTAGTAGTGTAATCAACAGAAGCTTTTGACATGCATGCTAACAAGTGTGTGCGTACGTGTGTATATGTGTGTGTGTGTGTGTGTGTGTGACTGAGAGAGAAAGATAGAGAGGGAGACAGAGAAACAGAGAGAGGGAGAGAGAGTGTGTGAGAGAGAGAGAGAGCTAAGAAGAGATTCAGGCAAGAGAAACAAGTTTTATCAAACTCATGTTACAGAGTATACTGGAGAGAGACGACATTACACACTCGCTGTGAAGTCAATATTAACTCAATAAAGAACTATAGAGACTGTGATGAAATCTGTGATATCTGTGTGTGTGTGTGTGTGTGTGTGTGTGTGTGCGTGTGTCCATACTCCTCTTGGCTCACCAGTCCATGTGTGTGGGCTTCCCCATTACATACAGGGCCTGACAGTCTGATTGAAGTCGGTGTGTGGGTAGGTGGCTGCTTTCAGGTTGTGAGCCTCTCATGAGTCATCTGTGTGCAGAGAGTTGGTCGCAGTCCCATGGGTGAGAGCCTGTCCGCAGCAGTCTCCTGGGAGCTGGAGCCAAGAGACAGGCCTTGCCGTATTCCCAGTGGAGCAGCTCTAGTGTGGACCACTGTTCACACAGAAAGAAAAATATCCTCCCTCTCTACTAACCTGCTGCGTTTCATCTTTTCTGTTTGTCTGATCCTCTCTCTCTCTCTCTCTCCTTCTTCCCCACCACCAGAAAGTGAGTTTGGAGTTCTACATTGACGTCCATGCCCACTCCACCATGCTGAACGGCTTCATGTATGGCAATGTGTTCGAAGAGGAGGAGCGGGTCCAGAGACAGGCTGTCTTCCCCAGACTGCTGTGCCAAAACGCACCAGATTTCTCCCTTGTAAGTCACATAAACACACAATACTCATAATTCTACAGAGGCAGGAAAGTGAATGAGAAATAGTCCGTAAATAGTCCTGTCCCTCGGCAACTAAAGTCGAGGTGCCCTTCAGCGAGGCGCTTAGCCGCCAACTGCTGCACTGCTCAGTGGTAAACAATAGAAGACTGTGGTTGTACTGGCCAGCTTCCAGTTTTGAATGTGTGTAACTGTATGATGTGAAGCAGGGTGCTGCTGGAGAAGAGCAGTTGACTTTCCCAGAATACATAAAGGTTAGAAAATACATGCACGTACGCATTCATTAGCATATATGCATTAAAAATGCCTAAACACATACAGTAGTGGCACATGTGTACACAGACGTAGACACACAGACACATGCGCGCGCACACACACACACACACACACACACACACAGGAGGTGTTAAATTATTAGGGGTGGGGGGCAGGCAGAAGAAAGGAGGATGTTCCAGCTGTTCACAGAGATTCTCAGCTTGACCAGAATGTATAATGAGAAGGGGGAGGAGAGGAAAAGTACAAAGAGTAGAAAAGAGGTGAGGAGAGAGCAGGGGAGGAGGGTAGAAAAGAGGAGAAGGTAAGGTAAGGTGAGCCATGTGGGGAATATATGGAAACTGCAACAGCAAATACTACCAGAGAAAAATGTCAGTATAAAGCATATAGCAAAAGAGGGCCATATAAACATGCACAGCTAACAGATTTAACTCTAGAACATCAGTAGAAATGTACTGTATGAATGAAAGCATGAAAAGGTACAGTACTTAAAAAATATGTTATGCGAATAGTGCAGAGCATAGGAATGTGGAAAAATAGACAAGAATATTTAGTGTAAACAGTGCAGGTGGATGGGCACCTGCACTCTCACCACCATCTTAGCTGACTGAAACAGGGTGAGAGGAACGAAAAGCGGAAAATAGGAGAGAGAGGAAAACAATAAAGAGGAGAAAGAGAACAGAAGTGCTTGGGGAGAAACATCTGGGGGTCCCAGTCATGTACCCTGGTGCACCCCCACCAGCCGCAGACATATGGCTTTTTATATATCATCCACCATTTCCTCCCAGCTGTCTGTCACTTCCATTGACCTTCACCTCTCAGTGACGGTGACATTTCATCGCAGAACCACTTGCACAGATTATAAAGAATAACCTTTATTACCCATTGACACCCAACGCTAACCCGGATACAGAGATGAGCCGGGCAGGCGGACATCAAACCGCACATGTATGGAAATGTCACTGATCGTCCGTGTCTATAGGTTATGTGCTATGCCGAATGGATAAAATCATTTTGTAAAAGTGTGTATGCAGCTGTGTGCGTGTGTGTGTGCGTGTGTGCGTTGCTATGTGACAGCTGGCCTAGGGGTCAGCTCCCTGACTGTGCTTTTGTCCCTCTGCCCATTCAGCACAACCCAAACCCCAGTACAGCAGCAGCGCAGCACAACACAATCACGACTAACTCCCACTGGTGGCCGCCAAGTCTGCATTTCAGCAAGGCGACTCTCACTGCAGCAGAGTGGAGTGACATTGAATGGAAACTTTTCCACACTCTTCCCAAGACATCATCATATTTTTGCAGTATAGCTGACATGCTGAAACCAAAAATAGACAGGGGGCTTTTTCCCCCAGCTATAGCTTTTACAACTAATCTTTGTAATGACATTGTATCAAGTTAATCCATACAGAAATAAGTTACCCTTCAGAATTTTTCCTGACTTCTGCGGAGGCTTACCAATACAAGCTACTGAGAAACAAATCTCTGGAAGTAAATGCATTTTCAGTGATAAGAGACATGTCAGCTGACGTTGAGCATAGTTGCTTTATTTCTTCATGTATCAGCAAAGAAATGTTGCCCATAACATACAGTGCTAGCTCTGCTGTATGTTCTGCTTGTCAATGAAACACCACCAGCCAGTCAACTCTAATCAGCCAAATGAGCAACAGCACAATCTTTTGGTCTCTTGCAGGTGAAACAAAGTGTAAGGTGAATTTAGGTTTTCCAGTGGAATATGGGGGCAAAGACTGTCTTACTATATCACACAACTATCTGTTGGAGTTAAATTCACTCCTTAGGTCAATGCAAGGAAAACACGTTAGTGGATGTCAGAGGAAAATGACATGTTACTTGTCTGAGTGATAATCAAGAGATCCAATTTTCCTGAAAATGATCTGAATAGGTACATTGGTTGACTCGATTAATAAGCAGGGGAAACCTCGAACAACTATTATAATTATTTGTCGGTATGTTTGATGATATGGTCTCTGTGGAAAGGTTATTGACTATAAAACATTTAATTAAAGCTGCAAGCAGCATTGGACGGGCCCTCGCCCCCCCGTGCACGTCGGGGACGGCGCGCGTGTTGAAGTGCAGACAATTCGTCAGTTTGTGCCAGTTTTAAGGGTATTTTTCGGTGCTTTTATTTTGAAAGAGTTTTGGGCTTTTATTTTGAAAGGCCGCAGAAGTCCTAGTGTGTGACCGACAGGACAACTGGCAGCTGCTGCATGATCACACCAAAATGCAGGCACACACACTCACTCACTCACTCACTCACTCACTCACTCACTCACACAAACACACACACATACGCACGTGCACACACACACACACACACACACAGACACACACACGACGCCAACAAAAACCCACTGGTAGTACATTCGCTGCTGGTGCCCCTCTGGCCACTAGCAGCGCCCCTCCAGCAGATGGCGCCCTTAGCATGTCCTAGTGTGTGACTGACTTGAGTACTGGCAGCTGTGGCATGATCACACCAAAATGCAGGCAGACAGAGAAATCCTCATTCAATCCAATGGAGAAATCCAGAAAACCCACCCCTGTTTGAGGTGTCACAGCTCGGTCACCGTTTAAGTGACAGACTTGATTCAAAGTTTAAACGAGTCACGAGACTCCGATGTATAAATCTCCCATTTACATGATTTTGCTATCTTTTACCGTTTTGGAGTTATGGTAGTTTTAGTTTGAGAGTGTTTTCTGCTCCCTCTGAGCTCTTACAATGGGTGTGTATTGCGCATTCCTGAGGCAGCTAGAGTGAGTCACATGTCCAGGCAGAGTGCAGAGCAGAGCACACCAGAGTCCAAAATGTTTGAAAACTCTTCACAGCTCCCACAAACTTGGTCCAATCCACATCAAAACTACATATTTTTGTAGGAATTTTTGTCCTCTTTCCATCTGCATAGTTTTCAAAGCCGTCAGACTTTTACTTTAGACTGCAGGGGCCTAATTAGTGCCAAGTGTCAGCCTCTGCACACCAAACTCCATGGGAAAAAATGAGGTTTTGGCTCTGGCCACTCCGACTTTGAGGGCTTATAAAATCCAAACGAATCGAGTAATGACGGAGTTTTTAGCAACTTTTGTTCAGCACTGTGTCCTCTGTCATCTATTAAGTTTTCAAGCCACTGACATTTACGCCCTGGGAGGAGATAGATTTTCTTCAAAGCGGAACTTTGGGCGAGAATGTGAACATTCCAACGCAAATTGCGGACTTCCTGTTGGTTTTAGGTGGGGGGTGTCAGCACGTGATTTGTAGGGCTTGATGAGACCTACATTTCGGCGTTGGTTTGGTGTTTCTATCACATTCCTGTGGGCCGCAGCGGCTGCCTTTGTGTGCCTAGGTGGCGCTACCGAGCCCATTTTTGCACTTAGGGGGTCCGTTTGTCCATTTTATCAAATTTTTCGCCAGACCTGGCCTGCGTGCCGAATTTGGTGAGTTTTTGAGCATGTTTAGGGGGTCAAATTAAAGGTTATTTTGGCGTAATAATAATAAGAAGAAGAAGAAGGAAAAAACGAAGCAAAAACAATAGGGCTTCGCACTGTTCCAGTGCTCGGGCCCTAATAAGAGTTTGTTTGTTTATTTATTTCCTCTTGCCAGTCACACATTTGGTTCAGTTGTTTGTTCAGGTTTCACATGAATCATATACCACAGTTTATATAGTAATAGTTTGTAGAAACTAATGTAGTATTTTACCTATATGTTCAAGCACTATACCATACTGGCTTTGGACTGTGTAGTATTTTTCATAAAAGAAGTCAAAAATTGTGCTCCCATTCATGATATAAATCTTTAATGATGCCCTAGCCCTGAAAAAAGATTTTCTTACAACTTTACTTTTCAAACATCAGCAGCAACCTACATGGGCAAGCTTTCCTGTAAGAAATGTTCTGACCCAAAATGTTTTGCAAAATGTTTCAACCCTTCCATGATAGCTGGTTGACTTATGATTGTTTTTTAAAATTGCATGTACAATGTACTGCAAATACCCTCGGCTGTGTCCCGTAGCTTGGGAGTTACACATGCGTACATGTATACATATGTGAAGGTTAAAGGTACAGGTAAGGTTAGAATGCGGTAATATATAACGTCCTCCACCTCTCCCGGACACAGCCAAGACGGTCTGCTCTTGTTGAAGTCCGTGCTGGAGTGTGTGCCAATTGCTGCCACCTTTAGCAGATTGGGAAAACACACTCACACACTTCAGCACTCTGGTGCAGTCTGAACAGATGTTCTAATATGGGCGCCTGGTGGCTCAGTGGTCTCGAGTGCATGCTTTGTGGCTCTGGTGTCCTGGGTTCAAATCCATCCTGGGAATCTTTGCTGCACGTTAACCCCCATCTCTCCTCCTGACTCTTAATTTTAAGTATGTAATAATAACCATATAAAAAGCAGATGCTGCGATATAAGTCAGTTTGTCACTCCTCTAATGGTGGCAGCGATGGGTCCATCCTCCAATGTAGGGAACAACAATACAGCATTAAAGAAGGGCACACTGTTATTTTTTAAGTAAAGCGATATGCAAACTGGGGACAAGTGTTTTTTTTTTTTTTTTTTTTTTTTTAGTTTATAGCAAATTACATGCCTTTTTGAAAATCTGTATGTCAGCCAGGATTAAGGATTTTGTAAAGCTTTTTATACTGAGACATTTCATTGGGAAACCTTGCCCTGCCACTGCTTGAGTCTGAAAATAAGTCTTTTGATTGCAGTATCTGTGTGTGAGCGAGTTATATCTGGGTGAATGATCCCTATAGGGAAATTCTCTTTTTTCTTTCCAGTGCCTCGTTCAAAAACACTTCAACAGGGTGGCTGCTTAGTGGCATGAGGGCTTGAACCTGAGTCTTCTTGTTGAAATGCCAACTCTGTAACTGCTCGTCTACCCTGATGCCTCACATGTCCTTGTTTTTCTATGCACTCCTCTAGTCCAACACGTCCTTCAACCGGGATGTGGTGAAGGCTGGCACCGGCAGGCGGTTCCTGGGTGGTCTCCTTGACGACACGTCCTACTGCTACACTCTGGAGGTGTCCTTCTACAGCTACATGACAGCTGGCAGCACCGCTCCTGTACCTTACACTGAAGAGACATGTATCCATCAACACCTGTGTGACCTGTGTGCGCGTGTATGTGTGCGCGCGTGTGTGTATGTGTGTGTGTGTGTGTGTGTACATAAGTGTGTCCAGGCAAGGGTCAGTAATGAGTGTGGAGAACAGCAATAATGTCCCATTGTGTACCCAGTGTGTATCGGAGTGTCTCTCATTTTCTCCTTTCTTTTATTTCACACACACACACACACACACACACACACACACACACACACGCTATCCCTCCAATAACTACCTCTCATTGAATCTCCTGCCAAGTCAGTGGCCTATCGATCTCCTAATCATTGAAGGAGTCATTATTTTATCATTTGTGTGTGTTTGTGTGTGTGTGTGTGTGTGTGTGTGTGTGTGTGTGGAGATGTGTCAGGTCATGCGTAGCCACAAGAGAACCATGTTGCTCTTTTGTTGCTCCTTGTTCTGACAGATGCGCGGTGACAGAACAGGGATGTGATAGCTGCATCCATTGATTTCATTTACAAAGGAGAGAGGAGAAAAGGGGCGTGTGTCGGCGTGTGTGGCGTTGTGCGTGTTCATGTGAGGCTTTTATTGCAGTAAACACCGGAACAAAACACAAATCTGTTGACCGCCCACATGGACGGACACATACATGTGCCCACACTCAAACGCACCACACAGGAACTCAAGGTCACAGGGGCCTTAATAGGGCCTTAATAGAGAAGTTTTCCTTCAGCTGACCTTCTCAAGGCTGAAGAGCTCCTGAGAGCAGGCCGACGCCGCTCGGATCCCTCCAATAGAGTGAGTGAGAAGAGGGGGGAGGAGAGATTTAGAGGGAGAGAGAGATAAGAACCCTACATATGAAAAGTACGTATTCCTGTACACACATTCCTCAGGTTTAGGGCAGGGAGGTTACACACATAGCCTTAGTGCCCTCTAGTGCCAAGAGCCGGCACAGACGTGGCTATGCATTGAGTAAGCTCTGCATACTCACGTTTAAAATTAGGGACATTTAATCTAATCTTGGACATTGATCACTGAAAGGAAATCTTTCTGGTCAGGTTTTGGAATGTACTTTTGATAGCTGTGCTATGTAAAACCCTTCCACTGTGTATTCCTGGAACTATGAGGCCTTTTGGGGGTAATAATTATATTATTATATAATAATATTTTTTTTTTATTTTTCTATGAAAAAGGACATCAGCAATTTCACATACAGAATACACATATAGCTTTTTTGAGTATGTGGATGTGTGTGTGTATGTGACAGAGGAAGAATAAGAGTCCTAACCCCTACTGTTGTTCTCTCTGCTTCGCCCTCACTTCATTTCCCGCAACCATCACTTCATTTCTCCTCATACAGACATGTCAAGTCTTCACTTCCATACATCACAGAGCTGAGCGGCGAGAATGGAAATGCGGGCATATGCATGCGCACAGCATGCCCACCACAGCCACAAACAAATAGATAGCCTTACATTGAGGAGACAGGTGTCTGGGCCACGATGCTAAACAAACAGCACACAACAAATTCCCAGTGTTTACTTTTGAGGATTGAAAGACAAGATAAGATGGGAGAAGCCGGGTTTTTCTCTGTGCCTCGGTGCTCTGTGTGTGTGTGCGTGTGTGTGTGTGTACCCGTGTGTGTCTGTGTGTCACAGTGTGTATGGGCGGGAGACATTTCTTCTGAAGGTCAGATTGGGACAGAACTCTGTTGTTGTGGGAGGACTTGCTTGACCTTCTTTTTGTTTTTGTGGAGTCTCTGTGTATGTTTGTGTATATGTCGGGTGGGGGGAGGCGAGAGGGTTGTTGGAGGGAGGAGGAGGAGGAGGAGGAAGGGGCTCCACATGGTGGGCGTTCAGCTCAGGGACCAAGTGTAGAGTGGAGATTGGGGTCAGGCAGGTTGAAGGAACCGACCATGTCGCTTTTTACGCCCCAGCAGTCAGCTCGATGGAGCGTGCAAATCATCAACAGAGACCTTTAGCATCTCAACACCCCCACCTTTCCCACCTGACGCACGCACACACACACACACATACACACACACACAAAACCCTAAACTAATACATGACAAATAAATAATAACCTGGGCCTCTGAATCAAACCCGCCTCCACACATACCTCCCCCTACCCCCTCTCCCCTCTCCTGACTCTCCCTCCTCACTGCTGTGACTTGTAGCCACCAAAATTGAAATCTTAACCTTTCTCACAGCCTAGTCTTTTGTCACAGTGTGGAGGTGCTCAAAAAGGAGTGTAATGCAGTGTACATGTGTGTAAGTGTGTGCATGTGTGGGTCTTCTGTCCTCTCGCCTTTCCATTCCCCTTCTATCACCTCCCCACCTCCTCTCCTCCTCTCTCCTCTCCTCTCCTCTGTCCTTTCTTCTCCTTTCATCCTTCACCCAGAACATAAAAGCCCATTATATCATCTAGTCAAGCTGAGAATCATCTTCTCTGAAACAGCTGGAACAACCTCTGTCCTGTTTCTGTCTTCCCTCTGTCCTCTAATCATTTAACACCTATGTGTGTTTGTGCGTGTGACCCTGTGCATTTGTGTGTGTGTGTATGTGTGTGTGTGTGTTTTCCTGCACTTTTGTGTTTCCAGCTGTGCATGGGCCCGGTAGCGTGTGCTTCGATGCAGTGCATAAACTTTGCAGCAAGAAAATAAATTCAAGTCTCAATGACATTCCTCACCTTCAGGTAATTAAACATTAATGGTTGCTATTTTTCTCCAGGTTGTTCTATTTTCATCATCCAAGTGCATCTTTTTTGATGGGCCTTCCTGTCCAGCTTTGTGAAGTTAAAGCACCATTATGGGTTAGAGGCTGAGAGTGGACCGGATCAAGGTTGAGAGAATCTGGGACCTTGTTCAAAACCCAGCTTGGTGCTTTCCACCGTGTGTGTGTGTGTGTGTGTGTGTGTGTGTGTGTGTGTATCTGCTTGTAAGTGTGTGTGTGTGTGCATTTTTGTGTGGGGGAGAGAGTAAAAGAGAGCACTCACTGTGACTTTGAAGACTTTTCACTCTATTCAAAAACTTCATTGAAAGCAACTCAGTCTCTAACTTTTCCCCATGGCCTTTGATTGGACAATTTTGCTCCGGTTTTCCTGCATTTGGATGTGGGGTGGCTGTTGCCCTTTTCCTCTGTCACAGTGAACAAGTGCAGATTTTCAAACTTCTGACTCGTGTTGCCTTCTGAGGCAATTCCATTTTCCTCCCCATTTGATCCATGTAAATGCCCTGCTTTCCTTCAGAGGTGCAGGCAGCCAGGTGGAGGCCTCTGAAGCCCGGGTCTCCCCTTCAAAGGCTTCCGCTCACATGGATCCATATCTACTGTCAAGTCCAACACTATCGGTTCTAGCCAGCAGGCTCGTGTGATGTCAGCTAGTTGAGAGATGCGTTGATACAGCATGGACTGATGGCTGATGCAACTGCCTTTGACTTTATTCATAACAGACTTCTATGCACTCACACACATACACGTACGCACACATTCTTGTAGACATTTTCCGTTCATCTGTGTGATATGTGTCTGACAAGGCAGTGACACCCAGACACACACCACGCCGTAACAGCGGGACTCCATCAGGGCGTGTATGAGTACCAGAGCTGCCAATGGAACACAGTACGCATCACTGATCCTGACACCCAATGGACAGCCTGTGACAAGTATGCAAATGACTTAGCCTGGAGGCAAATATGCTCCAGTACCACACATCATACACATCATATCACACAGACATGCACAAATGGATAGGTGTGCACATGTGCAGGCACGCAAGCATACACACACACACACACACACACACACACACACACACACACAGACATGCACAGTTGACTGCACCAAAACTGTAGCTATACTCAGACAGGTGTGCCCACATGAGTACTCACACAGAGATGCACCAATTGTACACATGCACTCTTACAGGGGTGTTGTAGTGGCAGTTATGTGTGGTGATAATATGGCCATTGATACTCAATGAGAAACACAGCACCCACTTGTAGCACCCTGTGCAGATCTTTAGTGGTGCAAATCTTACCATCTATTGTATTTTTGTGACTTGTCATCATAGCATCCATGTCATCTTTATTATATTGAGCTGTGTCTGTTGTCAAGAGGTTGGTAAAGTTATAATACAAAAAGGATTAACTCTGTAATGATACCAAGGAAAGAGAGACATGGCCTGTGTGTGTCTGTTTCTGTGGTGTCCAGTGCTCTGTGCCAGTACAGCTGCTGCCTAAGAGCAAAATCGTTCAACATGTCTGGTTTGGTTCCAGCCACTAGAGCAAAGTTGGAGCAAAGTCTTTTTTGTTTTTTTCATACCTTTTTCAAGCTTTAATCATATGGACACAAAACATGGCCTGTCTATTATGCCTTTTCAGAGCAGCACAGTTTATATGAAAAGTGAATCTGATCCTGATAGATAAAGCTGGCCTCTGTTGCCTTTTACATTTATTTTGTTTTTCTACTCAAGTTCCAGAGCTTGCCTTATTGACAGTTCCTCTTGTCAGTGATCTGAATCAGCCCCTGTTTGTCCCTTTGGGCAAAGGGATGTGAGGCCTTTAAGTTTGGTGGGTTCGTATTAGGGACAAAAAAGTCCCTTTCTGCATTGCTGTTGTTGACCAGCCTGTTAATTAGCATTGCTAATTAGCTTTCTATGTGTCACCACGGTGACAGGACCTGTCAGTGGGCAGTATTGATGGCTCCAGTCCCCTTGCTTGTCTTTTCGTTAACTCCCATCCGATCTGGACAACATTCTCCCCGTGTCTTGTCCATTTTATCATTGGGGGCCTTGTTGTCTGGCTGTTCGTCACCTTGTCTGTCTGTCTGCCAGCGCCAGGCACGAGGGACATGACGGTGAAAGCCACTAAATGCCGTGTCGACAGTAAACAGCTGTGGTAAACAAATCATGATGTCCATTTCCCTGTTGTCTCATTTGTCCCATCTCTCATCAGCCTCTATGCTAGCATGCCCTTGAACCGCGACAAAGACCTGCTATTGATTAGACAAGACCCAGTGTGTGTACCGAGATGTTAAAGATCACAGCTCACGCACCTCAGTGACAGGCAGACAGGCTGCAGCATCCTCTGAAATGCAGTGTGAAGCCAGCACAGGCACCCTTTAACCTCTCAAGAGCTGGATATGCACAGCTCAGTGATAATGATAATGTTTTGAAAAGCAGTGAAGATGCAGTATAAAATATATTATCAGAATCTCAAAGTGTTGTGTAATCTGGTGACTCAGAGCAAGCTGCCTATCCTCGCCTGGCAGGATAGATGTGGACTGAAGCAGCTGATGTTTTTGTGAATCTTGCCACTACCACCCACCACTGTAATCCGAGCTACAGCCCTGACTGTTTCCTGGCTCACACACACATCACTTCCTGCTGCAGCAGCAGCCTTGTTCCAGCCCCTATGGTTTCCCCTGGCACCTGTCCAGAAAGCGCCAGTCGGGGCATCCTCTGCGTCTCTGACCATTCGTCCCGCGGATGAAGTTCTCCTTCAGAAGCTGCCCGTCCATCACAAAACTCCCTGTAATAGACGGTGAGTCGTGACAAGCCAAGCTGAGAGGCCATCTGCGCACGGTGGGGTCCGGGAGCTATTTCTGTCACTGAGCGTGCCTGGCCAAAGAGCTCAGGGCTGGCACCGTGCTCTGTTGATCAAAGAGAAAGAGGAAAACACCAAAAACTTTCCTGAGGTCAGAACGAAGACGTCAAGGATACAAGGATAGAGACGGAGAGAGAGATGGTGTGTATGTGTGTGTATTCGTATATGGGTATGCAGCTGGGTTGCGCATGTGTACAGGTACAGGATTGTATGTATATATGTTTGTGTGCATATGCATATGCCAGTGTGTATGTAAGTGCATTTTTGTAAGCAGCATTTATGCGAGTTGGTCATTGTGGGTCAACTCCTTAATAGAGTTGCTTGTGGCAGCATTTGACCTTCCTCATTTCCCCTCATGTAGTTGTCAGGTCCGACATTGTGTATGAATAGAAGCACAAAGGCAACAAACAGACCCACATAGCTTGAGTTTGTTCGTCTGTGGCTTTGTCTTAGCCTAATCAATGTTATCAGCTAATGAGGCAGACTGAGAGGCCCATACACAAACAGACACACACACACACACACACACACACACACACACACACACACACGCACTCAGAACAGCTCTGGCCTGATGCGGGAGTTGCAGCCAGATGGGGTGTAAACATAGACTCTGGAGTCATGTGGAGAGAGTTGCCATCAGCCTGCTGGGTGAAGAATGAAGACCCATAGAGACACTTGAACACACACGCAAAAACGCACTCTTGCAGGCCAAGGTGACAGACCGGCAACAGAGGGACTAGCTTGCATATTCACAGGCCTAACTTACAGGCAATACCCTTGTGTGTATGTGTTGTTGGTGTGTATGTGTGCGTGTTTGTGCTGTTCAGGTCATGACAAACTACAGAGGCTCAAGCCTACACCCAGACAGCCCATTCAAACCAAGAATGGATGGTTTAAAAGTTAACGGCTTTGGACAATAGCTTTTCGCCCTTTATAGCAACCAGGATTTATGTGGTGTGGGTCATTTTTTGATCATCGGAATAAATTGGAAAAAAATAAAAACCGAATGAATCATCGTCTTTCCGGGTTTTTTTTGCCTCCCTCTGTAGGCCAGTTGTTTCAATCACAGGGTTGTGACAGACAGACAGTCCAGCGGGTGACAGGCTGTATCTGAGTATCAACAAGGTAATGACAGGGGAAAGTGACAGATTATGTCTCTGTGTTGCTCCATCATTGGCTTTAGCCTGGTGAAGAATGGACCTGGCTTCTCTAAACATTAATGCCCTGAGACGAGGAAACCACTATGTTTTTTTTTGTGATGGAATACGGATGCATGGATGGATGGATGGATGGATAGGTGTTTAGAAGGGCAGATGGATGGATTGGCAGACAAATATAGATGGGTGTTTGTCGACTCGCGCCTCAGCAACTAGATGAATTTCACTCACACTTAGTGGCATTGTCCCTCCTTATCTGTAAGTGCTAACTCACAGTGATTGGGAACATTGTTGGTCGTCTGTGGTTCTCCACTTCTTCATTATGTGAATGAGATTGTCATCATTACTTGCCCCGGTGGCCTAATGATCACAGGCATAGCAACAGCACTCGTAGAGGCTCAACTCTTTTATAAAAGTGGTGGAGTTATTGATATTGCCCCTAATGCAGTGAGGGGGGAATCGGGTGAGGGATGATGTGTGCATTCACCTGTGAATTTAAATAAGGCCTCAGCAGTAAGTAATTGCTACTGTTTGATTCATGCCAGCATCATGCATTTGGCTGACGAGACTGAAATGCAGTTGATTTAGCCTCACTTAGCGCAGAACACAGTGTGTTATACCTTGAGGATTTACACAGCCCATTTCTCCAGCCGCTGGTTCCCGGTGATTTACCGCACCTCACTGGGTGTGTCGCTGATGACAGAGCGGATATTGTAAGGCCTTGTTGTATCCGTTTATTTCATACGTGTGCAGCATCCAAGTGGAGATTTAGTGGTTTGAATGTGTCATGCAAATATATACACCACGAGATAATGAAAAGTCTAAATCTCTGAACTGCCTATGAGGCGTCCACCTTCTTTGTTGGTCTCAGGCAAGTGTTGGATACTTTAGTTTACTTTGCTGTATTTCTAAATCATTTTAGGAGACATTATTGTCCTGTAGCTCATCCAAACAAGACAATGAGCCTTAACTCCCCGTCCTCAGACATGAAGCTGGGCAGAAATGTGGCTAGAACCTTCCTGGATTACTACAAACTCAACAACCTGATCAAGGACGACAGACCAACTCACATTCAAAGGTAAAGCAGCTGAGGAATCAACACCACAAATAATATCAGGTTATATACTCAAGCCTTAATATGATGTCTTTTCAGTTAAATGCATTTCATAGTTTATTTTCGTGAATGAACTCATTTTTTTGCTGAACATCATGGTACTGTTTGATCGTCTAAATCGTGTTTGTTTGTTTATGTGTCCAGTCCTGAGGTGTCCTCCCAGACAGGCAGCGGGGGCAGAAAGGACATCGAGGTTGACAGAGACACAACAGACAGGGAGAGGAAGAGCCACGGCGTCAGGCACTAGACCGACAGACAGACAGACAGACAGAGAGACAACCTGTATGAAACACAGAGCACTGTAACAGGAGGATCCTTCACACTTCATTGCCTCCAGAAGCCCCACATCTCCTCGGCTATAAAGACTTATTTTCGCATTTCACAGACTTATAACAGAGAAGTGGCTGGTATTCACGGGCTTATAATCAGAGCAAGTTGGTCAAGTGTTATTGTTTGGTGGCTATAAAAAGTATAAAATAGAATGTGAAGGGCAGGCAGACTCTCAAACCCGTCTAAGCTCCACTCGAGGCCTTCACTCAACAGCTTGTTTTTCTACCAAGACGCACTCTCTCCATCCTACACTAGCCTACATGTTGCCTTGTGCTTTGACCCCGAGTAACTTGTTTATATAGTTGTAAATAAATGCATGCACATTTGCTTTCACCTTATTTATGACTCCGTTGGTCTCATTATCTTTGTTGATATTGCTGTTAAATACTTGAGCATCATATTGTACCCATATAGCAATACTGAGACTGAAGCTTAAGATATGTAAAAGTTACTTGTATAAAAAAAAAAACAAACATTTTGATAGTCAGTCCAGCTGTATGAAAAGTCATCAGTGTTACTTTGTTTTATTTATTGTGAATGTGCTGTTTGAATGAATATGAGAATGTTGCAGCTAAGGGTGGTTATGTGGATTTCAGTTCGTTTTCATAGACTGAATGAAATAAAGTGCTGAATCTAATTCAAATGTTATACTTTTACTCGTGTGTTTACTTGTTTGCGTGGTGTTTATGTGCATGCGCGCGTGCGTGTGCGTGCGTGCGGGCAGGCGCGCCTTCCCCTTCTCTCGCGCGTGCACGGTAGCCACCTCCTGGTCACGTGACTCGACATCCGCCCTGTCTGCCTCTCTTCCTGTTGTCTTTGCTATGACAACCAAGTTTGAAAATGGGAGGAATGGCCCCGGTGAAGAAGAAACTTTTCACTCCTAAAGTGAATCCGAAACGTGTGAAATGCACCGTCTACCTGGACATACAGGCTGTGAGTGCGTCTCTGTGGCGCTTTACTCTTTGCTCTTGGGAAATGTGAGGTAGTTTGTTGCTAGCGAGCTCGCATTTTCCTCCTCAAATCTTTCTCCTTAGCAAACTTTTCCTAACGTGACATTCTTGATAAACGCAGAAATTGTGTTTTGCTAACGAAACATCCTAGCATATTAGCCTAACTTAGATATACTGAGCAAGTTTCACTACCAACGACTGTGCTAAGCATTGTGTTTAAAGAATAGACCTTGCACAGCCCTCAGGTCACAGGTGAGGTAAAAGCCCACAGTGACAGGGTTGTTGTTGCAGGTGAGCTGTCCGGGCGTGCTGCTGGCCCGGCGGGAGGACGTCTACCTCAGTGTGAGCATCATGGGCCAGCACAGGAAGACTCCCTGTGTGCCGCCCGTCTTCCCCTGCTCTTCCACCACAAAATGGTCTTTGTCAAGGTGAGAACAACACCAGTGTGTCTCAGCATTATGTGCCACAAGCTGCGGTCATTTACTTCAGATGGTGCGAGGGTAAAAAGGATGCTTTTACCAGCTATAATAGGGAGCATAGAATTTGCACCCTATTCCTCAAGCTGCTTCCTGCCAAAAACTATTTTCCTGCAAAACATTAATTTCAGGGCTGCACAATATGGATAAAATGTGATTCTTTTATATTTATGCCAAATATCTCCATAGTGTTATGATATGAGATCTGACTGTGGGCTCACACTTACTTGAAAATTTTAAGTGTTGCAACAGTGAAAATTAAGCACTCTTCAAAAAACAGCATAATAATACCTAATGGACATAGAAAATACAGTGTGCAATCACTGTCTTAGGGTGCATAAAAAAAAAAAAAAAAAAAATCTAACATTTTGCTGCAACCTACACTCAGCGGACACTTTATTAGGTCCATCTGCACAATCTAATATAATCCAATCCAACTGTTGTGCCATAAAGTTTACTTTTATGATGGCTGTAATGCTCAGGTTTTGTTTTTGTTGTAATAGAGGTGTTAATTCAATTATACGTTTGGCTTTGAGCTCATGGTTAGTGCTGCTGTTGTACTGGACTGCATTTTATTTAGAGGTGTTTCCACTATTCTGTCCCCCCTAATTTATATAAATAGGGAGGACAAAAAATTAGAAGCTCCTCTCAATATAAGGTAGTCCAGGACGAGACCTCTGCAAACCACAAGCTCAATAATAAACACAGAATTAAATTTACACATTCTCAGCCATGTCAACAAAAACTGAACATTATAAACTTTGTTAAAAGGTAGAATTTATAGCAGAGCTGCTGCATTGAACTGCATTAGACTGTACAGGTGGATCTCATAAAGTGCCCACTGAGGTTATGCTTCAACACAATGCTTCAAGAATATCTTAAGTGTAACAACAGTGAAAAATTGAGCCTTTTTCAAAAAACAGAAAAATAGTATACAGTTGCATGTAGAAAATGCAGTAACTTCACAAAATATTTTATGATCAGAACAGAAAAATCACAGTCTTAGGTTAACCCTAACTGTAAATTTGATATCGTCCATATCATTGCCTTTTGAGATATTAAATCACAGATTTTCTTATTTAGATGATGATATGATAATGATAATTAATTAATATTCACAAATTCCCCATTTCTGTGTCTATTTTGTCTTTAATTCGTACTATTTGAAGTCTTATGCATAAGTTCATGACCTCTATACGTAATCACACATGCAAGGTGCCGTGATGGACCGCAGGCATTACTGTGGGTGACTGAGAAGCTCCTCAATAGCAGCTGGGTGTTTGTCCCGCTCAAGGGCACTTCGGCAGTAGTAGCTATGCAGGGAGGGGAGATGGAAAGTGGCTTCTTCCTTTATCTGAAGACTGTAACACACACAGAGAACAACAGAAATCAGGCTGTCTATCTCATCTTGTTATAGGCATTGATTTGCTTTGTCTCTGCTCCTCCTGTTGTACCAGACTTTCCCAGGCGTTGTTGACCCTGCTGACGTGGCTGACCTGCTAGATGGTAAATGGCCTCCTGGGATTTGCTTCCTCATCACTTAGCTCTGAATCATTTGCAATGTAAGCTTATAGGCTATTAGTAGTGATACTGATCATTAGCTCACAGTGTATTTGTGCTTTCGTCCCTCTTAGCTGACACCACATCTTTTGAGCTGATTCAGCTGGTGCCTCCAGGTACGCTTTCTGATGATGCCATATGGGCACGTTCTACTTTTACTTTATCCAGTCAAAACATTGCGAAAATAGCTGTGTGTGTGTCTCTCTGCGTATGACTGTTTATGGTTTCAGAGGGTGAGATCCTCGCCACAGTGGAGGACAGCACCAGAGATTTCTTGTACCCTGGACCCAGACTGGGCTCGAGAGCAGGAGCTCCAGAGAGAGAGATACTGATGAAGAGGTCCCACTCCTTCCCTGTAGGTTCCCTCTTCAGTTGCCCCTCTTGCGCCTCTTTCCAGTTACAGGTGCTACAGATTTCATTCATACCAGCAAGTGTGGCCGGATTACTGATCAAGAATCCTTCCTCATGAGATAGCCGAAGAGAAGTATTTCAGTCAGATGAGAAGTTGGGATGTGTTGGACATTTTCTTACCCCAATACTGCTGTATCTGCTCAGACCAAGTACCAATTTGATTTTTTTTTTTTTTATAAATAGTTTAAGTGTTTTTTAAGGTAAAGCTCAAGTCTTTTCAGTGTGTCTTCAAACGTAACCCTGGCATCACCAAACCAAATGCCAGCTAGTCTGGAACCTGTCAGTTCATTTTTGATTTCCATGGGGCATTATCACACACAGTCAGTGGATGTTATCAACACAGACCTAAATGCCTCTGGACGAACTTTGATGGACCTACAGCCAATCAGAGCAACGTGTAACGTAGTGCTGAGCGACCGCTGAGCCTCAACGATACTCCTCTGTCAGTCATTGCATCAAACACACCCCATATTAGATAAACGGTTTCAGCAGATGTCTGAACTCCATATGATTGTGGAGAATCTAAATTTTGTCATGTCTTTCAAGCAATAAAGCATTAACAGTACAACCACATCACCAGATGCCAGGAGGGGCAGGTCATTCAGTGCAGTAAATTCAATAGATATCCTCTCTTGTTTTTTGGGGTCCAAGCATGCAGCACAAGAACTCTGTTGATTTTGTTCAGATTATTCTTTTCATTATTTGTATGCCCTTAAACTATCTGCAACTCAGAAACTATAAGAGCTACAACAACTAAACTTAGCACATGGCTTCAAAGTCTCATGCACAAGTCAGGAAAAATAGGCCCTGTTTGCCAGAAGGTGGTGCTATAGCAATCAGAACTACATTTTGGCCTATAACGTCAGACCCATAACTCTGAGAAACTTTTTCCCCTAAATTTTCTTGACCCATTTAGAATTTATTCTGCGTATTAGCATGCACTTACTCTGTTGAAAAAAACAGTTTTTTTTTTACCTCTCCTCATATAAAGTTGATCCAGTCCTTCCCAAACTGCTATTTCCATTATTTTCCACCCAGTAAAAAGTATAATAATAATAATAATAATGATAAAAAAAAAAAAGAAAGTATAATTGGCTGCCAAAGTTTGACCAAATGTTATGGGCAGGATTTATTTTAGAAAATCCGCTGTACTTCATGGCTGCGTTGTGCTGTTGTAACCACATTTGGTGGACATGTGTAGGTAGTGACTCTGAGTCAACCTGCAGTATTTATGTGGTGTACTGACAGTGGGTAGCAGTCATAACTTTTAATGGCTATGAATCATTTGCAGTGACTCTGATTCACTTGAAATTTTGCACACTCCACCTTTGCACAAGGCCAAACGCTATCTATGGATCATGACTACATGATGTCACTATGTAGTCATGCACCAAAAAAACATGACTATCATCATCCAATCAGATTTCAGCATCAATTGCAATGGTCCACCAATACAAAATTTGAAGGATATGTGCAACTACGGACCTTTGAAGTATTATGTAAAATTTGGGAGGAAACCACTATCAGGGGACACCGTAGTTACTGTTCATAAATCTGATGATTAAAACAAAGTGATCTCTCATGATCATTTGCCAACTTCTCATATTACTTTGGATGGTGATGTTTTAAGTGCCTGATTTAATTAGCACTGCAGTGAGCACGACTGCTATAACCCCTGGAAACACTTGAATTGTCAACAGTACAATTAGCTGTCTGACTGCTCTCACTCTCCAGTTTGAAGTAATTCTTGACTACAGGCACGCTGCTACCCAGCTGCTTTCCAACAGAGTGCCGGACTGCTCTGAAGGGTGGCTGATGCTTGTTTATAGCAAATACTGGATAAAACTGTGCAGATGGACCAGGTTCCTCAGTGAAATGCATTCATGAACTGACTGACACTGATCAACTAGATTTGGATTTTCAGCTTCCTATTAAGAGTCGATAATGTGTCATAAAGTCTGAAGAGTTTCAGTTTACATTTGAAATGATGTGAAAGTATTCTGTGAATATTAAATGCCTGGGCTAGGTTTAATGTTGGATGTAGGGTCTGGTTATGGGTGTGGCCTGTAGAGATTCACCGAATGGGCAAGTGACACTTTATTCAGCATCTGCTTTTTGTCACCTGATAGTGGAACATCAACATTGGACCATACAAATAAAGTGTTAACTTAAAGGTGTACCATGCAAAATTTAATATAAGTGAGGAGTCAGCTGAATAAAAATTTGGAACCGCCATGGCATTTGATGGTTGAGCCTACATGGTTCTTATGGTCGGACTGACTTTATTCAACATTTTCTGTCAGTTGAGTCTATGTGATCCTTACTTCAATCCACCCTCAATTCTACACCTTTAACGCTTCTTCCTTCCCTCGTCATAAATAGTCCACAGCAGTGCTCATTATGTGATCCAGCTTGATTGGTTATATTACACACTGGACTCAACTCTAGCTTCCTGTAAAAGTGAATCCCCGTCCAAGCTGAAAGGTTTTTGTGCCGGTGCCGGTCCACATGACAGACAGGTACACTGCTATGATAACGAAGTCTAAAGCAGTTCTCCTGACCTCGAAAAAGGCAAAGTATTAGTATTTTCCTTAAGGAGTGAATTTAACTGTCTTTTCCAACTCAGTTATCGAGAGAGAAACAAATCTGAGCACCTCTTCCATTTCCATTCCCTTCCTCTAATATTGCCTTTGTTCCATTTCCTCCTCTCCTTAAATCATCTCTCTCTGTCTACCTCGTCCCTCTGCCAGACCCTCCTTCTGCATCCTTTCCTTGTCTTCTGAAGTGCACATACAGTCGCAGACATATCATTTAAATGTCTTTAAACACTATCCCCTTCACTGTTTGCTTTTTACGTGTTTGTGTTCAAGGTCTGCAAAGCAATTTAGATGTCTCTCTCCACGTTGCCGTATTATTTAAACATCACTCCAGCCTTTGTCTTCTCTCCGATTTGTTTTTCTCAAGTGTGGTATAGATTGTAGAATTGTCATTGTAAATGGGTCTTCCGAGCAGCACTGTTATCTATGCTTGTCTCCATCTCCCTGTTAAAGGTGTTGTGCTTGTTCCTATTGTCCCTCTCCCTCTAGGGAATCTCCCCCAAAGTGGAGTTTGCGACTGCATCTGTCATTGAGGAGAGCGATGGGGAAGACAGCCGGCCCACCTCACCTGTAAGTGTGTCCTTACATTACATCTCACGCGTCCGCTGTTGCTCTGTCAAGGACAAACCTGTTATAGGTTTATTATCATTAGTATGTTTATTATTACTGTTTATAAACTTCACTTGACGTGTCCTCATGGATTTTCAGAGTCATCATAATCTTGGTCAAAATTCGCAATGTTAATATACACCGACATGTCCCTCAGAAGTCAGACGTACAGTATCATTATCGTCCTGTCTGCCTGTTCAAATTGATGCCAAATTTGATCACATCAAAGCTAAACACTCAGCATCACTGGGAAAGTGACCATGGCTGCAACAGTGGAGAATCATTTCCAGACCGCTCTAATGAGTAGCATCACTCTCTATCAGTTTTGTCTGTTTCCACCATATAGACCTACCTTCTATTGTTGCCATGGCTACTGCATCTATCTATCCATCCCTGTAGTGTTTCAAGGGTATCTGTTCTCTCCTTGTGAATGTAATTATGGGGAGACAGATCTGTGATGCTGATAGCCAGGCTCCTCTCACTGCTCCTGCTAGCTGGGATTTCATACAATTTTTGTCATCGAACCACAAGTCAGTCAGTCAGTTGGGTTTTCACATTCTCTGCCCCGGCTCAGGCTTACCTGCATCTCTCTCCTCCACTATGTCCTTTTGGATTTAAAGGGTAACCAGTGGCCAGCTGCATAAAATCACCGCTTCTTATTTAAAAGAATGTGGGTTTCTTGTATTCTGTCGATGTCTCCCTCTGTCCCCTTCTCTTTCCTTGCATGATCACTTCAGGATTTGTGTTATGTAGGGCTCCCGTACAGAGATGCATGAGAAATCGTGGTTAAAAAAGAAAAAAAAAGAAAGAGGTAAAATCCTTCACAGACAGTCCTGTTAGTAGCATATGATCCACCACACAGTGGTTGGCGTGTTGTGCCAAAAACAGCACCATATATTTTCCAGGTGCAGTAACCTAAGCAAAGCTATTTGGTTAAATAGGGTGTCATTGATACTGAGGCAGATTGTCAGTATGTTCTCCTTGCCCCTTAAGGGGTTGTCTGGATCAGAGCACCGCTGTGGCTGTCAGACACTAGAATTTCTCCATTCTATCCCTCCTAATGGCTCCTCAGCGTAGGCATTTCCCTGACAGCCTGCCTGCCCAGCCGACAAACTATGTCCTGTTTTAATAGAGATTTAGAATGATAGCAACTGCCACAAACCTCTATAACTGTAGTGGTGAATATACATTCAGTCCCCCAGCAAAGTATTACCCTCTTCCTCCCTCTTCCTGTTTTCAAACCCTCTGCTCTCTCTTTCTATCTTATCTCTAATAGAGAGCTGTCAATTGTGTTTCCACTGTTGTCAGTCCTGCTTTTCCCCAATCCATGCCTGTTTTCCTCTTTGTAAAAGATCATCACTGTCAACTTGCCACAGTGGCGTTCTCTCTAGCATTTTTTGCTCCCAACATTATTTGCTTGTGTGCATTTTAGGCAAGGTTAGTTTTTCTTGTTTAATAAGGTACATGGAGCCCAGGCTTTGTTGTCTCAAGGACAGGCCACTTTATCACACAATACCAACAGTGGCAAGAGCAACTAATCACACCAGACAATCCCTCACCATGCAGTTGCAGACAGGAAAAGTGACTGAGTCTCAGTGGCTCTCCAACAGCCAGGAACAGATGGACGAGGTGAAGGAAATAGGGGGAGGGGGGCTTACTTTGCTTAATTCCATTAAATCAGACCACTCTGAAATGGCAACCTCAATCAGGATTTATTTATTATTCCGTTTCTCTTAAAAAATGAGTTTTAATGTTCTGTGATGTCCCTAATTAGCATTTAGATTATCTTTGTTTTACAGCCAGGTAATACCTCTTTATCATATTAGACTGGAGATGGCCATCAAACGCAATTAACATTTTTTCTTAACTTATTTATCCCTGGTCGGCATTGCCCGCAGGAAGTGGGATATTGCATCTGAGAATGATGTTAGCAGCCATTAGAGTTATTGAAGTCATTCTGCAGAGGTGGTCTCCATGGCACTGCGGACTGAGAGAGCTGTTGTTGTTGTAACACTTAACCTGAATGATTTAGCTAATGGTTTAATAGTTTCATCAAGGGAGAGCAAGTCTGTATAGAGACCAAGAGCAGTTGGTTTAATAGCTAAAATGGGCGATGCATCTGTAAAGGAATAACTTTGCAGTCTGCAGAGAAATGTGGACACTGCTGAGGCAAAAGCTATGCATTGCATCTGTTTGTGCCTCACAGTGGATCCTTACCACAGCATCTGATGCAAATCCAGTCTGAAATACTGAAACAACATCTCTCCCCTACCTTTTAACCCCCCACTTCCCTACCCCCTCCAAGCCTCGCTGTCTCTCTCCAGTGATGCCGTCTCTATCATCGCCTGGACGGACCCCAGCCAAACCATCATCATCGTCCGAACCACTAAATCAGTCTCCACCCATCCAGCAGTATTCCACGAGGGATGGTGGGAACTGTAGTTCCTTGAGAAATGGGAAGCAGAAACAAAACGCTGAGGCTAGAAAAACGAACTCTGCATGGTCATCGACATCCAGACCCCCTCCCTCGTCTCTGTCCAACCGAGGTTCCGGGAGAAACAAGAAGGAAAGGCAGCAGGCGGGTCCTGGATTTTCTGTGGACTGCGGCTACCAGCAGCCCACAGTTGCCTCCAGGACACGAGCCCTGTCACCTTACACCCACCGCAGGATGTGCCAGCTTTCAGAGGACGCCAGGCAGAGGCTCAGCCATCTCCAGCTGGGGCCTCACCGCTTCAGGAAAGAGACGGAGAGCCAGCCGCCCTTCTTGGTTGGTAGCATTAGATAGATTTCTCCAAACTGAAGTTTATATATCCCAAGCAGTGATATGATGGTATGTCTTGTTCCAGCAATACACCTGTGCAGTGGACAGGGTGCATAAAATTACTGGCCTCCTGAATTGGATTGTCATTCATCCCTTGTGGGCTTGTGTCACTGGCAAGAGGACATGGTGTTTCACGATTCGCACCACAGATACCGTTCACGGCTTATACTTAAATACAGCAAACTCATGAGTGGTGCTGCCAGTCCTCTACTATGCCAGTTAGAATTAGTTATTGGCTCTCACCATTTCGCGGGGTGTTGACAGCAGAGGCAAAAATACAAGATAGCTGTCAAGATATGGTTCACAGTTGATCTAAAAATATATGGTTTGGATGGAATCGAAGAGTGCTGTGTGTGTGTGTGTGTGTGTGTGCCCTGCTAACATATTTTTCTCACTTAGCCCTGCCTGTTTATGTGCGCCTAAGCTCACAAGCTATAGGCTTCTCAGTGAGGATTCGTTCTATTCAAAATACTCTAGTGTTGTTACCGCTAAACTGACCCCGCCTCTCTTTATCGTGTTGTAGTTTGTATGTCGCAAGCTTGATATCACTTTATTTTGAGGGCATAGTTAAAGAACAATGCTGCCTTTCTTCAGAGGAAGCTTTAATGTGATTTAACGTCACTGTTTTTTCCTTTGCATCACTCATGATTGTAATATGCCTTATCATCATCACAGTGGGCCTTTGCTGCCCCACAGTATCAGCAAGTCCAGTATTTAGCCCGGTGCACACTTGTTTATTAACGCTTTAATTATGGGCGTATCACTGATATGAGGGATTTGCATATAAAAAGGAGTGCTTTTCTGATCACGGAGCCTTGGGGAATATAGATGGAGGAGAACAGCAGGCCTCTCTTTCTGTGCCCCTCCCTCCTCTTTCAGGCTGCGTTTCTCTCTGATTTTTCATTCACATCAAATCTAATCCTGAGGTTTGAATATCAAAATCCGCCAGGATGCTGTTATTAAAAGAAATGATTAGGGATTGAGTTGTTTGTTGTTTTTGTGATACACATGAATGGCATTTAGGAGAATACAGGGCGTTTTGTTAAAGAGCAGAGCATGTTTTTCCACTATAGTTTTCCCCGGGGAATCCCCTGGCTACAATTAACCCTGGTAATTAAGAGTCAAGCTGCAATTAACAAATAGATACCTAATGAAGTAGCTCGGCCCCACGCTGAATGCATTATCACTGCATGTTTGAGAGCCTCAACTCTTGGTTTGTGTGTGGAGAGAGGCTATGGCTAACGTGAGCAGCATGTCATTTGAGACAGCCATTAGCCGTTATCCCACCATCCAAGTTTTGTTTTCTTTTTCCCTCAGCTTTTTTGTGATCCTCTAGCTGAAATGATCAGGGCTGCAATGACGAACAAATGGAGACAGGACAGTGAGATGATGAGTGTGTCCTAGTGGGTAACTTCTCCATTACCCTGCTACAGTCTGATTGAAGTGACGTGAGTGTGAGGAATGCGTGCCATTTATTCTTTCACTTAGCAAAATGACAACAACGAAAGCTCAATTTTTTGTTTGTTTGGGTATTTTTTATTTTAGTTTGCTAGATTGTGCAACTGATTGATGTGGCAGATGGGGTTTCTATTCATGTTGCAAAATGAGGTAAAAAAAAAAACAACAAAAAAACAATGTGCTGTCCCAGTTATGAAATCTATTTAGGTGTGTAGCACAGACTGAATCTGACATTTAAATGGGAAAAAAATGCAAACCTGCCCACTGGTGAAGGCCCGAGTGCCAGTATGACCATGCTGTGCATTTTTCATTGCACCGACAAAAGAATTCAGACTAGAAGGTGTGGTGTCTCTGGCATTGTTTATTGACAGCAGATCATAATTCGTCTTTGTTATGTGTGTTACATTAGGTCTCTAGTTGCAGTAGTGTCTCTGTGATGGAAACTCCCTGCTCTCAGCATCTTTCCTCTCCCATGACTGGCAGCATGCGTCACAGTCACTCTGCCAGCTTCACAGCTGATCATATGGGTAAGTTTCATTACTCACAGGTACACATTCATACATATGAAATTAATTTCTGTAGAAAGTTCTCTCACTCTCGGTAATTTCTACAGAAATTAATTTTGGCAGGTTTGTATGGACAAAAGGACAGGCTTGATGAAAAAACAGAGCGCTGCACTGTTTTGGGACTCTGCATCGTGCACATTCCCATGCGTGACCATCTGCAGTTGTACTAAAATATCACACTAGTGCTTGTGGTGCCTTGTGGATAAACGCCTCCTTTTCCTCTCCTAGTTCTTTTCCTCTGTTTACATTTCTGCACTAACATCATGTGGTCAGCTCTTCAGAATTAATTGTTTTGACACTCGGCTCGCTGTGCTTGTCAGGGGATCTCTGCACCTATGACCGATCAAACAGCTTCTAAATCCTCATATTTTCTCAGCTGCTTGTTCACCACAGACAGTCTTGTTCTGAGTTGTTGTCATCGCTGCTGATGGGTTTCCTAGGCTGCAGTTATTTCTTTAATCTTTATGCGCCCACATTAGAGCAGAGTGTAAATTGTCAAACAGTACTTAGCCACAGCAAGTATACACAGATCTGTATTTGGCACTGTGTTAAGTTGTGTTTCTGTCACCTTTACTCAGTATAACCTACAGATAAAGTGTCAAAATGCAGCTTCTTTCACATCTGTTTATGTTCAACGAATAAACAATATTCAGTATTTCAAAGGAAACAGAAGCATCGCAGCTACTCCCAATATTCCTGTTACTTTAACACCCTTTACCCTCTTGTCATCCTAGATTCCTCTGTCCTGGGGAGCTACAGACCGAGAACCGCTAGAGTGAGTCTCAAGCCAAGGAATCTAGCCAGAGTATCTGGATGCAGCAGTACACTCATGGCCTGAATTCAGCCTCCACTGACCTTAAACTCAGTTGCCCTCTGACGTTTTCCAGTTTGGTTCAGGTGCTGTGAGGGGCCGCTCGTCTCCAGAGACACCGTCCAGACGTGAAGTCCAGATCAGGACGCCTGGGAGAGGTGCTGACTCCTCTCAGTTCACCCTGAGTGCATCGAGCTCCAGAGGCCCTCAGATTCTCAGCAAATCTTCCCTCAGAGAAAGGTAATGTTTGGTTACTTTCACAATCTCTTATTCAATCAATCCTTGAAAGTTTGTGGATTTGAGAAAAATAAACCATGGCCTCGAACAGTTTTGAAAATGAAAGGATGCCCTCTAAAGTACTTGTAAAGTTTTTTTTATTATTATTATTAAATCTACCGCTCTAATTTGTCAATACGCCCCAGCCATCTGGACCACTCTCTGTCGTAGAATAAACCCTGTGAGAGAGGTTTGCTTTGACATTATGATTATGATTTCACCTTGATTTCTTGACTTAACAAAGCTCATGGGTTCAACATTAGCATTCTGCGATGTCTAGTTTTGGCCAGTGTCATCTTTTACCCCCATAACATGCCCATTTTTCCAGCCTGAATATCACAAAACAACATTTAAATGTCATTGAATTTGGTTTCCCAGTGAGTAAGGGAACCCTGGACCCTTTTTTCTTCCCTGCCAAATAATTGCCTCTTAAAAAACACAAAAAAAGGTCCTCAATTGAGGAAAAAAACTTGCAGGAGAAGGACAATGTGAAAGCAGCCCGGGGGAGCTCTGCCAACACTGTGGTGTATTAGGTCTGGTGTCAGTCAAGTTGAGTTTGTCTGTGTGAAAAGACAAACATTTTCCAAAAAGGATTTGTCCCCCTTGTTTGTCATATTGCTGTTGAGTTTGGTTAAATCTTGTATCAGTTGTATTGGAGGATGAACATCCTGTAAGGAGTGAGACTAGCCTGAAAGTCAGAGAAGTGGACTTGAGGCCTAAAAGCAGCCAGCTGAAATCATCAGACTGGCTGGGAAAATCTTCATCCCACCTTAATAACCCCGAACAAGTTAGGGCACTTAACCCCCAATCAGCTCAACATTTAGCAAGGCACTTGACACCCAGCTGCTCAAATGGAGCTGCTCAGTGGCCAGAGAAAGCTATCATTGTACCAGGCAGGTCATAAATGTGAATTTCAGCGAACCTTATCTAGACAAATGGATGTGCTAGCTGATAATGGGATGTTGGTGCTCATATAAAACGAGGATTTACACGGTTATTCACATTTTCAGTACTTTTATTTTATTTTATTTTTTTTTTTGTTTGTTTGTTTGTTTTGTTTTTTGCTTCTGGCCTGTGTCAGTAAATTCTTTGTTTTGCTCTCATTTTCAGTTGTGTCATTCCACAACAAGTCAAATAATAGGGTGCAAAAGTGTCTGTTAGTAACTTGTGGTCCCCTCGAAGTGTCAGCAGATGTTCAGCGGTGATGAACTCTGAGGATCAACATTACAGTTTGGCTTCTCTGGCCACAGAAACAGCAGACTCTCTCTACACGCAGCATGAGAAAACAAAATCCTTTTTTGTGGAATTTACCTTGAATTTGTCCTGATCCGTCTGTGTAAATCATTTCTGTTTGCTCAAAAGATCTTGAAGGGATTGGTGCAGTAAAAAAAGCGCCCCTGTGTGAGTTTCCAATTATATGGTATTGACAAATATGGCTCTTTCTTGAGATGTTAGCCATACACTGCAACGGGGTTTTATGTGTGTGTGCGTATGCGCGCATGTGCGTGTATTCATACGCCTCTAATCTTTAATTTTGATCACACTCGACAGGCAGGATGAATTCCCCTCCACCTCTCAAATTACGGGAGCTGATGTCTTGTCATGTTTGTTCATTACTTAGAAAGGAGGGAGAGAGAAGGGAAAACAAAGAGGAAAATGGTATTGATTTGTGTTTCAGCCTGAGCCCTGATGCATTTGACCCAACGCACGCTTTAATACATTCTGAGAGACCTTGTCATCGATCGCAGCAGCTGTGAGTTGCACACACCGACGGGACCGATGTTCCATTTTGTTTGTTTGTTCTACCCTCCCTTCCCCTCTTCTCAGTCCATAAGTAAACATTAAAATCAATAGACAATTTTAAACTGGAAAGTAAATTGTAGGAAATGAATGATACTTCTCTCTCAATTGAAAACGCGACAGGAGTTGCAGGGTGGGAGATTAGAGCGGGCGTTATTAGATTCCCTCCGACAGGGAGAGGGGCACGTTTTACCACAAATCTTTGATGGAAAAAGCAAACGACAGATGCCACTGGAAACTTTTGCCCCTTACACCCTGAAGTCTCAGTCTATTCATGTCTCTGGATGATTTGTCCTTGATGACTTTTTGAAGCAGGAAGTGAATTTATCTGATTTCAGATGAAAAGCTTCCATTCTCAGACTGCAAACCAAGCCAGGGCATCAGTCAGTCAGTCATCAACCCTCCACTCCCAACAAATAGATGTGGATGAGAGGCAATACTGGAATTTATTACTGTTTACTTCTGTCTGTCTTTCATTGCCATGTTTTATTTCATAAGTGCCTGTGGCCATTTTGCAGACAGAATGCATTTATATTGTATTGATGAAGGACATTTATGCCTCTGGTTCAAACACATAGTTGGGTCTATCAATGGTGAAATTACTTTTTTTAAGTTTGCACACAGGGTCGAATATAAGGGAGGCAAAATCAAAATCAATTTTTAGGTGTAGAAAGCGCTGTCCTTTATTTTCCAATCTCTGGTCGTTTTTTTTTATACACAGTATACAAAAAGCGTGTGTCAAATCAATGTACTTTGAGCTTTGCATCGGCTCCTCCATCTTTCCTTAGCGTGCAGCACAGACTAGTGGACAAAAATAATACCTGCCAGAATATCAGAGAACGACTGCATTTCAGTTGTGTGCATGCAAGATTATCCTTATCCTGTCAAAATCCTTTCACTTTATCTTGCTCTCAGTTGTTTCAGGTGTCAAGAATGTTAAAATTGTTTGAGGGTTGTTGTTTTTTTCAGGTTTTGTAACACACCGTCTCTTCTTGTGGTGTGTGTTCTTCAGGTTCCAGTCCAGTCCGCGCAGTCCCACCCACTGGGAGCAGATCCACAGCAGAGTCCAGAGGATTTTGCAGACGCACAGATCCACCCAAAAATACCAAGTGACCCTTTGACCTCTGTCCTGCTGTTCCGACTGGAAACTGACCAAAGTTAAAAGAAAAAACAAAAAAAACAGAAGTTACAAGTCTAGGGCATTTGTAGCCCAAATCAGCCACTCACAAGGATAAAAGTAAATTCCAGTGGGACAAACTAAACTAGATTTTTACCTGCTATGTGTTGTACACACACACACACACAACTTAGCCTCATGATTATGTCATTCAGTGAGTCCAACAGTCTCTCACCTGTATTGAAGAAAAACTCAGGAAACTGAGCGTACTGCTGCTGTTGGCCAGAGGTTACATGAAGTGGCAGGTGATTATGTGTCTTGACAATTTTCCATCTCATCAGTGGAAATCCGTTTCACCTCTATATGCATGCACGTTGATACAGCCCTCTTGCATTTTTATTTATATTTCAGACCTTCACAAGGATCTTAGTTAGTTAGTTAGTGTCTTTGTCACAGTGAAAATACAGGAATTTGGCTCAGGTCATTCCAAAGTGTTGGAGCACTGCCTCCCTCCCTCCCATCAGCCGGGCTATTTTTTAACACCCTGATGGTGAAACCAAAGGGAAACGTCGTCTAATTACTTTAAAGCTGTGTGAAATTAGCTGGGGAAGAAGGAAAGGACACTGTGTGTGTGTGTGTGTGGCAAGAAGACACGGTAGATGTGAGCTGCAGCTGTTAAGGGCTGATCTCTCCAACACAATGACAGGCGCGAAGGTAGCAGAGAGAGAAAGACGGGGAGGGAAAAGAAATACTTGAATCTTGAGTGAAAGAGCAGGAGACACAAAGAGGAATTTAGCTCTAACAAGAAGAACCTTAACAGGATGTCAGTGTTTCTGCTCCATATTGAAATGTTTTGTGTCAGGAAGATCACAACTGTATTTAGGATGTGTTGGTGTGCATGTGTGTAGGCACAAGAAAACAGATGTGCATATGGTTTATCAGCTCTTTATATTGAAAATATATATATATAAAGCATCAAAATATACAAAATGTATTTACTTTTACACACAATAGAAAACGGATAACAGACCACAAAATTATGTATTTCTTTGATAAGAGTGGGTGTGTGAGCCCCCTCCTGACCACATTTAAGTGCAGCAACTTCAATAATGAAGCCAAAACAGTCAGTGTGGCTCAAAATGCTGATGTGCTAAAAACATGAGTCCTTAAAATAAAAATCTTACAAAATACAAAAAATAAAATCTTACATCTTACAAAAAGTTGCCAGTATACAAGACAAATTCTCTTTACCCCAGGAACAAACACCCCAGACTAAAAAGAAAAAAAAAAGTACCACGGCAAACCTTAAAGTGATAGTTTGGATTCTTAACCATATAGTAGTATTTGCTGCTCCATGCGCTCAGTTTGGTCCATCAAATCTTTCCCTGTTGCAAGAACAAGAGCTTCACCAGGAGAGTACTGCTCCAAAATGAATGAAGTAGATATAAATTGGGAAAACAACACAATTTTGAGTGGCGCCGCAAAGATGAAAAAATTATTTTTAATGATGCACAACGCATGTTAGTGTTGGTTTCACTTCCAACGCTCTTTTCAGCCCACTCGCTTCCAAAATAGTGGAAATGTTTTCAGCTGTAGACCAGTATTACATTCGCATGGAGCAGCAAATACAACTGTACGATTTAAGAATCTAAAATGATATTAGCACAAATAAACAGGCGAACTTCCCCTGTGCCTGCCACCCAGTGACGGAAGTGGCCACCAGATGTAGCACTGAGCAAGTAAATACATAAATACAAACTCTATCCTTAGCTTATCAAAAGAGACAAATGTAAAACCAATGGCAGTCAGCATTTTGCCTTTGAATAAAAAACAGACCGACATTAAGAATATGGATTCTCATACTTAGCTATTAGGACTCCTACAATTTACAGTTTACAAGAAAATCAAAATAAGTAGTTGACAGACCCACACTTTTGTACATAAAATAATTCCAGAGTTAAAACAGGATACCTCACGGTATTTGCACCCCTAAATAAAAAATGATACATTAGAAACACCAAAAATCTATTTGGTTTACCAGGAGTTTGTGTGCTCACAAGTGATGTTGGAACAGCACTGAGGCTCACACACCTTGGCTGCATGAGCCTCTTTAAAGAGTGACTCAACACCGGCATAAAACTTCTGCTGCACTGCCCTCTAGAGGTTGTGGCACTCGTTCACCCAATCACTGATGGAGCTGTAGGGACTTTCCTTTGATAACAACTAAAAGTACCTGCTGACACATCAGTGACTGGATGGGGGAGGGCGTGCCACAACCCCTGCAAGGCAGTCCAGCATTAGTATTCTGCCTTATATGATTCAGTGGGGAGTTACTCTTTAGGGGCTGACTTTAATTGGCCCATTCCTACCTGCAGAATCTGTCAGTCAAACAAAATTTGTCGCGTATTCCTCGGTCTCAATTATGTCGGCCTCAGACCACATGTCAGTCTCTGTGATGGTGCCTATGGAGTCAAAGCCAGAGGAAGAGAGTGTGTCGCATCTCCTGCTCAGCCAGTCAGAAACCTTCGGGAAAAGCCTGTAACTCCCAGCGTCGGAGATCATGTCACCGCTCACTTGAAAAGAAGATAAGAAGCAGTGCAAACTGTTAGTTCAGTTTCTCACAGAGAAATCTTCCTAACAAGTTGGACACACACGACACAGTTTCCATCTAGTGCTCTCATTGTAGCCGTTGTAGGTGTAACTTTTTTATTTCTGATGGTTCATAAAGATATGTGTGTGTGTGTGTATATGTGTGTGTACATATAAAAAGGTGATTTTTTTAATAACTGAGAAAGTAAGATGATACTCACTACTGGGGACAAGGATTTGCATGCTGCCACTCCTCTTAGCAGGCAGCAGCGTTAACCCTGCCTTCTCCATCTCCTCCATCATCATCATTTCTCTCCTCTTCCATTCAGCCTCTTTTCTTTTCCACTCCTCCTCTCTTCTCAGCCATTCATTCTCTCTCTTGATCCACTGCTCCATGGTGAAGGTCCCCTTTACTTTGCGTTTTTGAAACAGTGTCCACGGTCTCCACTTTTCTCCCATCATGAGATGACTTCTGCTTTTTAGCGTCATTATCTCCAGCTTCCCAGTCATCTCTGTTGCCCTGGAAACGTCGTCCCAGTCAAGGCAGTCGAGGACATGATATCTGTATCCGCACCTCTCCATGAGCCACCTCAGAGGTTCTCCCTCACACTCCACGTACTCAAGAAATGTTTTCTCTCCCAGCCAAAACCCCCCAGAAAACACAACCAGCGTGTGCTGCCAGACGTTTTTGCCAAGAAGCTTCATGTGTTCCTCCACAGCTTCCTTGTCATCCTCAGAGAAGGTCTCTGTCAGGGGGATGACAAGGAGAAAAGCGTGTGGGCCGGGAAAGCAGAGATTCAGGCCATCCAGCATGTCTTCTCTGAACTTCTCTGATGGGCTTTTGGTGAACCAGCCGGGAACATCCACTAAATCCAGCGAGAGATTTATACTGGGAATCCTTCCCAGTCTCTTCCAACACCTTGTATTATTCTGAATTTCCACATCCTGTAAGTGAATAGAAGTGGATTGAATGCAGATGATTCAAGAGATCACATTTTTTTGGTCTGTTCATGTTGCCTGCGGTTTCATTTTTAGTTCAGGATTACCTTGTAAAGTTCTACCAGGGAATTGTTTCCTGTATATTGTTTCAGTATCGTGTTCGCAACTGTTATCTTTTCAGCTCTGAATTTCCCAAGGAGCATGACCCTCAGTGGCGTCTTCATTCTGCGACTGCATTCCTCTTCTGTAAGACAAAAACAATTCATATTCACAACTAGCATTGCCACAGCTGTCCTTTTTCATTCTCTTTTGTTATGTAACATACTAATGTAACATACTTGTATTCTGCACATGGCTGTGAACGTGGCTTTGCACCATTTCCTGTGCAGGAACCACACATGAAATTTTGCTTGATACCTAGTTCTTGGACAGTTACCTAACAGTTCATTGTCCCTGGTAAGAAACAAGTAAATAAAAAAAGAGACTGGATCTAGGAACTGCCCATCAGAAACACATCAATTTTGTTTGACCCAAAGCAAATTTTAAAAGGTTTAGTAAGATCTTTGAGAAAAGGGAAAATGAAAAAATGTGTGCAAGTGTCAGTGTGTTTATTTCTAATCTAACCTAATACTGTGCTGCTCTCTGTCTCTCCTTCATGGCGGTGCACCAGTTTCACATTATTTCAGAGTAACGTTCATGACCTCACCTTCAGAAAGGGCTCTTTGCCTCTTCTCACTTGCCTCCTCCACAACATCTCTCCTCCGCTCATGTAATTTTGATAACATGCCACCGTCAACTTTGTAGTGGCAGTTGTGGTTTGTGGCTATAATGGCATCTATCTTGGGGAACATTGTGATTACTGGAGAACCTCTATCAGTCGGATAGTGGCCACCTCCGTTTAATGACACCATGCGCTGTACGTTGTCAAGCAGCTGCCTGACCTGCGCTTCATCATTACTCCTGTTGTGGATGTCCACCAAATCAAAGCGGAATTCACATTTTTCAACAAACCATACCAGTGTTTTCTCCAGTTTTGGTGTGACTGAAGTGTGCCCTCCTAGGAGCAGCAGCATCGAGTGCATCCAGAATCTGTTACTGAAGAGAAAAGACACGTGCTCCTCCAGGTGACACAGGTTCTCCATTTCTTCCAGGTGCTCTGTTTGAATGACCACCATAAATACGTGGGGCCCCGGGGGGCACAGATGAACACCCCGTTTGATTTCTAGTTGATCCATCACCGGGGTGGAGCTCAGTGGGCTGTCCCAAGGCCAGTCTGGTGTATTGACCACGGTGACATTTCTGCCAAACACTTCTCCCTGTCTCATGACGCTGTGGACTGTTCTTTTGTTTGTATCAAAAACATCTTTGCCCAGGATGAAGTTCCCCACTGCACTCATAATGTTGCCTTCCCCGGCTTTCCCTCGTCTTCTCCCGATCAGCACAATCCTCAGCTCTGACAAATTGTCTTCTCTTTCTAGTGGACAAAGATAAAAGCTGACATTTAAAAATGCTGCCAGACCAGGAAACACCAAGCAAAGCGGAATTTTCATGGTGTCATACGGCTGTCATGGCACAACTTACTGGAGGTTGAGTCACCGCTCGCCATGCTGTGTAGATCGCTGTGCTAGAACAGATAAGATTGTGTTTTTTTAACCTCTTTAACCCCCATTTCAAAAAACAAAACACAAGCATCAACTTACTAATTCTTATAAGTATTACGTGTTTCCAATGCAAGGCATGGCGTTCAGTGATGTTACATACAGGGAACTTAGCTCCACAATAAGTGTAAGGTTTATCTGTGCAGATATCTGGCTGGAAAAATAAACAGGGGATTTTGTAACTGTGTAAACTCAGCTCCACCAATACCAAACAGAATCTGATTCAATGACTGGAGATCAAATATACCACAAACTGTCAATAAGAGTCATTTTTGCACTATTATTGAAAACAGATGACTTATCATTTTGGCATGTTTTAACCAGTAAGAATGAATTCATGTCAGTCATTTCTGGAAGGGTTTCTGGTATTTCCATGTGTTTCTTGTCAGTCCCATGCACTGGCTTTAGATAAGCACATGTATGGATATTTTAATGTATATTTTGTCCTCAAAATTCATTGAATTAAAGTGTATTTACCTCCTTACAGGTGTGGCTTCTGTCTGTCCCCACTTGTGTGTCAGTGGTCACACCTGTCTGACCTTGAAAGAAAAAAAAAAAAAAACATCACTGTTGAGCAGTAGCAAAGTAAGAGTCTTGCACTCAAAAGTATTAGCAAAAGAATTATGTGTCGATCATGGATGAAATGAAGCATTCAAAGTAAACGCATTCATTCAACATTTGGAGGGTTTGTTAAAGCAGCAGGTGTTTTATATGCAAAACCTTATTCCAACAAGTAACAAGCAGCTTCAGCGGTCACCACTAATGTGAAGTAAAACAGAGTCTCAGGTGTCATAACATTTAAACACTCACGTGAGAGATATCTAACAGATAAATATAGTTAAAGTCCGTAATGTCGCTACTGCTACGGACACTTCAGGTAACTCTTCCGCTATACGTGTCTATTTGCTTCACCTGCTGGCTCAAAGTGTCTCCTGTTGATTGGAGTTAATCAGTGAACTGGCGCTTGGCCGCATGGCACACTTTCCACTTGGACTCTGAAACTCGTTAACTGTAATCATTTGCACATTATATAATATTAAGAGTTTAGATTAGTGTTTGTTTTTTTTTTTTTCTTTTTTTTTTCTTGAACCTAACAAGCAACTAAATCAGTCGTAACACTGTTTTTCCTCTTACCTTGCCAGGGCGTCTGTGTAAATAAAGAGAAAGGTCGTCAGTGAGAGTGAAAACGGAAACTGTTCAGTTTGTGTGCTGCGTCTTCGGAAAACAGCAAGGAGTGGTTTAATGACTCCGCAAAGGGAAAAAAAAAAAAAAAAAGGACTGGCTTGACTTGAATCCTGACTCCAGGAGTCAGTGTGTCATCTCCTGGTGTCAAGGTGAAGAGCGACTTACTTTCGACTTACTCTCAACAGGCCTGCCTGCTGCAAAAACACATGGAGCCACTGACAGGAGGCTCCAAGAGCAGTTTAGGAGAATAAATATAACAACAACAACAACAACAACAAGAAATCATGGTATATGCATCCGACACTGATTGTATTTGTGTATCGCTGGGTCATACATGCCTGTCTATTTCTTCCAGGAAGTCTCGTGTGTGTATGTCTGCATGCATGTAAGTGTATAAATGTGTGTAGGTATGTATATATCAAGGGTATATACATATATTGTTTTCCCTCTTTGTTATTTTTTGTGAGGTAATGCAAATACAATTTTAGTTATATCATCCAAGGATATATTTGTTATTAGTAGGGTAATTAATTCTAATCTAATTCTAATGAATGCATTTATTTTTATGTGATTGTCACTTCTGTGTTTTGTATCCATTGTTGTTTTTTCTTTTTCTCCCCCTTTTTTTGGCATTTTATGTTTCGTTAGGTTCTGTGTGTTTTGTTGCTGGTTGTATAAAATATAAAAAAGAAAGGGAAAAAATGTGGCACAGATAAAATATCCATGGCGCGGCAAAACCCACACAGATACACTGGATCACCTTGTTGAAAAAGTTCAAACGCTTGACACCACAACTGGCTTGCTGAAGCAGACAGCAGAGCTAAGACAAGGCCAAGTGTAAGGACCCCACCTGGAGAAGACAGGAACCTGTGGCTACCCAAAATGCACTGCGCAGAGCCTCTCCAGCTGTGATCAAGATGGCCACAGAGCCAAATATACTGTGTCACAGCATCAGGCCCCGACCACAAAGCCAACATGGCACCATCCCAACCAGATAGCCTATTCGTGTGAGCTGCCGACATATCTGACATCTGATCTCACTTTACACACCGCACATCTACTAATGAAGCCCAGTGTTAATATTCACTGTATGGACAAAAGCACTGGGCCACACCTCTTGATCACTGAATTCAAGTATTTCATTGAGTCCTGTTGCAACATGTGTATAAAATACAACAGCTAGTCACGCAGTCTGCCTTTACAAACATTTGTGAAAGAATTTCTCGTTCTAAAGAGAACTGTCCTGTCCCAGCATGACTGAGTCCCAGTGCACAAAGCAGCTCCATAAAGGCATGGCTGGCTGAGTTTGGTGTGGAAGAACTTGACTGGCCCGCACAGAGCGCTGACCTCAACTCCATCCAACACCTTTGGGATCAACTAGAACGGAGATTTCGAATCAGGCTCTCTCGTCCAACATCAGTGTCTAAGCTCACAAATGCTCTTCTGCATGAATGGGCAAAAATTCCCACAGACACACTCCAAAATCTTGTAGAAAGCCTTCCCAGAGGAGTGTAAGCTGTTCTCACTGCAAAGGGGGGACCAACTCCATATTAATGCCTACAGATTTACAGTGGGAGGTCAAAAAACCTCCTTAGGTGGCCCAATACTTTTGTCCATATAGTGTATGGACATAACCTTTTTTTTTTTTTTTTTTTTTTTTTTAAATTCCAAGTAAGCTGATAAATCATTTTTTGTACTGCTTCTTATTACCAATATTGTTTGCATGCTTTGGTTATGGAGATATGAAAATTAACTTACAATGTTCATATTATACCAAACTGTTGGACATCGATTTCAATTAAAAAAATAACAATATTATTATTATTATTTTAAAGGAGGGTGAGGCCGAACCATGATCTGTGAACAGGACAGCAAGACAAATTAGTTATGAGATGGGAAATGAATAGGAAAACCATTCACAGGGATAACAAAATGTAAAAATTCAAAAGCCAAAATCAGTGAAAAAATTCATTTATAAATCTAGTAATTTACTCCTAAGTCAAACAGAGAAATGGAAATGTCTACTCAATAAACATTTGAGTGAAATGTGAATTAAATTAATCACTGTATAACATGTTTTAAGCGTAACTGTAATTTAACAATAGTAATTAATCAGTGAGCAAGTGTGTTAAGGTTGACAGAGCAGGCTTCTCAGATGCTGCAGACTGACAGTTTGATTAGCCAGTGATCAAATGAAATGAACCTGATTAACCAGATTAGACTGTAAAATTATTAGCTGAAACTGGTTGTAAAAATCACTAGTTTATCATAAGGATATAAATATATATCTATATAAAAAACTGGCTTTTCAGGAAAATAAACTAACGGGGAAATTGTTCAGTATGATGTACTGTGATCCATGTGTTACTGTTAACTCATGGTTGTTTACAATTAAAACATTAACTGTAATAAACTTTATTTTATCTCATTTCTGCTGATTCAAAAATACATGTACCAGTTTGCTTGTAGTTCTCAGTGGTGTGATTTATAGAAAGCAGACGTTGACAGCACATACATTTGCTCCTGATAAATTTGAGAAATCTAATGTGGTAAACGCTGAATGAGCTGTGTCACAGACTGTCAGTGGTCCTCTTCCGCTGGCGTCCCGGTTGCCAGAAGCGCACCACACATTGTCAGCCTTCCTGCTGGAGCTCACTCAAGCAGATTCCTCCAAAAATCTGTGGCACAGGCACTGTTCCAGTTTCAGACGGAGGACCATTTTAAGAAGCAAAAATATTGGTGCTTGCCTAAAAAAAAAAAAATCCTCCAGCGTGACTTTGAAGATTTTGGTGCTGCATAACTTTTAAAAAACATCAATACCATTGGATAAAAAACGAATCCTGATATCCACCGCAAATACAACCATGTCTACCATATTTACTGATAAATGTACAAGGTAATAATAAAAAAAAATCTGTTACTTTTCATGTTTAATCAGCTTTTCACTGGAAGTCTTTTAATTTGTAGTAGTAGTATGTAGTAACCACCTTAATTTATCAACCTCCACTTAAACTGTCTCAACATCTCAGGAGATGAAGGGTCTGGGATGAGCCATTTATAGCAGCACACAGCCAACTTTATTTGGAAATGTCCCAACACATCAATCACGCTCCTAACTCGCACTGCAGCTCAGCCTCGGCGGCAGGTTTGCAGCTGATCATCTGTGAAAAGGCCCTCCAGGTCTTCAGGTTACTTCTTATGGAATTTATTCTTTTTCTTGTTCCTCTTGCCGGCTCCACGTGCCGCTCTCTCCATCATGATCTGCTGATACCTCTTTTTGTTGTTGCTGGTAAGAGAAGAGGAGGAAATAAACAGTATGTGTTATATGTGTCACAATTAAGGGTCTTACACAGGTTGTACAGCTTGTGCTTCATATTTATTTTGTCCTTTTTATCGTATCTTGCTTTTAGTAATTTACTCATTAATAATCCTCCAGGAATGACTACCTGATAGGAAATTCGCAACATAAATGTGATGTGTTTGTGAATGCGAGGGTTACTCACTGCCTGAACTCAGCATCAGCCATCAGCTCCTCCACCATGGTTCTCTTCCTCTCCTTCTTGGGAATACGGGAATGATAGAAGTCGGCTGGGTTGTCCACCACAGTGCCAACCTGGAACAGACACACACACACACACACACACATTTAATAAAAAAAAACAATGCACTATAGCGTATAATACAATATAGTGTAGTGATACAGAGCCTGTTTAAACAATTACTACAAGTTAAATTAATTTTCAGTGCAGCATGGCTTGTAGTTACATTTATGCCCATAATAACTAAATAAACATTTTCAGTTACCCTAACAATACAAGCAAATTAGACTGGTGGCAGCTAATGAATAATTAGGTAAGGAAAGTTCACCAAACCAAAGTTCAAAGCTTTTATGACACCCCATTCTAAATCCATAGATATTAATATGGAGTTGGGCATTTTTGAGCTCAGACACTGATTTTGGACGAGAGGGCCTTTGCTGGGCCTGAAATGGACTTTTATTTCTTGATTTGATGTTTTTCCAGTTGAAACAGGATGTTTGTGTGGGACATAATGCAGGGAAGGATCATTCACAAGTGCAAAAAGCAACAGGACAGACCAAAGACCCTAACCCTATAGGATATCAGTCTGGGAGAGAAACACTTTTATTTGAAGGGATAGGTGGATGAGAGAGGATTTTTAAAGATTTGCAAAGGGTTCATTAATTGAAATTTTAATTGACACCCACTAGTGTGGGATGATGTCACTATTGAAGACATTCAAGGTTTTGCAGGAAGCAGAAATCATGTGAGGTCATTTCATGGGGATTTGAAGAGCGTATCTGCTTGGTAGCTGACTGATACGCATGCGCTGACCTGAAAGTACTTGGGAAAACCGTCCCTGTCGTTCTTCTTGTAGAACCTCTTGGAATCCAAGGAGCCTCGCATCTGAAGGACTTTGAGATCGTCTCTCAGCTCCTTCGTCACCTCGGGCGCCTTCATGTTGAACCAGCCGTCTCCTGTCGTTTTCTCCCTCTCCACCTGGGAAAGGCAAGGAGCATTTCAGGAGGACACAACTGGACGACATAAATCATCAAATACATTTTTGTCTTGAGTCTGTGTGTTAGCAACAGTGACATTTTTTGGTAGCACTGCAATCCCAACTGATTATATGAATGAGACATCAACAATCAGATCCTACAGGTACAATCTGTAACTGTGCAACTCACTCTGTGTTTCTTTTTTAAAACTTGCTTGGCTTCGCTGTACGGAGGCACTGCATCCTTCTTTTCAAAGTCCGGACCTATCACACTCTTCTTCATCACCTGCAGGCAGACAGAGAAACTGTATTGCGCCACTGCAAAGCACCACACCGAAACAACTCTGCTGCTCCTCAGAGACAAAGAACCAAAGTCAAAAGGATTTTAGACAAAAAAAAAACAAAAACGGTGCAAATAACCCCATCTCAAGTGTTATTGAATTTACCCGTCCTTGCATAACTATAAAATTCATTATTCATTCTGCATCACAGATCACCTTCAAAATGGGAAGAAAAACAACAGTTATTTACCTCATCGTGGATCTTCTGCTTCTTCAATTTCTTCAGTGAACTGGAGACAGGTTTTGATTTGCTGCCATCAAAATTGATGTATAAACCCCCGAGCTCCTTCACTCTGAGGCCCGGGTCAATACGGCTGGACAGCTCTTTCCTGAAACAAATCGGCACAGAAAACATTCCTGAGGACGCACCGGTCGTGTCTTATTCCTCACCTCTGCGTTCCGATACGGTATGAATAAAATGTAATGTCGGGGACGTGTGTGAAGAGTGTGGCCGTGCCGTCTGTGCGTTCCAAGCGACTCAATATTCAAGTAATACAGATTTATCACCCTGAAAAGAAAAATCAATGGTTATGTTTCTCTGAATTAGGGTGGCTTGGCAACTGAGCTGGAGAAAAAAAAATCCTGCTCTCAGGGCTTCTTATGGACGGCAAAGATAAAGCTGTAAACTTACGTAATCCAGGTCTGATAGGATGTGTACTATTTGTTCATGTGTACTGGTGTAGGTCTAACTGAATGCCACCTAACCTACTTACAGCTGTGGATTTTTACTGGAGAAGAGGACTTGTGCGTCTTCATCATCATCATCATCTCCCTCTTCGTCTATAAACTCGTCCTCATCTTGCTCGTCCTGCTCAGCGTCTGCCCGCTTTGCGTCGGCCCGCTCCTCAGCCAGAGCCTCCTTGAAGTACTGATCATTGGCCTCCTGCCCCGGGCGGGTGTCGATCATGAACAGCCCCTCCACTGACGCAGAAGCTGCCTCGCGCGTCTTGGAAGGACCTGCTGTTTCTTCTTCCATGCGCTCATCATCTTCCTCTTCTTCCTCCCCAGACGTTTCCCCCTCGTCTTCTTCTGTAAATTCATCTTCGTCCTCGCTGCTCTCCAGCAGACTGATCAGTTCTTTTTTCTGGACGATAACGTCCTCCTCAGGTTGCTGCTTGGAGACGGGCTCCACTGTGACCTTCTGCTCCCGGCGTGACGCGACCTGAATGGACTCGGGCTGGACTCGGTTGGGCTTTGAGGGGGAAAGCGGGGCCTCGGCTGAGCTAACCACCTGCTGAGCATCTCTATCTGATGAACCAACCTCCATTTCCTCCTCCCCACCTGGCAGCGTTTCCACAGCAGCATCCCCATCCGAAGGCTTATCTTCCGGTCTCTCTGCTTGTGATCGGTGAGAGTCTGTGTGGGCGTCCACATCACTTGTTTCCATGGCTTTGTCCTTCTCTTCGGCCTCCGCTGTGACTTCAGAAGCGGCGGCCCTTTCACATATTGATACTGTAACTGACTGGGAAGAGGGGAGCTCCACTGGCTTTGATGATGGGGCCGTTTCCTGCATCAGTGCCATCTCTGAGGTGTCTCCAACCTCATTCTCAGCAGACGGCTCTCTCTGCTGGTCTGTGGCTGCCACTGCAGGCTCACCGACACTAACAGCTTGGGTTTCTTCTTCGGCGTGCCACTTTCCAGTCTCTTTTGTGTCTGGAGACTCTTGGGGAGCGCTGCTAGATGGCAGTGCACCAGCAGATTCACTCATCTCCGCGTCAACAGACATTGTCACACTCCCTCGGGGTCCAACCTCTATCACTTCTTCCTCTTCTTCCTCTAAGTTTAGGGTCTTATCTTCCTCTGAAAGTGTGTTGTCTTGGTCAGCAATCACTGTACTTTCTAACGTAGAGTCATTTAATACACTCTCCTCCTCTGCTGGCTCCGATACAGTGACCTTACCCACCTTGGAGTTCGTCTCCACTGGCACTGTTACACTTGGCTCCCTTTCGCCTGTTTCCTCTCCTTCCTCGGCTCTTGGGGTGCTCGTTCTCTCTAGCACGACGCTGAGAGCCTTGGCTGACAGCCGAGTGGCCGGAGCAGCTCGACCACTGTTCCCAGAGCCTGTGCGGCTGCTGCAGGGTGTCCCTCTGCCTCGCGTGGAGCAGGGGCTACCGAGTGGAGAATGCACGTCAGTCAATTCGGACTCTGAGTCTGTGGCTTTGGGAGCTGTGGATCTTGCCTTAACCTGGCTGCGTGTGGTCCTCTGTGTAGTCAGAGTGGGCCCAGACTCAAAGCCCTCAGAATCACAGGACTGGGGCTCGCTGACAACAACAGTAGCTGCCGCCTTCCCTCTTGCAGCTCTGGTTCTTCGACCGCCTGGGTCAGGCGACTGAGAGCCCTCCGAGGCCTCGTCCAGGTGCATGGGGATGGGCTGTGGTCGCCTCCGAGACCGAGCGGCTCTGCTGGTGGAGGACACGGACACCTCAGCAGCGGACACGCCGGACATGCAGCTGTCGGCGTCTGAGAGCTCCGAGTCTTCCGTTCGCGTTTTTGCTGACGCCCTGGTGCGAACACTTCTCCTTTGACTCCTGGTGACTCTTTGGGAGTCTGACATCACAGAACTGCAAGACTCGACCTCGGCCGCTGCGCCGGCCGAACTCTCCGGGAGTGTCTTCGTTTTCCTGGTGCTGCGGCGAGTGCTCTGCCCTGCTTTCGAGGTGGATACCGCTGAAGAACAAGACTCTACCTCAGATACCTCATCCTCTTCCCGAGTCACTAAACCGGGCTGTCTCCTCCTGCCGCGGGTGCGTGTGACCGGCATTTCGATGTCAGACACGGCGGAGCAGCAGGACTCCAGGTCGGACACGTCAGCCTCGTGGGTGGAGCCCACAGGGGTGGAGGGCGGCTCCGGACTGTGGAGTCTGGAAGCCCTGGTACATCTTTTCACTGAGGCTTGGCTCTGGGGAGACACTGGAGGTGCTCCCTCGCTCTCCTCCGGCTGGCTGCTGGTCTCCTCTTCCTGGCCATGCCGGCTCGGACTCTCCGCTTGCTTAGCAGTCCTCCTGGTTCTCCGAACAGTGGATGGGGTGGCCTGAATGGGAGGTGTAAGACAAGATCAGTCATAAGGCCACTAGTTCAACAACAAGCTCATCATAAGGTGACGTGGGATAACATTTTGGGAGTCCAGTTCATTGTAATATTCACACCCAACAGTTCAAAGCGTACCCTGTTGGCACTGGTAGTAAGGGAACAATGTGACGCTGCTCAGATGTATGAGGTTCATCAGTTTAAGGCCCTGATCTGGAATCAGCCCTTCAGCCGCTGCTCCTGCCTGCTCAGTGATGAACTTGCTGTCAGCAACATGAGCAGTAAGAGCAGGCAGTCTGAGCCAGAGGACAGTGCCGCCCTGCATCTAGTCAACACGCTGTTTGGACATTTAGGTGTCGAGGTATCAACACACCAAACTGTTTACAAACTATCACAGCACAGCTCTGGATGGACTCCCACGTGAGTGTGACCATGTAAACTGGCAGAATAAACAGACAAGTGACCGGCTCATTTCATCGCCAGGCGCCGGGTTACTTAAACAGTGCGTATTTGACGCAGAAGAACATGACATTGCCGTGTTTACCTGGACAGCAGAGGCCTGATCGGAGTTTGTTTTACTCGGGGAGTACACGCGTACTCCTCTCCTGGTGGCCACCATCTTGCATGCTGCTCGCTCTCGCTCACTTCCGGTGTGAAGCCACAAACCAGACTCGACCAAACGATGCAGGAAAAAGGGAGAGGCCAAATAGACGATTGCAGAGCGGCAAGCGCATCCCGCATACTGTATTTCATTTTTAACAGGCTGAAAATGATGTTTATAATAACTGTTTATCATATGTCGGGGCAAATAATTATCTGACAAAAATAACAGGCTTCTAAACTTAAGTAGCAAATTACATTACCACTTCAGGTTTGGACTATTTTAATTAAAATCACATATGAGCAGCAGCCACGTGGAAACTGCACTATCAGACAAGCATGCTACCCTTCACACATGGCCATGATTACACTATTAACCTTTTTTTTTTTTTTTTTTTTTTTTTTTTTTTTTTTTTACACATTACATTACATTACACAGAGCTGACAGTGTTTGTTTCAACATTTTAATAAAGCCAATTCATGATATACAGATATATGTCAACATTAAATATATTATTTTTACAGTACAAGAAAGAACTCGTCTTTATGAGGTTTACTGGACCCTGTCTGGAGATATAGCCACGACTCTTAAATAAGAAACTGTATTCAAGCACTTCATCAGGAGTTAGCCAGCTTTCACATTTTCCAGTGCTATAACATGCAAGTAAAGGACGTCAGCCTGCTAGGAATATCAATCTCAAAATATTGCTGGACGCCCTCAAATTAATCTCAGGAGCATGAGGGGGCATACATTTCATTGGGTCAAGCCTGTGAAAGTGGTTACACAAAAAAAGCATGAAAAAAATTACATAAATTCACAAACATTTGTATGTTTTTTTTTTTTTTTTTTAAACAGTGAAGTCTATTTAAATCAGGATCATAAAACGAACATCTCTCCTTTTACAAGAATGAGGGCATTTTCTCTCCACTGAGGAATGCAAATGATATTCATATTGTGTAAGTAAAATCTAACCTGTAAAAGTAAAAGCAGATTTTTTGTGAGGCACCAGGAAAAAAAAAACAATTTTATAGTGTCTATTGCTGGGAGGATTTTCACACTAAGTTTATTTCTGTTTTCCCTTTCACAAGTTTTGGAATAATTCTTGAGTACCAAAATATAAAATGATAAATCTCGACCTTTTCTTTCTGTGGTACCAATCCGTACAATCTCATCATTCAGACTCCATAGTTAAAGCTTGATTTACACGGACACAGCTGAAACAGAGTGAATGTGGGCATGGGAGGAAGAGCAGAGGAAGAGGCACTTCACATGGGGACATGGTTAAGAAACCACACTGGACACATGTTTAGCTAAGTAGATCTCCGTCATTAAAACAAATCCTCCACTGTGGTGGCGAGCGGTCGGACTGTGAATGCGTTGGTCACGATGAGAGCTACATCTGAGAAACACAGTACATAAAGGGAGATTTGATTCTGTCTCTGTCCTTGGCCTACGTCATTCTCTCAAAACCACCACCGGGCTGGACCTTGCATCAGAATTTCTCATTTCCTCATGTCAGAGAGAGGATGGTAATGATTACCTACACCCATTTAAAGTACACCGGGAAATCACAGATGACCGAGATGCATGCTCATCCTTCAGCGATTCCATTTATAAAACAATGGCTTCTACGACCTACGTTGATTAGTGTCATCCATTATTCAAAGCTATTATTACTTTGCATGTTGTGTGTGTGTGAATGAAAAAGGAGGAAAATGGCTTCATCCCTGTGTCTTCCTTCTGCCGTGGGCTGTGCTAAGGGATAGCTTTCCTGGCGCTGACATGGTAGCCCTTAGCCTTGATGATGCCCCTGCTCTTGACAATGATGGAGTAGCGCAGCACCCACTGCAGCCTCCAGTCAGCCACGTTCAGGTCCTGCGTGCTCTCCTGGACTGCCTCCTGGAACGTGGCCGCAGACATCAGCTCTGGGGACAGAAACATGATCGGCCGACGACGATCGGATTACAACTCACACAGAGACGCATTCCACAGGAAGCTATCGCATACAAGCCGACACAATGAATACACACAAACACATTTGGACTGAATGCTTCATTTTGTCTTTTGCCTGGAGGTATTAAGAGCACATGGTCAACCCGTGCTCTTTCTGTGAAAGCTTTTGAGATCTAAAACATCTATTTCTTGATTTACCGTAAACAAAAAGAGCTGTACATCTGGTTTTATAATATAATTGAATAAATAAACCTGCCGAGTTTGACAGAAAAATTGAAATGGGTTTTCACCTTTGGGATCATTGTGTGTGAGCAGCTGGATGTCAAACTCCTTGGCAAAGGCTGTGAGGTCAGGAGGCATCACGCAGCAGGAGGCCAGGTTCACCTGGTTACTGCTGGGCTTCACCTGCACCAAGGGAGGGAGGGCGCTCAATGACAGGCTGCATTTGCTTCAACATAGGACATGACTCTCAGATGACCTTAATCAGAGGTTCAATGGCCAAATTTTATCCCAGGAAAATATACTCATGCTCTGTCTAACCAATAAACATCATGTTATAATCATATTTCTGTGGAACTAAATGATGACAACTATAAAACACATGCATAAGCAAGCCTCCCACTCACCTGAGCCCAGTTGTACAGCTGCTCCAGAAGGTCTTTGTCCAGGTCAGAGGTGCCAATTGCTGCAATCCGCTGGCTCCTGACCAGAGCCTCCAACTCCTCCCACGCTGGCTGAAGGTGGGTTAGAGTTTGGCTGTCACCCTCCAGAAGCCCAGGTGGCGCTATGATCACAGAGTCTAGCTGGGACACCGCCAATGTCTGGCAGGCTGGGGATGAGAGATAAGGATGGAATTTTCCTGAGTAAAGCTCACTTTTGCTTTGAGAGCTTGTAGAAATGCATTACATCATACAGACCGTTTCTGAGGGTAATCAAAAAGGCTCACATCAGTTGGGAGTTGCATTTAGTCAGCCACTAAAATGTAGTGGTAGTCTTAAGAGATGAAAAGCTCACCCATCTCCACTGCGTCTCTGATAGAAGACTGATCAGACTCGCACAGGAACAGCTTGACTGTAAAACAAGGCAACTGTAAACAGGTGGCTCCTCCATGAACAGACAAAACAATGTATAACTTCATGTGTGCTAGAAATGCAGAAATAAGAAGCATAATTTCCTAAAGTTTCCCAAAGTCAAAATCCAATGTGATGGAAGAGCGGATGAATAAATACATAAAGTTCAAACATCAATCCATTGTCAATTTTAGCATTTTCACCTTGAGGCACTACAGCAAGAACCTAAACCTTATTTTCTGCATGGGATTTTCATGATGCTGTGTTAATTTCTAAATTCATTTTTCTTCTAGTATGTAGCCTCTAATTGTATACATAATGTGTTCATTTATGAATCCACTTTTCTTGCAGGACAGGTAACAAACACTAACCAGAAACCTTCAGCTCTTCCCTTTCTTCAGGTGTGATAGCATCTGTTGGCTGAGGAATGGAGCAGTCCAGAGTATCTGGCAGGTCCTGCAGGAAAAGACAAGACAAGACAAGAACTCCATTCAAAGGCGCCACATAAGTCATAACTAGCACAACAGGACATGGAGGTTGATTTAGGCTGAGCTCTTAACTCTGGCTTGACATACTGCACAGCACTCTTCAAACCCCAACACGTTGCATCCAGCAAGTGCAACTTTGTCAGTAAAAGCGCAACAAATGCATCCAAAAAAAAAAAAAAACCCCTCCAGAACACAACTCAAACATCACAATCCAAAGACTTCAGTCCAAGGACTGTGTCTAGTAAGTTTCGCGTTTGTGTGCATTTATGACCCCTTCATCTTCTCTCTCCAACACCTCCCCCATTCCAGATTAAAACCAATGGGCATGGTGATACAAGCTGAAGCAGTTTAGCTGACCCTAGCAAAACAGGCATGGCCAGAGTAAAGTAGGGCTGTGTTCAGTGGGACTGTTGGTTTACTACGTATTGCAACAGAAACTGTACTTGTGGAGAACCGTTTACTAAACATTTCCAGCATATTACTTTGGTAAGAAAAAAAAAACAACATAGGTGACTTCCACCACCTTTTTAAAATCGTATTAAAGTGATGTGGCTACTTAATGAATGGAACGAAGAACAAAGTTTCGGTGCCCCCCCCATGACCCCCGCTGCCCCAGCAGACAAACGCACATTTGGAACAGTGCCTTTGGCAGCCAACCCTGCATGAACATTCACTATGACAGCTCCTTTTCAGTGGGCATAGGCGTATCCTTTGATGTTAGTCACTACAGTTATTTTGTTTTTCCAGGCACTGGAATCCTTCTGCTTGACGGTGTAGTAGCGAGTTATTGTGCAACTCATCCACACTCTATGGACCGGACATTTACGCTCAGTGTATGCAAATGCTGTTGTGCTTTCAGCATTCGGAAAACTGCGGATGTCTCACCGTCTCGGAAGGTAGCCGTGTTGTGGAAAACCAGTCGCTCAGTGTGGCTCGAATGCAGTCTTGAAGCTGAAAGATAACAGTTAGAAAAAGCATGATTGCAAATCATCATCTGTCTCTACTTTGGAAGAAAATCATATCAGACAAGTGGTGTGATGTTCCACTGACCATAGATTTCTCTAAATTTCTATTATCAAAAGAGGCTTCAACATTTCTGTCCCTCTACATGTACGGCTTTAAATCTCACCCACTACACTAGAGCAGAGGTGTCAATTTACTGATATCTAAGCAAAGCTAAATTCCCAACCTTCCTATCATTTAGCAAAACTTTGAGATTCTCATATAAAGATATTAATTGTGGGGATTGGTGGAGCAATGCCATAATAATATTGATACTATTTTGTCTTTGTAATAAACAGCTTGATATTAAGCCACAAAACGCACAATGCTGGGGGGGATACTGGTTCTAAATTCTCTACTAATGTGATTTTTATGGACTCCATAGAAATTCAAAATCGTGTTTTTTTTTTGTCCCCCCTGATTCTCCAGGTACAATCTGCAATGAAGCGCACTGAGTCTGAAACCTGAAATCCTGTCTTTAAGTAGGTTAATAAACTACAACTGGTCTTTGATTCCAATTAAACCTTGGACAGGCAGGTCAAAAGGAACATGCAGTCATATTTTCTACAGCTGAGATTTTTTTTTTCTTTTTTACTAAATCAAATTACTGCTATCCTCTGCTGATCTGGACATAGTCATTCAAGCATTTATTTCCTCTTATTAAAATGATTCTTTCTACTCCTGCATCAGTAGTTTATCCACAATACTGCCAACAGTGGATCTGCCCAGGAAGACAAGATCACCATGATTTTAGACTCTGTGCTCCAGTGTGCTTTAGAATTTTACTAAATACTAGCCACTGAGCATTTAACTATCTAATGAGCACAACCACATCCTGAAAGCTATGGGCAGAGCCCTCCGATCAGCATTACAGGTCACCTCTTGCTGAAACCCATTTTATAGACTTTCTTTAGCTATCACCTTTTCAAGTCTAGCACTATTTTTGCTTGATCTTGGCTTCTCATTGTAAAAAGTATGAGATCAACTGTGGACTCACTTTTGGTAAGGCATGAAATAACTTTGTCAGGCCCTGTTATCGGCCACTCCACGCTGCATCCTTTCAGTTTCATAAGTGTTGTCGCCTTGAAATTAACTCAATTTAGAAGTGATAACCCTTCCCTGTCCTATTTCATGAAACCGCTGAGTGTCCCAAACTTAATAAAAGATATTACAATACCCTAGATTGGTGATGTCACACTTAAGTGACACTCAAATGCATTTGAAACAGCAAAAAAACCTGAATGGGAGGCTATCTGGGAGGTTTGGCATACTTTTGGTGGTTCAGTAGCACTGTTGCATAATGAAGTCAGGTGTTGAAGAGTGATAGTCAGTGTCCCATTCATCCCAGCATCTCCACATGGTGACTGTCACATGTTGCAGCCTTCCACTACTGGTGCTGTAGTACTATGTACTAAGTAAGTAGCTGTGCCAAGTAACCAACAACACCAACAAATTGGACCTTTATGAAATGATGAGCACTCCAATGTTTAGTCGGAATCACGCCCAGCTCCTTCTAATGATTATCCTCAGTAAATCATTCACTTCATGTCACAGCATAAAATTATATTACCTGTTTAGGCCACATGGGTGTAAACACACATTACATCATACGTTACATGATTTTCCTGCTTGATGAATTACTCCACTTGAGGCTAAAATGACTCGACAGGTGTAATTTGGTAATTTGGCTGTCTACAAACATTCCTTTGGGCCTCTCCTCTCCTGGTCTGACCATATGTCAAATTAATTATGGCTACAAGGCTGATAATTAATAACCCTGTCATGGTAGCTAAGTTCTCTGGCATGGTAGCTAGAGTAACCTGCTAACCTTACGCAATGCTAATGGGCTACACGGGCAGCTCCGGCACCAAACACCTCACCGGCACCGCCGCACATGGGCACCCCGGCGGCTCTAGCTCTCACTGTGCCTGCGCCTGTCTCACCTCCTCGCTGGGTGAGGATGGACACTTCTTCTTTAGGCGACTTCGGTTCACTAGATTCCCCGTGTGGAGCCTCAGAGTCTTAGCATGGTTTAACAGCGTCTTCGCAGTGGCGTTCACGTTGCTGTTCTGAGTATCCATGAGGTTTCTCTACGCTGCTAACAAGTTGCTAAACTGTGTCATTCAACGAGTGGGACACGAAGCCTGCGCTTTAATCCCGTTTTTACGCTGGTTTGCTGTGTGTCGAGTTGCTGGACAACACCGAAAGCACGTCCGTCCTCCGGCTACGCAACTGCCAAAAAAAAAATCTAGTCAGAATGACTTGCAACCAATGTTTATTGACTTGCCGGACCGGGGCTGCGTAGTGGCTGTTATGGCAGCGGCCGCTCAGCCACGCCTGCTGGAGGTGTCACCGAGCGGCCTGTAAAACCTGGCCGGGATGAGAGGGGAGTGTGTCCGCCCAGGGGTGGATTCACGGAACGGGCTCCCGGTGTGCAGCAAGCGAGGGGCAGGTCCAGCTTCCAGCACTAGATGGAGGTAAAGTATGTTGTATTTTCTCATGTCCTTGCAGAGCCACTGGACACACGTTCCCCCTCCGAGACATTTCAAAGAGAATCAAAATACTTTTACTGCGCCACATTTATCACGTTTGGCTGCAACGGTGCAGGCTACTTTGCAAAATAAGGATTTGGGCAACACATAAAGAGCTGGAATAAGCCAATAACATGTGGAGCAGCCACAGTTAGAATATTACCATACTTAATGCGTTTAGTTAACACGCATAAATTTACACTGAGGGAAAGCATTGTACACCGCTTTTATTTTTCATATAGTGAAATATATTTTACGACTAATGTCACTAATACTTTTACTTAACTAGAATTTTGAGTGCGTTTTTTTATGCCTAACAGTGTGTTTGTCCATTATGATATTGCTGTTTTTACTTAAGTGAATGAGAACTTTTTACCACCGTTAATGACTTGTCTGCCACTAAGGTAACACATTACACCCCTTGTTGTCCCAACTGGGACATTGGGTATGATATTATGTCCTCAGTATGTTTTCACTCTACCATACATTACCATACTTAAAGGCAGACTATGGTTTTAAATAGGACACAATTTGTGTACTAATGTTAAGGATGAGGCTGAGGAAGGATAAAACCACTCAGGTTCACGCCAAGACTAATAACCCATGTAACATTTTGAAATGCATGTCCTGAATCTATTGTTTTCAAATGCACATAAAACATCAGCAATGAAGCGAAATGCTCTTATATTTTGGGTTATGACAGTTAAGAGTTGTCCTGAACTGCTTTGTGCCTCTCCTATATATATCACGCTTCCCATAACATGTTCCCTCTTGCAAGATAGTATTTCTTGTGGGGGATCCAACAATTTCTAAGTTATATTCTTTTGTGGACTTAGTGACATTCCTCATTCTTTACCATTTTCATGTCTAACAGGGTTAGACATATTTTTTTCTATGATGTTACTGGTTATACTACAGTAAATGATTTGAGTACTTTTAACACCACTGATGACTTTTCTGTCATTAATGTGTGACATTACACACCGGTGCCCCAGCTGGCACACCAAATCCATGTTTGACATTGTCTTCACTAAGTTTTCACTCTACCATGTCCCTCAGTGAGAAATACCCCTTGTATCACTATACAATGGCTCTCAGAAAAAAAAAAAGAGAGAGAGAGAGAGAGAGAGAGAGAGAGAGAGAACACTCTATTGCTCCTTATACACTTACTTTCATTTTTCCAAAAAAGACAATGCCTTCCCTTCACTTTGCATTCTGTTACAACACTGATGCCACTACCGCTGACCACATTTCACCTTAATCCAAACTGCCCAGTTGCTTTGGGTCTACCAAACTGTCTCTCTGTTATGATATCCTGATGTGAGTGCAGAAAGCTGCAGTATTTCTAGTTAAACTGTGCTTGCAGAAACCATAGCAAGGAGCCAAGTGCACTCCAAGGGATTTGGCTTTATCACGCTTCCCATAACAACGTGTTCCCTCTTGCAAGATAGTATTTCATGTGGGGGATCCAACAATAAATCTAATGATAAAATAGCCCACCACATTGCCGTGCACCTAAATCATGATCCCCTGGGAGACTTCTAGAGTAGTAAACTCAGCCTGTTGCTGTTGCACCAGAGGTACCTGAGTTTTTGGGAGGTGAAATCATGAGAGTTAATGGAAGTAAAGAGGGATGACTGGGGCAGGCTAGGGGGAAAAGTGTGTGTGTGTGTGTGTGTGTGTGTGTGTGTGTGTGTGTGTGTGTGTGTGTGTGTCTGTCTGTGTGTGGAAGTGTGGGAGTGCAGAATGGGGGGTAACTGCTCATAGTTTGTCAGTCATCATCACTGGTTGGACTGAGCCAAGATAAACAGTGGCTTTTGAGATTCAGTGATTAAGTTTCACTTCTTCCCAGCAATTACAAAAAAAAAAAAAAAAAAAAAAAAAACATCTGAATGGAGGAGTGGTAAAGGACAGGCTTGGTGACGGGAGGAGGGCAGAACACACATGTGCGCTATAAGAGCACAGACGCACACACAGGCAAGACTGCATAAACGGCTCCTACTCCCAAGACAGCTTGTGAAATCCTGAGTGTAAGAAGGTATGGGTTTCTCTTCTATCTCAATGGCATTATGCAACAACACCATCAGTTTATGTTTTGTGCTTTTGTAACTTCGATTTTGCTCAACACTTTTGACGAAAACAAGATGTTTTCTGAGAACAATTGCAGCCGACATTAACCACAAACACACTTGGTTTCCATAAAACACCACTTACATTGAACACGTCATTGTGTATTGGTGAGATAAAACATCTGGAAACCAGGGAGGTTGTAAATGTTTTTGATACCCCCCCTTCTCTTCCAGCAGTGCACAGATGGAGAGGCTTATGGTGGGAAAAATTGCTATCAAGAGTCAAAAAGGAGGGATGTGGGCAGGAGACTCTGTTTCCAATTTTCACTTTTGCTCTGTATTTAAATTGTTTTTTTGTGTGTAGTGGACCGCACAAGAACAAGAGCAGCCATGAAGTTCCAGATCCTGTTCTTCCTTCTGCTCCTCGCCTGCATGTACCTGAGTCTGGCACAAGGTAGGTAAAACAGATCAGACATGGAGCTGCTTCACACCAGAGACACTGATCAGCATGATCAAGGCATGATTCCAATAGCTCTATATTTTTAGGAATTTCCCCTGTGCACAATGTGAGCTAGTATCTTTGCTCATGCATGCAACATATCTGTAGTTCCACATTTACCACATTTGCAGAGACAATATAAAATGCAATTTTGGCTTTGGATGCATTTGGCGTTGGATGCATTCATAATACACATTCCTGTTCTGTTGTCAGTAAACTGTTCTTTTCTACAACGATATTTTGTCTGTTCAAAACCATTTACCACAAAACTTCATACCTCCCTGTGATCTGTCTGGACTTGAAGTTTCTTCAGGGTTAGAGCATGTCTGTTCCGAACTGTTCTGATAGGGTTATCTTTGCACAATATTTGGCAAAAATGGGAAAGCCACACTCAAATTAGTTTAGTGCAGTCATTTAAAGTCACTTATTTCCTCACCAGTAATAAAAATCACCAATAAGCGTCAGAAATAATGATTAGGGTGACAGTATTACTGCAGAGGTGTTTTTCGTACATGCAGTAAAAATTACTTGTTTCCTCTTATTACTCAGACTTCAATGATATATTAGTATCCCATTGTGAAGATACTGATATATCAGTCTGTGATTTAAAGGGTGATGCGCACCCAACACCCCCGAAGCCGATCACTGCAATTAATAGCCTAATCAGTTGGCATAACATACAGTAGTGACAGAGTTATTCTATTTTTATGAAACTGTGGACTTGATAGTCCAAAAAAAATACAAATGGACTCATTTTGCTGAATACACTTGAGAGTCATTAGCATGTCTGTTTATTGACTAAAACATTGTGTACAAATTGTTTGATTTGTCCTCAAGAGGGACTTTTCCTTCCTTTCGCCTTTAAAGCCAAACTTTCTGGCTAAAGTTATGTCCTTCCTCCAGGCTCATATGGCAACTGCTGTCTCGGCCATGCTAAGGGGATAAAAAAGAGTGTGAGGAAAAACGTGGAGAGCTACAGGATGCAGGAAACAGATGGTGACTGCAATTTGAGAGCTGTTGTGTGAGTTTCAGACCTCACTTCTTCACCTTATGTACACTTAAGTTCACTTCTGGCCCTGCATGCATTGTTTTGTTTTTCAGCAAACAATAGCAAAATTGTTTAATCTGGCATTATGCTCATGTGTGCCTAACATAATAATTTGGCAGCAGCCAGTGGAAAAATAAATGCCCTGTTGATTGAGGAATGAAAACTTAAAAGGCTGGGAAGCCCCCTTCTGACTGATCCAAACTGGAGCTTAGTGAAGCAATTTTAAACACATGTACCAGTGTTGTAATTATAATTAAGTGTTAACTGTTCATGACCACAGTGTTGATAGTATGGCTGATGAAGTCTCTGCTTAGACCTGTGAAACCTGAGCAAATTGGCTTGAAAACAGGCAACGAACAATTTGGACAACAAGGAAGAAATTATTTCAAAATTGTAGGAACTTAGTAAAAGGATAATGAAATATTCTGGAAATTGAGAAAGAAAGAAAGAAAGAAAAAAGAAGGAGAAAGAAAAAGTGATCTGCAAAAATCCGAGAGAGAGAGAGACAGAGAGAGAGAGAGAGAGAGAGAGAGAGAGAGAGAGAGACGGACAAGAAAATTATGTTACAGGATTTTTTTTGGCAAATTTTCAGGCCTTTTCTGGTTTGCTAAGTTTCAGCACATATTTGGGTCATTTTTGCATAACTTTTTTCTAATTTCGTGGAAATTTGCAGGTCATTTCTCACTACATTGCTAAGTTCCCGATCCCCCCTCCCATGATTTCTAAGGAAATCTTTCCAACTTGGTCAGGTTTCAAATTCTTGTGAAAGCCTTTCACACGAATTTACAGACATGAAAACTGAAATCCATCCAGGTTTTCAAAGGTTTAACAATGTCATTCATACGGACAGGTTCCTGGTGAAGAGGAGGCCTGGACTCGCAAAACAGTTCACCATCTGTGCCAATCCCGACTTCAGCTGGGTGCAGTCCTTGATGACAGAGGTGGATAATCGACGGTCCCTTTAGGTACACACACACTGTATCACACACTCCAGTGCTTCTGTGATAACTGTCCATTTCTCGGTATTTGGATGCTTCATTATGAAAACGTTTGCCTTCACAGATTGCTCAAAGGAGAGAAACGAGAGATTCGGGACCAAGAGAGAAGCTGGTTCATCTCCTCATCACTCGGCTTACATCAGCACCAGCCAGATGAACTAGCTCCTGTTTGAGTGGATGAGGTTTTTCCTGTGGCTGACAGACAATGTAATTCATGTACATAGTTCACCATAACAGTGATACACCAAATCGTGAATATTCTATGGAGGTCTGTATGTTACAAGCACCATAACACTATTCATCTCTGTGAGCCATAACAACAGAACTATTAACAGCTCAATGATATGTAGAGCCTGCTACGAATGAGCCTCCCTTTGGCAGCTTTGCAATTTTTATTGCATCGTGTGTGTTTGTGTGAATGTTTCTGTGTGTGTGGATGCACATGCACGGTCGGCTACAGGTGGGTGCGTGTGCAGTGTGCGGTGTGTCTGCTTTGGGGGAAAACTGGGGATAAGCTAAGATTTTACTATACAACAGATTTCCATTTTTTATATCAGCACTTTTGAATGTATCTTGTATCTTTCTATATCAAATAAAGGTGCACAAATTAATAGTCTGAGTTCCTTAATTATATATATATGAAAAAAACTTTCAACAAACACTGAGGGCCAAAAGTCCTTTCACATTGCACAGCACAAACAGAAAACAACATGTGGAGTCCATAGTTATTTATTAACCCGACTTGCATAGCACTGTTTGTTTTCCAACTAAACAGTTAATATGATAAATAACAGAAGTTATGGCCAATGACAAAGTGTTTGGTCTCTGAAATCATTCTTTTTTTCAGCATCATAAAGCACAAAGGAGTTAGTTATTTACCCAGCCCACACAGCACATCCTCTGTTTATGCTAGATCAACTGTGTGAAAATATTCAGTTAATGTGGAAGACAACACAAAGTGCAGCAGTTGACTAAAGCCCTGAGGCTTTTCCCTCACCTCGCGCTCTCTGGCTTATTCAGTGACAGTGTTCACATGAATCCTCTGAGCAGTGAGTAATACCACATTTACTAGAGGGCAGACACACATGCGACAGTTAATCACAGTCACAAACATGTTAGATCTTGCTGTGCCCATGCTCTTTTTCATGGCACTTCTTTTTGCATTCAGAAGTTTACACTCCGTTTGGCATCTTTCTCCGGAGCGCTACCCCCATACAGCGGCTTTCAGCATCGCTGGTTATTGTTAATGCTGATCAAAGACGAGACGAAATGAAGCAAGGTTTGTCTCCCATGTTGCTGCATTGCTCAGTGAGCAGAGCAAAAGTTTGGGGTATCATGACCAAACATGTTAAAAAATGTTCTGTGTGCACCCATGTTACTGGAAGCCGCCTTGGAGGAAAGTATGACGGACATTTTTATGTGCTTTGAGCAAGAATCTTTCCACTGGTACTTCAAAGAATGGACAATGCAAAGGACTCATTTTGCTCAAATAAACAACAATTACAAGAGAATATTGATTCATACTGAATTTTTTCTTTTCAGCAGCTTCAAAGTGAAAAAAATCCATATTGTACGTTGGCACTCATATGTTCATATCTGCTGGTTAAAACTGCATCACACATCCTGGGAGACCTTGGGATCTCCAGAAGGTTCTGTGAATAAAGCTCAACCACATGCATTTCTAATAACAAACCAGCTGGGACTGGGATGGGACTGTCGGCATTGGACAAGTTAAAAATAAGATTAAGATATTTCATTAGCTGTGGGAATGTCATGAAAAGAAAGAATTATGCCTAAGGAGTTACTGACATTCAGCAAAATTAATATTCCTTTATCTGCATTTTGGAGGACTTGCACAACTATTGTAACATACTGAAACTGCAAATGCCTTCCTCTTAAAGCACTATACATGCTGACAAAAGCAAGATAATGCTGAAAAATTGCATTGAAACTAATTCTTCAACTCTCAGTGAATGGACCCACTAAGAGATTTAAATGGCTGATGTGGAGATATTTGCCTTCCCCTTGCAGAGACAAAACAGGATGAATTCATTGACATATGGGGTCAAGTTGCACAACATACTGACGTCCATGTAATCCTTTTTTAAAGTGCTGCACATTTATTGTCTGAATTCCTTTACAATGATGGATAGATAGAGCTGCTGCAGGCCTAGTTAACCTTATTATTGCTATAGAAAGTACCTATATGATATCACAAGTTGTGTAAGCTGTATTATATAGTTGTAAAACACAATTTCACTGCTAATACTTCTTGTTGACAGTTACTCTGGAGTGTAGTGCATGGATGGAGATTGGGCAATGATGGGTAACACCAGGACATGTGGGTGTATTGTATGGGTGGGTGGGTGGTTAGGGGGAGGGATTGGGTGCACATGGGAAAATAAACAGAATTTACCCAACCTGACTTGTGTTGATAAGCATGTATAGTCGAGTTGGAGGTCACTTTTGATTTATGTGTGTGCCAACAATGAAACAATGTGAAGTGCAAATATGTTCAGTGTAAAGTTGGTCTTTGAAGGTTGGTGGGTAACAGGGGTGGGTGTTAAAAATATCCAACGGTACTTCGATCGATGGCTTCCAACAGCCACTGATGAATAAAAGATTTGAGGAGTCTGAATTGTCTTTGCTGAGATGATTTAATGGGAGAAAATGTCCCCAGCATACAAGATATACATCAGTGCATTCTCAAAGAGAGTGAGTGAGGGTTTGGTTTTGGTTTTGGTGTTTGTACGGAGATAACAGATGCTGAGGAGTAGCAGATGTCAAGGATAAGCAGTTTTGTAATAACTGTGGCAAGCATGACAAGCATCCATAAGCCATGACACACAGTAAAATGCAACATCAAATAATCTATTGTTCCACATTAATCAACAGGTCATAAAGCGACCACAATACATGCAGTGTGTGTGTGTGTGTGTGTGTGTGTGTGTGTGTGGATAACCTTCCTAATGTCTCCATTACAAGATTCATTATCGCTTCACCTGACATTTGTGAACTATGTGCGAGTTCACTGTACAACAAATTAATGTTGTGGTTGTAACTGTGCTTCTCTCTTTCAAACAGCTTCCCAGCCACAGCTTAATCTCCAGTGTTTGGAAAGGAAATGGCCATATAAAGCACTGAGATTAATCTTACCCAACCATCTAGACAAAAGCATATTTTATGACCAGAACACCATGTAGATTTGTCACTCATCCAAAGCTCAAGACTTCTCTAGTGTTGCCAAATGCACTTACAGGCAAATATCAACTTGTTTTTGGCCCAGATATATTGCTTCCTTGCCATGTTTTAGGGGTTTGCAGAAGAGGGGGGGCAGTGATGAAGAAACGCCATCATTTCTTTGAATGCTAAGGAGGAAAACTGCTACGATGCAAATAGCTGTGCAGTATGAGGGTGATAAGAGTTTCAAGATGAGCAATGGTGGAAATTTAGTTTTGTTTTATTGGAGTGATACAGGGTGAATGTGATGCCACAATTTGAAACTGAAAGCCTGAAGGCCTGAAATCTAATTAAAAAAGGTTTTGCAAAATTCAAATTAAGTTTTGAAAGGCTGAAAAAAAAAAATCAAACCTCTGGAAACATGATTTTGAGCTATGCCACTGGGCGTTGGTGCTGACGTCACTTAAACTGTGTGCCCAGTACCAAACACAAGCACCTGAGGCGATCAATGCGAAAAGGAGAAGAAAACAACATACACGATGAAAACAGAATTTTAAAAATGACTGATAAATGATGGATAAAGGCTAATAATCTCGATAAATAGCTGTGTCACTGGCAGAGCAGTCTGTCAGTCCCTCCTAACCTGCTGAACATGAGATGTGATTGGACTGGACTTCTGTAGTTTTTTGGAGTTTCAGGCCAATGCGAGACAAAGCTGCCACAAATCAAATGCACATCTGCAGGGATTCAAAATAAAGACCTGCCTTTTCAAAACTCAAGTTTCAATTTTTCAAAACCTTTTCCCAGACATATGCGCACCAGTTTTCAGATCACCAAATCCAAGGATTCCAACTTGGAGAGCAAACAAATGCAGTGGGACAAGAGCGACAGATTTAAAAATGTGTTGGAGAAACACTTTAAAGAGAGTGCCACAGTGGTGAAGAATGAAAAATCATGACTGAGAATCGATTTGACTTGTTTTCATCCTATCAAAACGTTATGCAAGCAAAATTTAGTTTCAATCTTTCTTTCACGCTTTCATAGTTCCTATCTTTCAAAGCTTTTTTCAGTTGCAAAACATGTCACCATATTTATGCCATAGAGTTAGAGCGCTCTAACATTATTTAGCTTGTTACTGGATCAATGAAACAATTGAATTCTTCCAATGAGAGCAATGTCATGATCCTCACACGACAGTGATCATGTCAATTCTACATAATCATAAGATTAACAGAAAAATCTACAGAGATTTTTTTTTAATCTGTCATAGTGACTGGCTTTTCATACAGCCTTGTGCAACTGTGTAATTGACATAGATTTGCGAATTTAGTTGATTTTGATTCTCCTTTAGCACTTTGGTATTAGACAAAGGTTTGCTTCTTTCTTCTTTGGTGACCAAGTTCTGACAAAAATGTCATGGTTGGCTGCAGAAATTAACAATTTAATAGTTTACTCAAGGGGTCGCCTCAAGTTAAATGATTAACTCTATTCCAACACACATTACTCGCCTCTAAAGAATTACGTACCCCTCTCCCCCTATCGAGTTCCTGTTCATTTACAAAAACTAATGGGAACTGCTACAAAAGTCTTACTCATTTTCTGTGGCATTTTACTATTATGTACTGTAACTAGTTTACAAATGGAACCAATAACAGTAATTTGCACAGAAGTAAATTATTGAGCAAGAGTAGGATTTATAAATCAACAGTTTGAACCAGCAGGTAACTTGATATTTAGTTTCTCTCTCTGTCTGTCCCTGCCCACTTTGAGCGCACATTCCTGTTTGAACAGGGCACATTCATGGCTGGGGGTTCAGAACGTTATTGCAAAATCTACAGTTTATCAGAGTGTCAGTCACTGAACAAGAAGACAACAGGTGTGTGCGTGCACTGGCAGAAACTGGCACAAAATGGCAAAGTGATGGTAACTGGCAATGAGTGATTTGTGGGATCACAGAGGCCGTTTTATCCTTGAGGGAATTCACTATTTTAAATGCAGAGTGAAATTTAAACACCATTAAGTAAAGGCAGATGTGAGTACTTGTATAACCTAACCCTGTTATTATAAAGCACAAAGTGTCATGAGCTCAAAAGAACGCCTGACTTGTTTCGTAACTGGAGAATTCTCCATATACTGTACGATTCTTTCACAATCCATCAGCAGACATCTTCCTAAAAATGCAATCTGGAGCACCACTGTCTTCCAAACTAAAAAAAAAAAAAAAACAGAGTTCTTGTAAACTGCTGGGTTCAACAGTTAAATTTTTTTTAACCACTTAGTTTTGTGAAGTAACAAATCTGTAATCATTCTATGTCCCAATGGAAATTTCCTTGAAGCCTATAAAAAAGCTTTGCATGTGCTCTTTTTTAGAGCAAAGTGAGATGGTGATAATATCCTGTGATATCATGCCTCCTGCTGGAAGGATGACAGGAGGCTGTGCTGAAGAGAGAAAACAGCACAAAACAAGCATATTCTGAAAACATTTTATTTTGTCATTATTATAATTTATTACAATAATTATCTGTATACAGAGTGGCATGACGTTCAGGCCAGTATGCACAAAGCATTTATGAAATGCTTAATTGCTCAAGTCTTGCCTTAAAATGTAAGCAAACACAAGCACAGTACTTAATATAGATACTGAAAAATTCAATTTGAAATTTAAAAAAAAAATGCAAATTGCACAACACTCAAAAATTTCCATGCTTCAGATAAGACATTTTTGTGACAATTGGAAAATAACAATCAGAAAATGCACATATCATACACAAACAGTTTTGATTTCCATTAACACCAATATTAAATGAAGGCATTTTAGGTGCATCAATTTTTGTGTTTAAAACACAACAGTGGATTTCAGTGACAGCTGAATTGGTTCTACATGTGTGCAGTGCTGCTCTAACTGCTAACAGGCTGCATTTAAACATACAGTATTGCATGTTGAGTATATTGTGGTTTGTCTGTGCAACATTTGCATTTATTATTTTTTATCTATGGAACGTACTGCAGCTAATAAAGTTGATTTTAATTCAGACAGCACTTGGTCAAGCAATTTAATGATCATTCAACTCAGTTAAATAATCAACAAATCAATTTCAGTCAATGTGTTCTAAATATAATTCCTTAAATCCCAGGAAATATTTTTCCTGCTTAGTTTCTATATGGCCCAAGCACTCTCTGTGCCTCCCTCATGAGGATTAACCATGGCCTTGAATGACTGCAGCAGATTTATTTTATGACTAAGGAGGATTGGAAGATGCTGATAGCCATATAGTGATTAATTAATCTTGTGCGTCAATCAGCTGGATGTACTGGGTACAGATGAGATCATCAGCACGGAGAGTTGAGAGGTGCCCTAGCCTGTAAGCTGTGACAGACTTACAGAGACAGTGAGGAAATGCCTCTAACGCTAACCTAAACTTTCCTCTCGTGTCTCTGTGGCACAGCGCATCATTTCAACATGTAACACCTCATCACCTGAGCGAGTGAGAGTGTGGGCTAGTCTGTGAACGAGTGTGAGCGCATGTGCACTTTTGCAAAGATGCGATTACCTACAGGCTGCTACCAGTGCAAGTCCATCCTGTGTTCAAAGGTCCCACCTCTGCCACTCCACACACATACTCACATACACATTACAGTATAACGCACACAGCAGAGGGATTGTGTTTATCCACAGCTGCTGCAGACCAGTTCCTTGTGTTCTTATACTCCTCGGGGTAAAGCGATGAGTAACCTACCGCCTCCACTGATCTCCTCTTCTGGACCCGGTGCAGCAGGATCCGGTATGTCCCTGTAAGCGGGCTCCTAGAGTCTGCGCAAGGATTATTCAGCAAATGGGCCGGCAAGATGCCCAGATCCGACAGTAAACCCTTAACTTCCTCCTCCTCCACGCAGAGAGCCTGGGAGGCCTGGGCAAAGTGGGCAGGAGACAGGGACAACATGGCATGAGGATGAGGGTACTCAATCCCCTTCAGCCAGCTACTGCCTGTAATCTGGGTGAGGGAGGAGCGATCAACAGGCAAGGGGCGCAGCATGCCTTTAATGACCAGCTGACACTGATCTGCCACATATACAGGGATGCTATAGGATCCTTGGAGGATGCAGCGCTTCAGCTTTCCCAGGTTCTCCCCGTGAAAAGGCATGGTGGCTGTCACCATGAAGTACAGAAGAATGCCCAATGCCCAGATGTCTGTATGGTACCCATTGTAGCCTTTTTCCCTAAAGAGTTCAGGAGCAGCGTACGGTGGCGAGCCACAGAAACTGGTGAGGACCTCAGTGGGGCAGGACTCTGTGCTGAAGCCAAAGTCACCCACCTTGATGCAGTAGCTGGTAGTGTAGAAGATATTTTCTGCCTTCAGGTCTCGGTGGATGATTTTATTGTCATGCTGAAAAAACAAAAACATCACAGTCTCGTTGGAAAGGATAACATTTTTGCCACTATTCTCAACTCTATACTGCTTAATGACATGACAAATCAAACTTTTATTTTTCACCAGTTCTAAATTCATGGAAATATGAATATTCATGAGGCACAGTAGTCGACTGGAGCTCACCATGTGTTTAACAGCAGAGACAATCTGAGCGAAGACAAGCTTGGATTCCAAGTCAGTAAGTCTCCCCCTGGTGGTGATACGGGAGAACAGGTCTCCACCGCTGCCGTACTCCATCACCAGGTACATTTTCTTACTGGTCTCCATCACCTCGTACAGTCGCACCACGTTGGGGTGGTGCAGCTTCTCCATGCAGCTGATCTCTGAGGAAAACATGGAGTGGTTCTTCTTATCCAAACGCTGCTTGTCCATGATCTTGATAGCGACTCTCTCTGAGGACAGGACAGGAAAGGATGTTCACAGGTCAGTTGGATGGATTTAAATTGGAACTCACCTAAAATGTTCAAAATAAGGTTAAGAGTGACTGCAGAGGTTTACACACATAAGAGGGTGGAAGATGCCAAGAAAAACGCAGGAAGCAGTTACACACGGCAACTGGTCTAATTTAGTTGGAAGATTTTTGCAGTAATACCTAAGGTATGAAAAAATGTGGATAAAAACAAATATCCTCCCTTTTCTGTGGAAATGATTGCACAAACATACACATACACAAATATACTCTCTTTGTGTCGTGTGGTATTTCCCTACAGGCATCTCAACAGAAATTAAAGAGGAAATACTGCAAAGCAGGGCATGAATTCCCTGCAGGGGGTGGGGAAGATCTGGGGCGATCATAAAGGCTTATTCAGGCGACCACCCCATGTCCATGACTATTATTATTTATCTTGACTTAATACCTCCCCACCGCCCCCACCCAGAGTCCCAGTGTGTGCTTAGGAAAGGCTAAACTCTGGGCAGCCCACAGCAATCAGTGGGGAATGCTCAGTATGTCATGTTAGATGTTTGCTAGATCTGACCAGAGTAACCCACACAAGATGAGTCTGTTACAGATGGAAACAGTCAAAGAAAGAGAGGACAAATACAAAACTAAATGAATGCCACACCCAATACAAACACTTAACTCCCCATTCCTCACCTTTAGTCAAGGCGTGGATGCCTAGCCTGACGTGAGAGAAGTTGCCCTCTCCGATTTCCCCCCTCAGTTCATAGAAGCCAATCCTCCGCCCCAGCATCAGGTCATTGACAACCCTCGAATTGTGGGTCATGTCATAGACGACCCTCTCAAACGGCGTCTGCTTCATTCTCTCCTCCTCGGTCAGCTCCGGGATGGCTCGGGCCAAAGCGGGAGACACCGGTTTGGTTGCCTTGTTCACCGGAGAACACTTAGCCTTGGATTTTTTGTTGTCCTTCTGCTTCGGCCATACTCTTGATTTGCCGGCTTCAAAGAAAGTTGAAGAAAAAGATGAAGCATTCAAAAGCACATGCATAAAATCCATTCAAGTCAGTCAGCTTTGTGTGACAGGAGGCTGTGTATCCTGTTCTAAGTAAGCAGCAGCAGCCACTAGGATGGTACAGGCATTATTTCTAGAGTAATATGTGAGCACGGTGTCACCGGATGCCAGCCAGAGACCATTGTGTGGTTGCGTGCTTGATCTGCTGTTATTATTGGACTGTTGGTGGAGCACAAAGACCCTGGAACTAGGCTACAGGTAAATGTGCAGACTATAGGGTGGCTGTTCTGTCTATAGGACGGTGGTAATGAGATTGGCCTCCATTAATCTCCATGCTGACTTCCTTCATCCTATGGCAAAATGTCTGGGCTGCCTTTACTGTAACCTTAAGCCTGCATTTTATGGGTCACAGAGTTCATGTCTGGAAGTTGGGACATCTCTCTCTGGCTCAAAAATAAGACGCATTACTGCCCTTAATTTGGAAAAAACAAACATGAGGGAGAAGCTTGCTGATTTAGATTTTAAATTAATTTGAACATGTAAATATTTACCCCATCTTATATCCCTCTCTTGTGGACATTTAAATAGGGAGGATCCAGCTTTAAACACTGGCTACTATTTAAGTAACATAATTTATTTTCTAAAATGTATATCAAAAATTTTTGAGTGAATCCCATTTTAAATAAACTTTAACTATGATGTATCGTTTGCACAGGAAACTGCTGACCAGTATTTTACAGCATGTGCACCAGAGCACTTTACCACAGCAACAGGATCAGACTATCAACCCATTATGTCATATAGTGGTGAGCTAGTGACAGACAAATAACTGCTCCAGATGTCAGCATGTGTGGAGAGGTGAATAATGAGGTAAATAACTCAGCTCATCAAGTTACATTTCTGTAGATCAACAGCTGTATCCCTGTGCCTGTGCATCCTCAGGAGATAATTCAGTTTAGCCCATGATGGACTTAGTGCAGACTAATCAAAGTTGCAGATCTTCGGCCAACACTGCCACTGCCTGCCAGGATTAGAGCACTTCTTTTAGACACCTCAGGCTATTAGTGGGTTTGTTCGGAACACAGAGACCTATTTATACTGAGTGGAAAATCCGCTAACTAGGTGACTGCAGGAACATGAGTTATTATAGAAAGCTGAAACACTGACTTGGATGGTGGAGTCCAAAGCATAGAGTTTTTACTAGACAAAATGCCACACAAAACACACAAAACAATATTTAGCCTATGGCAAACTTTTCTACAAAACATAATGAAAAATGTTTGAAAATCTATTCCCCCCATTACAAGTAGTCAAAATAAAATTCTGAACAAATTGTAAACTTGCGTCCAAGAGTTGCCAGAGTTCTTGGCAAGTGCCATTTTTCTTTTTCTTTTATTTTCTTTCTTTCTTTTTTTTTTTTTTTTTTAAATGAAAATGAATTTGCAGACTTACCTGGGAACTGCGGGTCCTTCATGTCTGTCCGTCGGGCTCCTGATAGCTGACTGCGACTGCACACGTGAATGAAGCCGCTGAGGACAAAGGCACACCTCACGCCGCCTCTGCCAATCCTATTAGCATGATCTATTAATACTCATTAGGTTGTCTGCCACGGACAGGAACGAAGGAACTGCTGCCTACACACTTTTGAAGAATAAACCAATCAGCCTTGGATGAAACCCAGAAACCATGCAGAAGAAAAACTCAGAACATCCTCTTGTCTTATAATACCAAATTAATTCTAAAATAATAATAATAATTATAATTATAACTTAAATTAAAGAAATTTCGAGGGTATGAAAATGTGTATCACATGGAAATTTGTCTGTTAAATATAACTGATTATGTTAGATAGACGCATTAAGCCTGTGTTGTCAAAATATATTTATGTTATCTGCTTAACATTTGGCCTTTTGGATACCTTGAACAACCCCCTCGGCCCCTAGCGTCAGAACCAAGTTACTTTGATTGGCATTAAATTTAGCCAATCATCAGCGCCTGCTTTGTAACGGCACCAACCATCGTTGAGGAATCGTTGGCGGGAGAGGAAGGGGCGGGACTTTATCGGTGCTGGTGGACCAATCATGGCGCGGAGGAAGGAGGAAACACATGCTGGCGCGCCGATGTTGTTGTCGTGCTATGTAGACAGCAAGCTGCGGGTTTTTTCACAGCTCGTTTGTGTACGAACCGGAGAATGGCAGCTACGGTGGCGACACCTGTCACCCCGACGGAGTTCGAGTCCGACCGGTGTGTGAGTGAGGAGGAGGGCCGGGGGAACGAGGCGGAGGAGGAGGGCGGACAGCTGACCGGGCCCGTCCCCGCGGTGGCACACAGCCGTCTGTCCAAACTCCCGCTAGCTCGCATCAAGGCGCTCATGAAAACCGACCCAGACGTGTCTCTGGCCAGCCAGGAGTCTGTTTTTATCATCGCTAAAGCCACGGTAGGTCGCGGCTCCGCAGAAGACAAGCCAGTGCTCCCGTCCGCTGGCTCTAGCTCGGGTTGCTAACGCTAGCAAGCCCGCTAAGGGGCCGGTGTGCTCTCAGTGCAGCCGGAGTCTTCACCCAGAGCTCCGGTCAGCGCAGCCCAGCCCTGACAGCACTGACAGGGGCTTTCATTAGATTTATACACACTCATGTTAGCCGAACTGATGTGTGCCTTGTTTTCTGTCCTCCAGGAGCTGTTTGTTGAGATGATCGCCAAAGACGCCCTGGTGTATGCCCAGCAAGGAAAGAGGAAAACTTTGCAAAGGAAAGACTTGGGTCAGTGTTAAGGAATGAAAACACCGGACATGACTTGAGAAAAGGTTTAAGTTGTGGTCATAGAGCTAGGTGTACATCCTGCACATATTTGACTGATTAGAGTATTACAGTTTTTAAGATATTATTCCAAAACTCTTCACACTAACCACAAAACCTTACACCAAGCCAGAAAAACATTATACATCTCTTGCAAAACTTTTCAAACTCTACTGAAAGATTTGCAGCAGTGCAGCACACACAAACCAGACTACACGCTGACAGGCTGACAGTATAAATCAAAAGCACTAGGCTTTGTCTTTTTCTGTATGCTGGGCAGCAGTTTGTAATAAAGTTTTGTCATACATGTAGGAACCACATACACACAGGTATCCAAATGTGTGAGGTAGGGATGTGTAGTCCGAACGTAACACACTATCATTACAAATGAGGTGGAAAAGTTATTTAATTTTTTTCCTGTCAAAATTTTCCACTGTAACTCTCCTCAAACAACAACAAAAAAAACAGTAGAAGAAAACGAAAACATCTGTGCTAGAAAACAGAACAGAACAAATTACGCAATATATCACCTTCTCAGGGGCTGGCCATAAGCCTTCATCTTACTTCTTCACTTCCCCCTCCTCCTCTTCCTCTCTGTCCAGTATTGGCCTCCAGTGTTGTCCAAACCAAATGTTTATCGAGCTCTGATTTGTAAGCAAACTCATAATCCACAAATCTTCTTCTCATGTGTCAGTGTGGAAAGGCAGTTGGCAGGATAGTGTAGCAATGTAGAGAGCAGTGTTTACAGTTTGCTGGAAGTGTGTTATTAAAATGCAAACTGAGTGTAAAGCAGAGAAGGTGCATCCAGTTTGACCCACTTAAGGTAAATGCACTGGCTGTTAAGTGTTCATGGTTTCAGAGCTGGGCCCTCAAGAATCGCCGTTAGTGTTTAAGCATTCAGGGAAAAAAATAAATGAATAGAGCTTTATCACAGCAGGCATTTCCACATGATATATCAGGATAACTGCAGGTGTCAGTGATGACCTGGTAGACCTGCATGGACCACATCCTTCATCAGTGTCACCAGTAATACCTCTATGTTTATTCTGCTGTTCATGTCAGCTGTTCAAGTGGCTGCTGTAAAAAAAGCTCTATTACTGCCCACACTGATACATGACACGGCAATAGACTGACCATATTCAGGACACCTGCCAGCTGTAGGACCCTGCTGTGCACACTGAAGGCCTGACTGAAGTTTTGACTCTCACAAGATCCTGTTATCTGTCTTAATCAAAAATACTCTCTCCTCTGTTTTGCCACTGTAGACAACGCTATAGAGGCCATAGACGAGTTTGCTTTTCTTGAAGGTAAGCTTTACCAAGACATAAAGATTCCTCAGCTGTTCATTTACTGCAGTGTCTTTCCATTAATAGGTGTCAAAGTCTTTTGTTTTAGTGTTGGTTTGTTGTCTTTGTCCCATGTGTTAGCAGTTTCCCACGATGCAGCACATGGGAGAGACATTTTGGCCAAAAGATAAATGATGGTGGTTAGTTGTGTGTATAAAATATGACCCCAGATGGCCACATGGGGGCACTATAAAAATGCTGCTTTAAAGGGCCTTAAATCCCAAACTACAAGTCCAAGTTACATGAAACTTGTTTGATATATTAGACAGCCAGTGTCTGTGGTGATGGATTCTCTGCCATTGGGAGACTTTTTTGTTTATTTATTTATGTTAAACAATTGCTTTGATTCAGTTTTCATAACAGTGTTTCAGGTTGAAAAGTGCTTAAGCCCATAAATTCAGTTCTCATAATCCTTGGCTAAAACTTGTTTAAATTATACAGATTAAAAAGAGTTGTACTAAATGAGGTTGTACATTGTGTTACCTTCAGGGAACAATGGATGTATTCCTTGTTGAATTTCAGTCCTTGCTGCATTTTCAAGGCTGTGTCAGCAGCGTTTCTTAATATTTAGATTATCCGGTAGCAATGAGGTGCTGCCTCCTGTCTGTGCCTGTATGATGTGACTTTCACAGTCTCTGGATTGACGTCCGTACCACCATGACCTTTGCTGTGGTCACTGTAGCCTGATCTTTATGCTCCTGCACATCCTCAGAAACCTTACAGCCCTAAAATCTTGACATCTTGACATCATTTATCCTCATGATTGTAGCCAGTGGTTTTATTCTTGTCATTTATTATTTGAATAAATGTGTGTCAAAGCCAAGTGCACTTAATCAGCTTGGATTGCTCATGTTTTTTGCATCATCATCACCAGATCTTCCCTTTAGGTTAGCTGAACTTGTTATTTACAGTATTTTGTACCTTTATTGGTAAAAGCGCCATGCAAGTGCAGTTATTACTTCAGAGGTAATTGGGATTGAAAAATGTAAAATAAATTGTAATAAATGTACTTACTCTTGTTTTTTCCCCCTCTCTGAAGGTACACTGGATTAAATACCCCTTCAGGAGTGGAGGAACATTGAATATTTCCAACCATCTGAGAAATTTTCCGTAACAAGGACATGTTTATCATGGAAAATTTTCTGGTACTTTTGTAAATCAGATTTTCAAATTGGACATTTGTAAATGCTTCTTTTCTACAACGTGCCATCAAGATTTTTCATATTTAACTGTGGTGGTTAGTGTTGTTCTATGCAGTCCTTTTTTTTTTCTTTTTTTTTTGTAAATACTTGTCAACTCTACTTGATGTTGAAATAAATTTTAATTTGAAACTCACAATTTCAGGAATTTTTATTATAATAGTTGTATTTATCAGTCTCTCTCTTTAGCCAGTTGTCATGTTTATACTGGCAGATTCTGATCATTTATGCTCTACTAATTTGTCAGGCTCCTAACTTGTAAAAATTTGTTCCCACCACTTTTTTGGGCCAGACATCCGAGACTGTAGGGTTGCCAATCCTTTTAACTGGCAGATTGAAGTCATTTCAGGCAAATTAAATCAAATTATGTGTTCAGCGAATATTATTTTGAATCGGTCAGATCTGTGGAAGTTGTTTCTGACATCTTGAAACACAAAGCTGTTCGCACTATACGTGATCAATGTCCGAATGCAGGTTCACATGCGTTCTCCATTTCCCCCAGTCACAATATTGACATTTTTGTTCGGCTAAATGCTGCAGTACATCCTGCTTTCATAGACAGATACCCACACCCCACTTAGAATAAATAATCTCGAACTTTATGGAACCGGGTTGCTGAGCCAAAGAGACGTTTTATTAGATTATCATAAGACATGAAAGGCTGCGTACCAAGAATACCCACCGGGCTCCCAGAGGAAAGAGGCATCACAAAATTGTCTTTTTTTTTTTTTTTTTTTTAAACATTAAAGAACAAATGAGTAGGTTATCTCACCACTGTTGGGTATGATATCTGTGCTGTGTCATGTAAGGCAAGTATTGTATAACCTGAAAATTAATAGGATTTTAACTGGCTCTCTATTTCAAGATTCAAGTCATTTTTTTTTTTCAAACAAAGAATGCTCTGGCCAATGAGAACATTTTTTGAAGATCAATTCCATAAATAGACATAAGTTTTTTGGTTCCTGATGCAAAACTTCTTGGGAGCTACTGTTCTGGATTTGTGTCTGGAGGCTCGGTTTTAGTGAGACTCCATCATCGTGCCATTCTCTCCTGCTTGTTTTCCTGTCATGTCAGCCAAACATGGATTGCTGGTGCTGCAGGTCAATAATCAAGAAAGAATAATAAGAGCTTTGGAGCAGATCGGGGCAGCTCAGGCTGGGGCAGACGCTCATGCCAGGGAGGGTGCCCGTGCTGGTGGTCCCATCTGCCGTGCCGAATTAAATCGATAAAACAGAGGAAATCAGGGCTGGGTTGGGAAGATATATTGCTTTGCGTGCTTTTTGAGCGTGCATTCATTCAGAATCGGCATGCCTGGCTCAGAGTATGCAGTCAGCATTCCTGTGTAAATAGTAGACTAGTGTGGGAGATGTTATGGATATGAGCAGACACTGGAGTTGCACAAACACGGACATGAGGCCCTACACACTATTGTGACAAATTTCATTTCTCCATTTCTGTATTTTTTCTTTTTAGTGTGGCATTTTCTTTATGGTGATGTACGATTTTGCTGTTGCAGACGTACACAATCGGGGGCAGTTTTGGAGCAGTGGACAGGTTAAACCTCCTGCTCAGAGCCAGGTACTCGGCGCTCTCTCACGGTGACTTCTCTGTGACACTGAGGAAAAATCACATCAAGTTTAGAGTTTGCATTAGGAATGTATTAGAATCTCCCCAGACGGAGATGTGTGTTGTTCTTTCTGGCAGCATTTGTTAAACACATCCACTCCTCAAAAGTGTTCAGTTTCACACTCTAGGCACAGTCAAGACCCCTTGAGTTTTTGCAATGGGGATTTTCAAAATAAATGCTTTAGTATGTTTAAGCTGATTTTCTGGGTTTAGTGTTTCGGTGAGTAATGAAACAGAGCTGTGAGAAGCACAGATGTTTGGTTCCAGAGGAGCACCAGTCAACTCCCTGCAGAGGAATGCCTGACTGGCAGAGGGGAACATGGAGTACCTCTCTTTTCTAATAAAATATAATCACAACATATTGCAGGAATGGACATAATTTTATTTCCACAGTCAATAAAGACATTCCATTAAGGAAATCTCATGTGAAGTAAGAGAGAGTTCAGACCCTCCTCCTGTCCAGGGCAGAACACGAACAATGAATCAGGGACGCCCTGGATTGATGGTCCTCATTTATGCTGGTGCAGGAATGGCACGCTGAGAGAGAGAGAGAAAAAAAAATCTGGCTTCAGGGGGCTCATTAATAAAAACTGGCTTTGAAATTGGACTATCCTAGATTTCATCGGACAATCATTTCAAACAGTCTGACAGAAACTAAGTGAATGAGATTCATGGGCATTCATACCTTAAGTAACAATGGAAAACGGGGCTTGTGATACATCACAGAAAATTAAATCTTTATAAGTCACTTATTTTTACCTCAAGATTGGATTGGAATGCGAGCATAAAAACTTTTCTCACAAACTAGCCCCAGAACCTCTTCATATCTACGCTCTGCACCACACATTGCTCTCTGTACAGCTTGCCGTGTGTCTTAGATACTTAATCGTATGCCTGGTCTAAAGAGTTGGATGAAGAATTGCCCCCTGCATCTCATCCCTCAGAAATCCCTTTTAGGTTAGCTCCCCTATCCTGCGTGTCCAGTGGAGTGAGCCGTGTCCTCCAACATCTCCAGGGGGCCACAGGATCCTCCTGTACATCTCAGGCTCTCCACCCCCTAGGAGAGGAAGACGCCTCTGCCTCGTCTGGATTAAAAGACACGATCCTCCCTCCCTGCACTGCTGCTGGTTTCAGTGTTGATCGGGCCACATTTGTGAGCCCGTACACTTTGACAAGAAATCTTTTAATTGCTCCAAAGATATGCCGAAAATGTATTTGGCTCCCAAGTAGACCTGTAGTCATGTGGAAAGTATGTTTTTGCAGCTGAGAGATTCCAACCTGATTTCTTAGGTCAAATTCTTGAGCACTTAACCCCGCCCCCCCACACCCCACCCCCCTACCCCAACTCACACACACACACACACACACACACACACACACACACTTTTCGCCCAACCTCACCCCCTCGGTACACAGACTGCATATTTTCACTTGCAGGGCTCAGGTATGTATGCACAGAGTCAGATAGGGGATTACAGTGTTGCCTTGTCGTCTGAATATTTCTCGTTTTTCCCACAAAGCTCATTTTAATAGTCCAAGAGTAAATTGCTCGATGGTAGCCCAAACACTCCTTGCAGTGCGCAGGAACAGAGCCAGGCAGGCCCGAGGTCCTGTCATTTTGTTGCACCTCTACAAAAAGTGCTTGAGCGGCCATAGCACATTAGTGATGACCCTTATTCAGCCTTGTCTAAAACAATGCGTACCGCTTTGCAAGACAGGTGGCTTGTGGTTCAAGCAATGTCATGCCAATGTACTGGGCAGTTGTCTACTTTTTGGTATTTCCCAAAGAATGCCCAAAGTACTTAGCCTAATGAAGTGTGATGGGTTATACTGTGGTTCTTAACCTTCGTTTTAAATTTGCCAATAATTTATGTAACCTTGGTCAAACATTTTTTCCACATGATTTCTGCAAGTTCATTTAGAGGAATACCAGCAGGTTCATAGAAAGAGTTTTGTGAGTCTGGGTGCACTATGGTAATAAAACATCTTTTGTTTTTGTACTGTTGCAGCTCTGGGGCCCATTTTGCTCCTTGGTGGTGTGTCCTTCTTGCAGAGACACAAACATGGATGATGTGATCTCATGTCAACATATTTCCAGTGCAGCTACAACAAAGTTAGGTAGCAAAAAATAAGTTTAGCCATCTAAAACATTAATGTTAAAAGTCATATTTGTGGTGTCAGTCCCTCTGAATCAAATGTCATAGCCTCATCTTCTGGCGCCAGTGTTCAACAATTATACATTGAGAAAATTTCCCCCCAGTGATCCATAAATATTTCTGATTCTTATTCTGATCCGTCGTACAAGAGACAAAGATACCGATTCCCCACTGGTGCAGCCTCAATAGACCAGAATTCAATGCATACACACATTGCAATCTGAGTCGGGGCCACAGCTGCGGTCATACACACACCCCAGTGTTCACAACCTAGTTGGCTAGCTAGCTGCATTACTTGCCCTTATATCCACTTTTATTTAAAGTCCCTCTTGGGAAACAAAATGGAAAGTACACTAAAGCACACCAAACAAGCCAAATGACCACACTGTATCATAAAAAAACATCACACTGAACATGGCAAATGATGATGATAATCTCTAACAGTGCAGCAGTATGTGAGGGTGGATTTTCCGTTTCAAAGTCATGGAAATTTGGATGAGCAACAGACAACAAAGGGAGGATCAAAGGTATTAAAATGTTTCCTGACCACAACATGTGTGATGACAGTGACACTGCTGTTGCAACTTCCTGGACACTGCTGTCTGTGTATTACCATATAAATAACCACTGGCGGCATCAGCTGATTTATAATGACTGTCAGACCCACCAGACTGGACACACATGGACACACCGACACACACACATGCACCTTAAAAGCATCCTTATTAACAACAGTTATTGTTGTTAAATGATGGTGTATGCATTATATTTAGTGAGGAGTGTTAAACAGTGATGGGATGTGGCAGCATTTGCATTTGTCGTACCTAACCAGACCTCTCAATCTTGTCACACGCCATAGTCGCTGCCATCTCCTGCCTTTTGGCATCCATGTTTTGCATTTTTCACCAGGACAAGGCCGGTTCAAAGGAGCAGTATGTTGGACCAGATGTACATCAGTTCCTCTGGTTTCTCTCCGTAATCAGGTCCTGCTGCTCTCTCTGTCGAAGCCTTTAATGGCGGTTGTTGATGCTTGAATCTCAGACAGAGCCTCCAGCATTTTCTTGTGGTGATTGGCTATGGAATGCAAGGAACTATATTTTATGATTAATGGGCAGACGTGGAAAGATTCTACATATTAAAGCATAATGCATAACATCACTTAATTTGGTAAATATAACCAATGTAGAGGTTTGCATTGGTCACAGGCGTTGACTTTTGAAACACACATTGGGTCACAGTGCACGCTGATGTGGTCACCTGGACCTCATGCATAGGGATGGCGTGATCCACTACAATCTGCACATTATTATATTACATGCATACATTCAACATCCAATATCTGCGTGCTCTATTTAAAACTGTGATTCATTCACATATTTCTGGGGCAAGTGAACCCGGTGAATGCGCTGTAGCACGGTCTCTAGGTGTGTTTTACATCTCGTCTGGGATCCCTCCAGCAAAACGCTGAGAGAACGTAAGTCTGCTGCAACACTGATCCAGCTGCAGGAGTCGGACACACCTACTGCTAGGTAGCAGAGTTTCCATGACTGCATTATTTAGCCATAAATCAGGGTCATTAGAGTTATGTCGTAATGCTTTTTTTTTTTTTTTAAATGTGAAATTCCAAGTATCGGCCTTAATCATGAGAATCAACGACACAGATAATATCCTTTACTGATTTTACTAATCCATTTCAGTCTGCACAGGAGAGAAGACAGATTAAAAAAAAAGTCAGAACATAAATGAGACTTGGATTGTGCCAAAAGGGATGCAACAATATTAGGAAGTGTAAAGGCAGACGGGGAGAAAAGAGAGGTGCAATGAGATGAGACAGATGGAGGAGGAGTGGGAAGGAAGAAGAGAGGAATGAAAGAAGGAATAGAAAAGAGGGAAGGGAGGGAGTTAGAGGGTGAAAGCGAGAATGACTGGAAGTGGATAAATAGAGGGAGGGAGGGAAAGACGGTGAGATAGAGAAAGAGAGGCAGAGTGGAAGTGAGTGAGTGAGAGTGAGGTGGGGAGGGAGGTATAAAGAGGGAGGGAGTAATATAAGAGAGGCAGCCATAGAGGGAGAGGTGACAGAGTAGATTATTCTCCTCTCCTCTCCTGTCCTCCTCTCCTCCAGCCTCATCATGTTCGTACTGCAGATGTTGACTGTTATTTCTCTGACTGTTATTCTTCTGGCATCTGTGGAAGGTAGGACACAGCCGCACTCACTGTATGTGTGTGTGTGTGTGTGTGTGTGTGTGGCTTGCATGCACCCTGCAGGTGGGCAGTATAGCGAGGGAGCGATGGCGAAGAAAGAAAAGGAGAGAAGAGGGAAAGAGGGATAGCAGCAGCAGCAGCAGCAGCAGCAGCAGCACAGCAAGTGTGGATGTAAACAGAGGGGCAGGGGACAAGCATCTGAAATCCCACCACACTGAGCAGAAATAGAAAGAAGCAACTGTGTCAGAGCTGGTAGCGACGGCGTAGTCATGTCTCCGTGCTCGAAATGTGACTGTTGTGAAAGCAGTGGAAGTGCTGTGGGATGTCAGGGGACAAGATTCAACACCATCTGTGGCAAAGCAAAGCAGTCAAATCCTGTTTTAGTGCTGTTGCTGCTCCTGCTGCTTCTATTGCACTTTGTTTTGTTTACACAATTGCCCTGGATGAAAAGCCATGATGGCACACCCTCCACACACGCACACACACACACACACTCTTCCTCTCTTTCTCTCACTTTCTCTCCCTCCCATTTCACTGGCATGGCAGTGTGTTTTGCAGCATGATGGGATGTGGCTCCAATGCCTTTGACATTCTTGTGTGCGCATGTATGTGTATGCATGGATGCATGTGTGTGTGCGTGTGTGTGTGTGGGTGTGTGTGTGTAACTAGGGGGCGTGTACAGTAGTCTGCACTCTGCACAACAGATAACATTTTTCTAAAGCTGCCAAATTCTTTAATTCTGTGCTAACATCAGAGTACTGACTTGAGCAAAATGCATTGGAAATGGTTGTTTATAATCAGTGTATTCTCTCTATGCATAACAGCTACAGTGAAATGCAGTAAATATGGATGTTTAATATCACTGTATATAATTTTAACTGTATTTTACTCATGTTCACTGTTGTTTACTGTTCCTCTGTCACTTTTATGTTTGTTATGTTGCTGCATCATGGTCCAGGCCTCCTTTAACACACAGATTTTTAATATGTGAGACAACCTGGTTAATTAAAATTAATAATGTAAATGCAGTGTTTGCAATAAAAACAATGATCAACTGTGACTGAACATGATTAGATGAGTGTCACAGCAGGGAATTTCATATTCTCTCCCTCACTCGTGCCCTGCTTTGCTGACATTTTTTCATGTCTCTCTCCTTCTCACACACACACACGCAAACACACGCACACATCCCTGTGTTTTTCTTACTTCCTATCCTTTACTCTCCCTCTCTCTCTTTATTTTCCCCGTAGGCAAAGGGGTGCAGATGCAGAGGGACGTCCAGTGCTGTATGTTGTACTCACAGGGCAAGGTGCGCACCAAAGATGTGCTGCGGTTTGAGGTGCAGACGGAGGGGCCCGACTGCAGTATACAAGCCATCATGCAAGTATTTCAACTATCCACTCCTGGAGCTAAGGAGATCAATCTGCAGACATGGAAAATATGCCTCTCGTTAGAGGAGGGCAGAGCCGGGCTGAGAGGCATTGTCATCCATCCAGGTCATGTTGTTGTGGCAGGGCTCTGAGCTGTAATTGCCAGGGAAGTGAGGAAGGAAATATGTGGGAATAACAAGCCATCACAAAATACCTTCCAAGCCAGCTGAACTCAGCTGCAGTCAGTCCGTCAGTCACTCACAACAGCAGGATTTAGTTAGAGAGCCATGCTGCATTCTGATGCATAGTTTTTCAGCGGCTAGGAAAAGGAAATGTATTGTTATTGGGAATGAGGAGTTTCTCATGTGGCCCAGTGGAATGGTTATAGATACATTGACCTTTGGGCTTCCATACCAGCTCCCATTTATCTCATGGACAATTCAAAGACATTTGCTTTGTTTTTTTCCAACAGAGGAGATACCTAAATTTGACTGTAATGTAATGGACAGTTATTGCTGCCTATGTTGTCTGAGCATCTCGTCAATAGGAGTTTTATCTCAGCATGTTGAGACCTATGCTATGCCCCTGCTGGACATCTTTGTTGTGCCCCAAAGGACTTCTGGTCCTTGACTGAGAGTCATTGTTCTATAGTATGGTGCTTTAGAAATCCAAATTTGGGTTTTATTACCTTTTCCCCTTGGGTTTAGTCGCACCTTGTCCTACCATCCTGTGTTGTGTATGACATATTGTGTTGTGCTGTTGATTTATAGTCTTTACACCAAGAAGGCAGTGAAGTGTGCAGACCCCAGAGACCGGAAGGTGAAGAGGTTACTGAGGAAGCTCCTGCAGAGACAGAGAACCAAGGCCCAGAGAACCATGTGGCTCCTTCCTCATGACAACCTGCCCGTCATGTCCGAGGTCAGGCACTTAGATGACTCGCTACTCGAGTCAAGTCTAATCTGTCTATTGAGGAAAGTATGTGATCTGTTTTGTTCTTGGTAGCTTTGCTTGTGTCTATTTGTTTGACAGAGAGGTGGTTGGATTGAAAGGGGGGATTTTGTGATGCAGTAAGAAATGACCTGAGACATTTATAGATTTCTTTTGGTGTTCAACAGGACAAGAAAGATAACTGGGCAGCTCTCAATGTGGAATGAGGGAGCACCGTCCAACAGGCAGGAATACTCATAGTCATAGGTGAGGCTTGGTTTATACTATGTGATACTCGTGCATGTGTGATGTCTCATCCCACTTGGCTGTACTCACCCCAGCCTTCTTCCCACTCTTTTACAGGCCAAGTAAACTTTCAGCGGCTTGTCATCTTAACACGGCGGAGCTTGCTGACTCTCCAGTCGTCTTGTGTCTCTCTCTATCTACCCTACCTGTCTCTGTGCGACCAGACCTGGGCAGCAATACATATTTAAAAGGCTTCAGATATTTAAACATGGAGCATGCTTGAAATATCCCCAAACACATGGCATGAGCAGCCTCACAAGAGGAGTATTACTTGTAAGATAAGTCAAACCGAGTGTTCCCAATGCGATGTTTTCAGCGGTTTGAAACGGCTCCAACTACTGTTTGCCCAGGTCTGCCTGGACCTTTCTCCTCCTACAACAACTACTACTTCTACTACTAGTGGCTGATCTGTTTCATGTAGTGCCAGCAACCCAAAGCAAGCCAGCAAGGGTCTTGTTTCTCAAAACGATCTTATTAAAGTCAACATAAGCGCAAAAGCTGTGCTTGATAGAAAGGTAAATTCATGTGAAAATTAGCATTTTCCAGTGATATTAATATTGTATATCAGTAAGATATATGCTTTTTCGTGACTTGTATACCTTCAGTAATGTGTAACGACACCATGCACAGTATAGTCGATTGGGTTTTGTCACAGTGCACCGAGTGTGTAAAATATCGGGAACACCTTTCGAATGTTGTTTTGCACATTCCATGCTCCGGTTGTCTCGAGGTTGAGAATTCTCCTATAACTCGCATCCTCTTCATTTACACCCCTCCCTCATGATTTCGAGTGTTGAACAGGTGAAATCAATATGGGATTGTACAGCGGATTTCACCTGGATTCACCTGCTCTGGAAAGGGTTCCTGATATTTTGATCACTCTGAATATTGACTGTTAGTACACTGAAACTCTGTATGAAACCCAAGCCAGTCTTCGTAAATGAGGCCCTCAGGCATCTATCAGAGGTTTTAATAATAATATTAGCAGTTGAATTTTATCTTTTACACGACAGTCTGTTACTAAACTATGCCAAAGTATTCGTGATAAAACTCACCACCTGTCAAGGCTGTTAAAACTTGAGGGCTCAGTTGTGTTTGAAACACCAATGTATTGTAGAAGAATGCACTGTATGTTAAAAACACAGTATCTCAAGTGAACTATTTTATAAATTAATCTGAAATAATGACTGACTGCGCCTGCATCTGTTTTTCACTCTTTATTTTACTGTAAAATATGGGATCTGGGTGTGCTTGTGTGCATCTTTAGAGTTATTTCATCAGTGTGTGCATGTGTATTTTCATGTGCATTCAAAGAATACCAAATACTCATATTATTCATTCTGCAATACACAAGTGGGAGTACCCCACCTTTCACTCAGGGTAAGTACATTTAGTAGTGACTTTAAGCGTCTAGCAGATGAAAACACACTCACACTGCATTCTCCTGTGCCAACACCCTACAGTTAAATCTGGCACTTATCTCGGTTTCTGACTTAGATAATCAGAAATGCTGGTTTTGAATAAAGCATGATGTAGAGACCCGTGGGGACAAAGCCAGTGTCTTAGTCTGGCTTCGTCTGTTTGCGTAACCTGGGCCGAGGGTGTTTGATGTTGAGGCGCAGCGGCCTGAGCCTCCACTCTCTGGTGTAAAACACTTCTCAGAAACTGAAGCACTGTTTATCGAGCACTTCAAACAGCTCGGTCCTGCACTCGACTGCAGTTTGCAAAGCTATTCAGGCCGGGAGAAGGGATCGTTTTCTGGCTATGTTCGGTGCATCACTGAGTGAAAGCGGGCTCCAGAGGTATTACCAAATAATTATCAGGTTTGGCTTGTAGGACACTACAATAAGTGCCAGAAAATTACAAGCACGCACTGAAAGAAAGTAATAAACCTCATTGTTGGCCAGTACTAACAGTAAATTAAGACAGTTACAAAGACTCATTTGTAAATGATATTTAACCAAAGTGTGTATTACACGTGGACGATGAACAGAAAAAGATCCTCCACCAGGGGTAGCCGTTCTCTCCAGAATACAATCTGGTTGCTCTCTTAATCTGAATTCCGCACAAACACAATCAGGAGGATCAGACACAATTCATCAGTTCCTGAGAAATTTATTCGTCAAATTTTCCATAAGCTGTCCATCAAAATGATAAGTTGCTCTCCCATAAGTAGCAATACTTTACTGTAAGAACATCAAGCATCAAAACTGAAAATCAAAACAAACCTCTTAACTAGCATAAAAGTGGCACAAAGTCAAAGAATGAGATTTCAGTTAAAATGGTAATACTTTTTTTTTCACTTCTATGTGCACTATACTGTCCTTTAAAACACTTTTAACACCAAAAAGCATAATGCAGCAACTATACACTCAGTTCCTTTAAGCATTTTTGTTTTTCACAGTACCTTTTCACAAAACAAGAAATAAATCAACATGAGTAGCGGGCAATTTATTTTTCCAGTCAAAATATGCCAAATTGAAATAAATTAAAATATAGAAAACGTACAAAGGCAGGCATAATGCTCCTCTAATGTTATGACATGTAGTTATGACTAGCAGCTTTGTCGGAAAGCTGCTCTTGGCATTTCTACTGCAGAGTCTGAGTGCTTCCTGTATGAATTGATAATATTAAATAATAATAATAAATATCCACATGCTATGTAAGGTGAGGCAACCCTGTAAAAATATGATCTTTCATCTAGAAAAAAAAAAACCTAAACACTGATCACTCTCGTTGCTGATACCTTATGAAATCGCTGTACAGTACGTCAGTCTTGTGTCCTTTGTTAAAAAGCAAATAGCACTGAATGAACGAAAAGAAATACTCAAAAACGAATCACTAGAAATAAATCAACCTAATAATAATTAGAGATACAGAGTAATACAACAACAGAGTGCAAGCAAACTTAACATCTGAAAGTGAAACACAGGATCCAACATGATTCAGAGATTGAAATATTTACAGTCTGCTGGTATGCTCCATTTCTTATTTTTGTGTTGCTCTGTACAAGATCCACTTAAGAGTCACATTAGAGGTAGTCAAAATGGGAATGATAAACATACATGTAAGTGTTTGCAAAAGTAATAGAGAGAATATTGTATTAAAGGACTAGTCCAATGTTTTGGGCAAATCAGCCTTTTTCTGGCTTACCCAGACCGAGACAAGATATTCAGTGCCATTTTCACCTCTGTATGTCCAGTGGTTCAGTTCCTATGGGTAGCATTTCATGTTAGCTTAGCATAAAGACTTGAAGTCTATGGGAGTCATTAGCCTAGCTCTGTCAAAGTGAAAAATAAACCTTGCAGCAACTCCGAAGCTGTATTATATTACACAGGATATCATGTATATTTGAAATACACATCTTAGAATTAAAAAAGACAATGAGAGTTGTTTTAGGAGAAGTTAGTTTGAGCCATATCGGCTTACTTTAGGATAAATGTGTTCAGCGGATACAGTTCCAGCATCTAACTTCTACCTAGAATGATTCTCGTTTTTAAAAAATCTTGTATTTCAAATACAGATGATAATGTGTGTAAATAAGACAGTTTCGGAGATGCTGTAGGTTTGTTTTTTTTTTTTTCATTTTTTTCGGCCTAGGCTAATGACTCCCATAGACTTCGAACTACTGGACGTACAGATGTGAAAATGGTACCGAACATCTTGTCTCAGTCTGTCAGAAAAAAAAGGTATTTTGCCTAAAACACTGGAGTATTCCTTTAAGTGTTATGTAATGCCAAAGAAAGCCAAACTTTTTTTGGAGATTTACATTTTCACAGATTTAGAAAAGTTATCCCCTGGCTTTCCTTGTCTTCTCTCTGATGATGACTAACTTTCTCTGTAACAATACTTTGTTCTAACAGTAGTGCTGGTGAGGGTTTATTAAATCTTTACAACTTGGAGGATTGTTTTTAAAAATGATTTGCTATATGATATATTGGGCTTGGCTGGCATTTCGCCATCCAATAGCAAAACACTCTCACCTCACCTGCGCTCCGGGGAGACCCACGTCACACAGCTCATGGATTTCCATTTGTTCCTAACCTGTGTGTGACATGTGCACTATTCCCTGCTCACAGACGGCTGTGGCACTGGCCTCACCTCTGCTTCCCTTATCACAGAGCTCATGGTAAATTTGTTGTTACATTCTGCAGTTTCTCACACAGCTTTGAGAGAAGGAATCGTTTCAAAAATAACACTTTATAGTTCAAGGAGAGATGTGAGTTTAGGTCTACAAGGGCAAAAACAATAAACTTCTTTTTGTGGTAACACTCTGGGAACCCCAGGCATTGGCTGAGTTTACCAAAAACTATTTTAACTCATCCCTGCACCGTTGTAAGCCAGCTGAGGGAGGAAAAAAAAACCTTCCTTCTAAAATGCTTTTGGTAAGCGAGGGCCTATGGGGTGTGGCTTTGTCTTCACATTGTGGTCTCGCTGTTGCGGTGTTTGAGCGAGTCGTTTTCCTGGCAGATGAGCTGGTACGGCTTCTCGTTCTCCTCAATGACAGAGTCGCCCAGCTCGGCGTCTTGGTTTTGCAGCTCGCTGCGGGAAAGATGCTCCACGATGCCGGCACCGAGCGAGTCGCCCAGCACGTTGGTGGTGGTACGCAAGCGGTCCCTTGGTGGATGAGACAGGAAAAGAGATTATTCTATACCCGCTGTGGAAATCACATAGGAATCCGTTCATTTAAAAGGTGCCTTATGACAGGATTACCAATAATCTAGCAATCTGCATTATGCATCAATAACCTTTGCAGTGGTGGGACCTCTGGGCTCTCTGATGCTTTACTATGACATTTAGGCTGGCAGACCCACAGAACTGTACACATACAGAGACTAGTCCCCATCAAGCTGACATTTGGGAACTCACAAGAACCAATCCACGGCGATGATCAGCGTTATGTCCTCTGTGGGCAGTCCCACCGATGTCAATACGATCACCATGGTAACCAACCCAGCCTGAGGGATGCCTGCTGCTCCGATGCTGGCAGCGGTTGCCGTGATACTGAGTGGGTGGTGGGAGGGAAGGAGGGAGGAGGAGGAGAGAGAGTGTGCGTGTGTGGGAGTGAGAGAGGAAGAGAGGGAGGGAGGGGGAGAGACATTTAATAACGGGAAACAAACATACAGCACATGCACAGTCCTAGGGGGATCAGCAAGGTGATAAAGGTATAAGAGGAACTACACACATATTGTAAATCAACGCCCAGCTGAGCTGGCCACCCAACTCCTACGCTTTGAAAAATACATTTCAATGAACACCGATGGCAGAGGAAGACTTCCACATAGAAATATGCCCTATGTGGAAAAATGACACCTTCTCCCACAAGAAGATTACTAGCATAAAGTAACACTCGCTGTCAAATATTATCATTAGATATTTGCTTATGAAACAGTGACATTGGATACAAACAGCAACACTTTGGAAATACTGAAAAAATATTATCATTTTTATGACTGTACGTCATTTGGGGATTCAGTTCACCTTCCTGTGTCAACCACTTGCTTTTATCATAATTTTGTCAGTGGTAATACATACTGTATGTTCTATAGACTAATTTTTTTTTACATCACATCCTACAGTAATAATTTTTTTTTGTATAATATGGTGATATGAAGTGTAAAATAGACATTTGCAAATAGAGGAAATAGATGCGTAAATTCACACAGAAGAACTTACTCATTGTTCATGAATAAAACTATGATCCTTTATTGATTTCATCAAATAAATCTTGCTCTGTCATGAGGATGAAGGTGTAAAGAAGTGGGAGGAGGACGCTCCTAATTCCTCACAGTCTGGACAAAGTTTACTCGCTACTTAATGACAGTCTTACCGTTAGGCAAAGGTATGCAACTGCCTTGAGTAAATAACTAAGAAATAAAACCTTTATTATACAAGTGTCTTTCAAAACACATGTTATAAAGTGTCAGATAAAATAAGGTTGTGTTTTGGTATAGCTTGATCTTATCTGGCGTCACGCGACGCTATTCCAAAGTTTATGGGCCTCATTAGTGAAGGCACAATAACCTTTGGCCTGTTTGACAAATGTGCCTGTTCCTGTGCTTCCTGGCAGCCAGAAGGCCCCAGAACAGACAAGAAGAGAACAGAAACTGACTTATTTTTAATGCATTTGAAAGAAATGTACTTATTGAGAAACCCCTCTATTCAGTCAGGCCACAGCGGGCTATTCCACTTCACATCTAGTGCAATGCTGCCACTTGACTCATTTTCCTTGACACTACACCAGTTGCTGCAAGAGAGGCAAAAAATGGAAAGAAAAAACAGAAGCAAATGTAGGTCTGCTACTCTGTGCTGCTACTAATATTACCACTACCTCCACTGACTCTAGTGAGGTGAGTGTTTGCTTCAGCACCAGTAAGTGATGGTGAACGTGCTGCCATGCCAACTGAGGGCAAGAAAATATTACAAATAGTGATAATGATGACGGTAAAGAGGATGAAATGGCATTCAGGGGGCCTTGTGCTTTCCTTTGTCGAAAGCCCTCAAATGAGTCAGTCCGCCCCTGCTTCCTGTGGAGCTTTCCTGCCCGCGGTGTAAACTAAAACTAATTCCAGACTTACCTGATGGTGAGAATCTGGCCAAAGTTGAGGTCCACGTCATTGACTTGAGCGATGAAGATGGCCGCCACAGCCTCGTAGAGGGCGGTGCCGTCCATGTTGATGGTGGCGCCCACCGGGAGGACGAAGCGTGTCACTCGCTTATCCACGTGGTTGTTCTCCTCCAAACAGCGGAAGGTGATAGGCAGGGTAGCGGAGCTGGGGCACACGAGGACACGAGAGAGATATAAGATCATTCATTTATTTACCCACAAGACACAGCAAATGTAATGTGGGTCAAAGGTGTGTGTGTGTGTGTATCGAGAACATTTTCTTCCCTTTATGAAGTGCCAACTCACTATGTGAGGGCACAAGGTTTCCCTGCAGACGTCGTTTGACTGTTTTTGTTGTTTGTGCACACTAGAGGTGAGTGTGTGTTTCTCTGACCTCTTTGACAACTGTATTTCTCACTAGGATTAATAACATGTACTTCATCTCATCTCCATCTCATCTAGCATCATCTCCTTTGTTTGGAATCAGACAAACAAAAAAACAAACAAAATGAATAACTCCTGACACACAATGCCATTCTCCCAATTTCAATTATCGTGAATCAACTACAAGCAATTAAATGTGTTTGTAATATGGCTAATATTCATATTGAAATAATATGCCTATTTGTACAGCATTTATCAATGGAGTGTATGAATTGTTTTCTGATTTATGCTCGTTAAGACACCACTGCAGTCAAATTGAAATGGTTTTTTATATCTTTTATATTTGGTTAAATGTCTATCTGTATCTCTATACCAGCTGCTCTAAGTCAGAATCTACATGATACAATATGATGCATATTAGAGTCAGCCTGGGAGAGGCATCAGTGTGTCAGTGTCCTGGATGCCTGTGTTATGAGTGTGACTGACCTGGAGGAGGTGCCCAGGGCTGTGATGAGTGCCTGCAGCAGACCACTGATGAAACTGTACGGGTTCTTCCTGGTCACCAGGAAGTAGAGCAGCGGCAGAACGAAGAGGCCGTGGATGAGGAGGCCCACGATGACCGACATGGTGTACATCCCCAATTGGCCGCCCACCTCCGCCAGATCCTTCATCTCCACGATCTTCCCTGCAATCAGGAACATGATGCCCACCGGAGCGTACCTGGGGGGAGACGGGAGGGAGGTGATGGAGATGATAGAGAATGATGGAGGAAGATGGGAAAAGTGACATGCTATTGCCTGATTTCAACTTCAGCCTGCAGATAAAGAACTATACAAGTATCTTTTTGAAGTTTCTTGAGCGTCCTGGTGTGTAAAATGATCAAAATCATTTGATTTGAGCTACAAACACACATGATGCTTCAGTGTTCAGTCTTTCAATAATCACATCTGGAAAAATCCTTTGGACGCAACCCTCATCTTCATCTCAAGGCATTTGATATTTAAAGTACAGATTTTTTTTTTAATCGGTGCTGTTGGCATGTAACTTTTTAATCGTAAGCAAAAGTTGGAAGTGTGTGTTTACTGACCAGATGATGATGGCCACCAGCCTCATGATGGCTTCATTGAGGCAGTCGAAGAAGTCCCTGAGGGCCTGGCCCTGCTGTTTCATGTTGCCGATGACGAGTCCGAAGCACATGGAGAACACCACCAGACCCAGAGCGTTAACCCCGTTGGAGGAACCCGAGACAGGGACAGTCTCCTCTGTTGTTTCCTGTAGCACAGAGCATGTTTAAGAAGGTAGGGCATGGACATTCAAAACCCTGTCTGGGTGCTCAATACAAAATGTCAAAGAAACAGGAAAAGGTAACCACACAGTCGCTCAACAGAACCCAAGTGGTTTATTACTGATACTGATCTGGCATGTATATCTTAAAGAGTGGATCATGCAGCAAATCAATCAATATTTTTTTGCTTATGTGTACAGAATATGCATGACCAAGGTGCCAGCTGTGCCCACCCACCTGTACGGTGTGCAGCACCTTACTCAGGTTCACACTCAGGTGTGACTCTGTGCCATTAAGCAAGTCGGTGAAGTTCAGGGACACCGTCACATTCCTGGTGCGCACTATCTTCTTGTACACTGTTTTATACTGCGGGACACAGTGAGGAAAATCAAACCAAGTTATGCATCCACACTCTGACTGTGTGGGTGTAAAAGTCCATACATTTATGCAAAAAAATGAAAATCAAGCATTTGAAATGAATGGTAAACAGTGCGACTGGGAAGAAAATATGACCTCACCTGTTTGAAGCAAGCCTCCACCAGATTAGGAGGAAACATGTTCCTAAGATAAAATAAGAAATCTTGTTTCTACATAGCAACATTAAACGAGTCACAAAGTTGTATGCTGCAGAAAATGAATGTTTGGTTGTATGCAAACCAAAGCCCCACCTGTCTGGTTCTCCAAACATCTAAAATGCTGCAAATGCAGGTAACTCATAGCAGTCAAGTACCTGATGAGATCCAGGAAAGCATCAGTAGCTTGAACCGGCTCTATGTTTTTGCTGGTCACCACAGGACTGTCCCTGCTGCCTCGGCCGGGCCGGATGATCACCACCATTACGATGCCAATGAACACAGCGATCAGGGTGGTCACCATGTAGTACACCACCGCGCGCGCGCCCATTTTACCTGACGCCTTGCTGTCGAGGGAGGAGATACCTGGAATAGCAGAGGGAATTTAATCTTAGCATTCAGTTTGTTTGCTCCAAGTTTATGTTTCGTTATGAACTCCTTCAGTAAGGAGGGTGCTCAGGTTAAAGGTGCACTATGCAAAATTACAGAGGGTTGCTATAAGTAAGATAAGGGATAAGGAGTAAGTAGGAAGAGCTTTGTGTGCATGAAAATCAGAGACTTATCGATGCATCTGAATAGTACATTTATTCCTCAATTTGTTTATATCACTATCAGCCTGCTACTATTAAGCGCAGTGTAATGTTAACTAGCGTTGTGCATTGTAACCTTAGTCTAATAGTATATGTCTAGTTTGTGTTGGTTATAGCTTTGATTTCAATACTTGTTAAATGACAGACTTATATAAGTTTAAGTCCACCCCACTCACCATACTGCCTCAGTGCAGTATGACCAAATGTATGATAATTTGTGTATTTACAGTTTTACAGTAGTGTATGATCAGGCCATATGTACAATAATTTCACCATTTCACGGAAATAATGTATAAATTAACTTTATTCCCTGACTGATGAGTCATGACTCGCTGAGTTTAGAGGGAAAGGCATTCAAAACCATATCTCTTGAGTATCCAGCCATGTGTGATGTTATGTTGTGAGCCAATGAACTGTTTTCTCCTCCTGCCTGGTTATTGTAATTGACAAGAGTATCTGAGTGGGCGGTGTCAAAAACGGTTGTTTCCCACAATATGGTTGGCTTTTTAAATGACATATACATTTAGAACTATGGGTTCTCAGTGGACAAATGTGAAAGTCAAGACTCCAAGAGTATTAAAATAAAAAGAAAATCTGTTTTGGACTGGAGAGGGTCTTTAAAGAAGTTACACCAGCCTGTCAGCCTAATCAAAGTGGGATCTTTTGCCTCTCTTCTTTGGTGTAAAGCAGCTACACACCTGCTGGGTTGGTTAAATGTGAATGTGCGAATGCTGAAGTTCAAAATTTAAAACAAGTCGTGTCTCCCTGCCAGCCTGGAGATGGTTATAGGAATATTCATTCACCTTGGATGTATGTCACAGTGTGTGGATTCACTTTTTTTTTTCCAGTTTAGGTTTTCACCAGCATCTACTGAGGAATGTTTTGTTGTTCTGTGCTGAATGAAAACCGACCTGTGACCAGACTGGAGACAATGAGAGGCAGCACCAGCATCTGTAACATCCTCATTAGCAGCTCCCCAGGAAAGGCAAAGTACTTGATCTCCCTCAGGGACAGGTTGTGGGGGCGTAGAGCAAAGCCAAGGATTATACCTGAAAAAAAAAAAAAAAATACATGAATCACAAACACACATACACACACACACATAAAACAATGGATAAAGATCGCTCTATCTGACAGTTACTGCTTATGGATAAACACAACATGTGGGGGGCAGATCATGTATTCTAAGTGAAAACATCCACTAAAGCTGGTTTCCTTCCCCACTGACCCAGAGCCACAGCGCCGATGGTGAACAGAACAAACAGGTTCCTCCTGAGGAAGGCTTTGGCGCTGTCCCGTGTGATGGAGCTCATCCGCTCCTTCACGCTGCTGGCTCTCCTCTCCATGGCCCTGCGTAGGCGCCTCCTCAGGTCTCCTCGCTCCGGCGGGGGGGGTTTGTCCGCGTCCTCGTTCAGGAAAAGACTAGCGCTGGTCGGGGGCTTCTCATTCATAATCAGCTCCAGCACCTGGTCCAGGAGGCAGGTCTCGTGGGAAACTACGCAGAGGTGGGACACGGAGGAAGAGGGACACAGAGAAGAGAAACATGTCGGTTAATCCTGAATGAACTCATGAACTCGTTTTCAAATGTGTTACTTCATGACGTGCTTGATGACAAGTGAATCGGGAATGTCTTGAAAGGATGTAAAGTCTGATTGGAAGTGTCTAAAGCAGCTGATGAGTGCCAATCAAGACCACGTCCAGCTGTGATATATTAAAGGAGTAGTTCACCCAAAAATGAAAATTCAATCATTAAGAAAAGATCAAATTTTATTAATCCTGAAGGAAATTCTTATGCCAGAGATTGCTCATATAATCACAGCAACATTAGTAAATCAACTAGTAAAGTAAATGCAAACACCTGAGGCACCTTAAAAATAACATAAATTAGTACAATAAAACTGAATAAAATATAACACCTCCAAAATTCTATGTTAATAAGTCTGTGGGACCAACAAACATACGCCAAACAACAGCGTGCAGAAATTTGATTGGCATTTTATGCTTTGTTTTATTTCTTTTTTTCAAGTTTTAAATAGCAGCTGACAAAAGCTCAGAACAGACTGAGGCAGAACCATAACAGTTAACTCGCTGTGTTAGGCGTTCCTCTCAGCCTCAGCTGATGTGGGGGTGAGCAGATGACTGCTTTTCTTCTCGGAATGGCCTGCTGTATTCCTTTAACGGGAACTGATGTGAAACTCAAAGTGGGAAACGGATGAATAGTTCAAAGCACAATCATTTTGAAGAAAGCAGCTCAAACAATACCAGATTTCGACACTGTCTTCATTAAAGCTGCACAGCAATCGACCGCGTGGACATGGACGTAATTTAGAGGTGAGTGAGCGTGGTACTGTCTGTTTTTTTTTTTTTTTTTCCCACTTCCAGCAAACTACTTCCACATTCAATGCCACTGTATCATAGTTGATTCTGTTTGGCTCACACTACTTCAAACATCCTTGATGAAAAACCTGTAAACTCTTATAGTAGGACCGCTTTTGCTGTTGTTAATACTATGGAATACCTAAACTACAATGAACAACTGGGAAGGTCACTGATATACTGATAAAGTGTTGAATATTACAGCGGACGATCTTGAAAATGTGGCAAATTTATCTCTTGTATCCTAGTCACACAGATGAAGCAGTTATAATGCGTCTTACAGAGCAGTTTCATTATCAATGAGTTACGCACACCTCGCGCACTCCAGATAGAATCAAGGAAACATCAAAACAACAAGAGGAAGCAGGTCATTGTGTTTCTTACTGTGATTGAACAAATTCAAGGCTGGAGGAGGACCTGAGTGGACAAGAGATATAACGAGGCAATAATCTTGTCTCAACAGCCTGTTGAGACAATAATCTTGTCTCAACAGGCTGATGGAAAGCAGGTTGAGAATGCTGGGCTTACCGTGGCTGTTTGCGGTCCAAGACAAATGAGTCCTGTGGGCAGGACTAAACTGCATGTGCTTGTTAATCTCAGTTCCCCTTATCTAAGTAGGCTACACGCTTTCCCTCTGAATCACCTTCCGCAGTCAGATTTATTGAAGTCCAGTGTTAAAAAAAAACACCTATGTGTCGCCGCTGCCTTCTGCTTTTCATCCTGTGCAGTCACCATGAACTGAAACAACTTTATATTTTTACTCTTCCCCAGGGAACAATGTGTATGCATGTGACTATATCATCCGCATGGACTTTATCTATTCCCTCTGCATCCTTCTCGTCTATTGATTTTCCTTTGTCCATTGTTCTGAGGTGCACATTTATTTATGCATCCTACATACAATGCAAACGCCCCATTGATGAGTGGGTTGTTGGATGACCCTGGATAATCCAACTCCATTATTCAACCTGGTGTCACATGTGGCATAATCAGCTACGTACTCTCATTGTATTGCTCAGACTTAGTGCCTATGTGCGTATTTCACAAATCAATGACCGAAAAGCAGCTCTTTGTGCTACTGACCTTGATTGAAGCTCAAGAGGAAACATCTGATAAAATATGCTGCTCACAGTGTTTTACAATAACTCTAATAGACTAAGAGCGCTGAAGGATCCCATTTCGCCATCAGTGTGGAGTGCTGAATGGATGAGAGGGAATGAATAAGTGCACAGAATCATGAGGTTCGGTATTCAAATGGGCTGCCACTCAGGAATCCTTAAACAAATTAAGTACAGCGCGACAAGATGTAACTGAGCTCTGTGCATGTTCAACCCCACCAGAGAGAATGATGAGGGCCTCATGAAGCCTTATTACCAAAACCAAACGGTGGAAAACATCAACTGCTGGCACAGGAAGATGACCGCCCACCCAGAGCCAGGTTCAGCTCGAGGTCTTTTGGTTCAGATTTTGGGTCTGGATGAGCCAAAATCTATCGGGTCTCTGTAAAGCACCTTCAATAACTTTTGCTGTAATTTGAGGCTATGCAAAGCATTAACAGCAATAACACTGCATCATATTTCAATTACATAGAGCGATACGTCATCTAAACAGACTTCAGTTTACCGGTACAAATATAATTGAATGACTCAAAATCTGCTTTATGTGCATTAGTTTTAAAGGTACAAATCTGTGAAGATTCAAACCAAATATTGAAATGTTATATGTGAAATACTATGTGGGCTGACCATGCAAAACATTTGGTGAATCTCATAGCGGATAGGCTGTCATAATTAAGTGGAAGTCACCTTTAATGAGATGGACGCTTGGTTGTATCATTGTGAGGCTGAGTAATGACTCATAATTAGTTTATTAAAATATAGACACTTTGTACTTTGATGGAACAGAGAGAGAAGTGCAACACACACACACACACACACACACACACACACTTAACCAGTTTTAATACCACAATGGCATTTTTCTTTATTTTGATAGAGACGGTGAGGAGATCAGTATTTCTATGACTATTAATTCAAACAATGGAAAGCGAGGCTGGCTTCCTTGAAGCTGCTGGGCAGACTAACAGGCAGTGTGTGTCCCCTGAGTCCTGATCCAGTCTCCCAGCAGTGGGGTATTAAAGCTGCATGAGCCAACCGGGTCTGACTGGAGCCAAGAAGCCCAACACCTGGGACCACGCTGCCACTGCATGGAAATCTCAATTTGCGCTTGTTTTTTGGTCAGTATGCTCTACTGGTATCGATTCTGCATGAACAATCTTGCCAAAGCGCCCACATGAAAACATTTACTATCTGCCCCTGTCTTCCATGTCACTCCCGGGATTCAAACCATAAACCTTTCAAACACAAGCCAGCTTTTCTAATTTGCAAGCAACAGCCACCAACTGCTCTAGGGATCATCAGGTTTTCGTGAGGTTTTTAATGTGTGAACACAGGTACCGCTCTTCTGTCGGATGATCCAAACATCAACCACCACTGCAGAATGAGGGCCACCAGTGATTTGCTTCCCAGGAACTTTCTGCACCACTGTATACAACTGATAAGGCCAGATCTGCACCAAGATAGCCAATGGGTGTAATCAGAAGGAGAGGATCCAGGGCTTAGGGAAGGAACAACTAGAACCTCGCCTGTAATGACCATTACACCAACAGTGAAGAAATATGGTGCTGGAATCAACCCTTCAGTGTGGCAAACAGGCAAAAACAATATCAATAACCCTGAGAAATGCAATTTGTAATACTCTTTATTAAAAACAAACAACTAATTTAAATCATTGTCACACGAGGTGATTAGCGCATAAACTGCATGAACACATGGAGTTCATTGTAGCAAATCCTTTCATTAGAGCTGCAACGATTCACTAGCCGCCTGGGTGGGTCCAGCTTTATGGAGAGTATTTCACACCTCACGACAGAAAGCTTCTTCAAACTACCATGCTAAAATATACAGGGGCACAGGGCGCCTGTTGCATATGCATTTTTGGTATTTTAGCCATTTGCATAGTCTTTTTCTGCATCTGTGCCGTCACATCATCTACTGGATTTCCCCCAAAACTTGCTCAGGCAAAGCCAATGAGTCAGTTTACAGTAATCAAAAGAATTTGCACAGAAACCACAGAAAACATAAATGCACTTCCCACTGCAAAAACTTTCACAGTAAAAGATCAACTCCAGTCAAAGTTCTCCACCTAACCACAATAAATACAGTTTAATCTCCCAAGCTTTGCAAGCCTTCACCCACTCCACAGCTGTTGGCATACTCACCACTCATGGTTTAGACTGGTGTAAACCGTCTGATTGAGCCCAGTTTACACTCTAAGTTTCACACTGCAGCCAAAGAGAGTCAGAGTGGCGTGTGTGTGTGTGTCCGGAGCGGAGCAGCAGAGTGGTGGGACGCCTCACTCCTCTGCTCTCATAAGCACACCGAGATGAAAAGGCTTCTCATCTCATCTGGCCTGACCTTCTCACACCTCTGTGCACATGAACTCTGTGCACTCAGGCACACACACACACACACACACACACACACACACACACACACACAGCCCTGTCGCTCCCAGGTGATATCCCAAGTAACCTGACAAATGTGACGCCCCAACAGGAAGTGAAGTCACACCGAGCAAAACATACAAAACAACAAATGTGTGTGACAAAAAGTTGTAAGCAATCCATGTGGAGGAATGTCAAATTCACAATCTCATTCATGAAAAGTCTCAAAAGTCTTGAAGAGCAGCAGCACAATGGGTTACTGTGTGCTGTGTTCAGGTATCCCAGGAAGAAGCAGTTTTCCTTACAAATGCATGATTCCTTTTTTCTGTCTTTTACCAAAAAACGACTCTGGAATTAAAGGTTCTATGAAAATATCATCAGGATCTAGCTGAATTTGCAACACAAAAGAAATGATTTTATCTTTACTACTGTTTTGGCGTTTCAGCTGATCAGAGATTCTTTTAATTCACCTTCACATGCTACAATAAAATCCGATCAAAAGTTAACAATCACTCATGCAACTTCCATTCAAAACCTGTTGTAGGCTACAGGTGTCTTAACTAATAACTCTAACTAACTGGGCACACTGCAAAGAAAAGCGGCGATTGACAGACTTCATTAACAATAGTGCAAAATGAAATATGCAAACCTCTCCTCAAGACGCTCCTCAAGCCGGCTTTGCTCTCTCTCCACTCACCGAAACGGACTAGTTCTGCCCACACGGAGTATCTCCCCTTATCATCTTCACTGGTGCCTCCCGTTTACTACACCGGCGATTGCGCTTTATTCCACGATGCCTCCGGCGAGGAAGAGCGCCTGGAAAAAACGCGCGGGGAGGTCTGCGTGGGAGGAGGAGAGGTTAAGGATTCTTCAGGAGCAGGGAGAAAGCCACCTGCTGCCCATCCACAACGCCAAAGACTGTCTGAAAGAAACAGACTGGTTATGATGGCGGGCGGGTAAAACCAGTGAAACGGGATCTCATAGCGGATAAGCTGTCATAATTAAGTGGAAGTCACCTTTAATGAGATGGACGCTTGGTTGTATCATTGTGAGGCTGAGTAATGACTCATAATTAGTTTATTAAAATATAGACACTTTGTACTTTGCTGGAACAGAGAGAGAGAGAGTAGTGCAACACACACACACACACACACACACACACACACACACACACACACACACACACACACACACACACACACACACACTTAACCAGTCATTGCTATGACAACATGCCTCTGTGCTCATGCTCAGGGTCTGGTCGGCACTACACAAGGGACGCATGCATGTGTAACCCTGGGCTCCCAGCTTCCCACTCTCACACCCACACACGGTGTTGGAGGCCCTGCGTGTTTACAAATGTTACATCTATGTGGATGTTGCCTACTACAAACTCCACAGGCCTTTGGGCGAGGGGAAACTCTATGTATGTATTCATTGTTTTCCAGAACATTTGAGCAGTTTTTTTTTTATTCATATTCTTCAAAGTGAGGGAAAGTATATAATGCAGTGCTGAATGTTGAAAAGATGAAACAGTGTGTAACTACTTTGGCCCTTAATCCATTTGTCATGCAAGGAGTGGGTTTTTTTCATATTCAGGTGCCAGGTAGCTGTATTTTCATGGGTCAGGGCAGAGAAAACCCAAAGCAATAATGACAGAACAGCACAAGTGTGGTCAAATTGCCACTGAAAGCATATAGTCTATTCATGTTAATACTAAAGCAGAAGAGACCTGGGTTTGTGGGGTCATATTTTGAAACATGAGAAGTGAATTTCCCTAAATGATCCAATGTTTGGAGTTAAAAGTTGCCTTACACTACCAAACCAAAAAATTTGGTTTGGCACATTTTTCAGTGAATGCTGCTGCCTCTAAAACACAGCCTGGGCACAAACGGGTTAACACCTGCATGCCCATATGTTTACTGTAAAGTCACTCTACACTTTCCACATCTCGCAAACCAGTTCTGCAACTGTCTATTACTCCCAACAAGCGAACAATTCTTCAGGCTGTGAACTACCTTCTGGTCCCAATCTGGTGCAGGACCAAAGTGATAGGAGAGCAGATTGCATCGCTATGGCAACACAATTATCATGCCATAACGTGGGAGGCATGTATCATGTATGATCCACGTTTAGATAGTGTAATTATTCACTCACGCCTGCAGAAAGGAACACATTTTCTCACTGCGGGTAGAAACTGTATTGTTTTGGTATCAAATTTCCATCCAGGTCATTCAATATAATGTGGTTTCAATAATCAGTAATCCGTGTTGTTTCTATCATTCAAATAGGGAGGATAAATGCATGAAAGAAAGCTATTCAGGTTAAATCAAGTTCATTTTGTTCATCAATATCAGGCAGAGATTAATGGTGACAAAATTATAAAGTTCATGGGCCAATTTGTTAAAAATGTAGAATACATTAAACCACAGTGATTAACGTGTAGTGCAGTATGTTGTGTATCTCAGCTGGGTAATCAGAGCTATATCTCAGTTAATGTTGTGGTACAGATTCAAGTTGTGTATCCACTCCTGATCTTGTGTAATTGTAATAGTATTGCCTTGGCAAGTGCAATGGAGCATGCTTCCCTCTATGCCCACAAAAAAAAAAAAAAAAACAAAAACTGGCAAACTGGCAGATATACACACACACACGTGCACGCATGCACACACGTGTGCATGCAAGCTTGCTCACACGTTTCCTCATCAATTATTTCTCAAAGGGGGATTTTAGCTCAGCATCACACTAAATCGACCCTCTTCCACAATATGACACAGACCAGATGTTATTTTAAGACTGGGCTAAAGACAAAAAAAAAATACTGGAAAGCAAATTGACCCCAACTAGTTTGGCCCTCGAAGATTAAGAATACTCACTGGTGGGACATTACATACTGCCCATCACGCAACTGCAATGTTATTAATGAAAAGGTGATGAAATGAATTGTGGACAATGGTGAATGCAAATTGGATTGGCAGGGCTCTCATAGTGATAGATTTGGGAGAATGGGAAATTAATATTATTTGCACATTCCTGCTATGTAATTTGTGATTTATAATGTGCAAAAGTTGGGATATCAATGCTTCTAAATAAACAAAAATCAAGAACAACAGGTAAAGCCATGTTCAAGTTTAACTGTAAATATTTAGCTGTGGGATGAATGCTTTTGGCATCACGCTCTGCATCAGATGTTGTTTGTTTGCCCCAAGTCCTGAGTTCAAAGTCAAGTGATTGGGTCCAGGCTCCCATATTAAGAGATGAAAGTAGGGAGTAAGCTCTCTGTGTCAAAATGCCTAGGCGAACACAGAAAGGTCAGTGGATAGATTCTTGGCTTTGAAATGTCAGCTGATTACTTTATAACTGGCAACATGAAGCTATTTGAAGGTCTCATGATAAAAACAGCTGCAGTGTGGGGAGAATCAGGGTAAAACACTGAAGGTTGTCACAATGAAAGGCATTACATTATCAATGACAAGTCGAATGGCAAGTTTCTTTTTTTTTCTGTTTATATCTGAGAAACATTTTGATAATAAACTGTATACATTCAAATGCAAAAACATTGTCCTCTGCTGGTAGTTTACATGTACAATATTTGGAAGGGAACAGACATATTAGCACAAATAGAAAATACTGTAAAGGATGTGTCTAATGTACAGACATGGATGGCTACATTTATCACTGTTGTACACATTTTGTGTAACGATGAAAGGTTTCCTTTCCTTTGCCATTCAGAAGGAAAATGTTAACCGGCCTTAGAAATGCCCGTACATCACTAGAAAAGATCTTATATGCATAAACTTTTGTTTTAGTGTTAAATCAGCAACAATCACATGAATGAATGTACCAGTTTTATCAAACCGTTGTTTCAATTTGGAATGAGATACTTGAATTTTGCAAACTTTGTAGTTGTTGTGTACAACTAGAAAGCACATATTCATATCACTGCCATTACATACAAAAGAGCCAAAATGATTAGCTAACATTGTGAGCGTAAGATTTCAATATCCATTTCGATATCGCAACATGAGAAGACCAACTTATTCTTTTGAAACAGTACAAAATCAGTAAGGCAATGTTGTGTAGTAAAACATAACAAAGGCAGTACATTTTTTAAATATGACAGAAATAACACAAGAATGGTAAAAAAAAAACAAACAAAAAAAAACAAAACAACGGGCATCATACATATTAAAAGTATTAAGTGGTTCATTCACGGCTTCTGTGCATGTTGCAAGTTACTTTTAACAGACTTAAAAATGAGTTTGGCTAGTCCCTGGGTGCTACTCTCGCACCATCAATGGTTGACAGGGACCAACTATATGCCACTTTGTAAATTGTATTTTATTTTTTTGAGTAGAACACTACAAAGGTCAGAGAGGTCAGCTGTATTAAAGTGAGGTGGAACACACCCATCATTTTTTGTTTGCTTGGTTTTCTTTGTTTGTTTCTCAACCAAACACCATTACTTCATATTTGGTCCAGACGACACGTGTCTTTATACTGCTGAGAAAATGGAACTTTTTTTCATTCATATGGATTTTTCTTTTACCATGGCCACCAACAAATAGAATGAGCAATTTCAACACATACTACTGAAAAGAGCTTATTCCAGTGTGAAACTAACGGATTTGCTTGAACCACAACAGCAAACACCCAAGTAACCCAAGTTACCAACTCTCTCTGGCTGAACCTGAGAAAGGAGGCACTTCATGAAAACAATGGAGAGTAAATGGTTCATATGAAGGTCCAGCATGTTTAACACAGAATTGATGGGATATAAGGGATGCAAGGAACAAACTGTGCATTTTAGATGTGCTGCATTGGTGAATGCATCATGTGGCTAAGGATGGAGAAAATAAAAAATATATCTACCACACTAACCAAATCACAGTTTTAGAAAGTAGTGTCAATCCCCAACACAAAGTGTGAAGGTGTTATTTTCCCACTCATTCAATAACAAAAGATATCAAACAACACAAGAGAAAACAAAAAGTACAGATACATGAGAGGACTGGTGAAAACAAATTCCAATGCATTGAAAAAAAAAAAACTGTTCATGTCAGGTGTGTATAAAGTTTGTGATACAAACTTGGTACACATATAAAATGATTGCGAACAACTTTAAATTGATCAGTCTACAGTTACAGTCAACAGTTACTTGACATTTTACTTTGGTTTTTGATGTCAGACGAATCCTGACAAGAATGTCTGACAATATGCAAAGTATTGGTTCTTGTATTTAAATGAGATTAAAGGTACGGAGGAATTACTGAGGATGCGATAAACAGGACTGAATTTCCCATATGTATTTCACACTTTAAGAAAATATTTGATCTGTAGCACGGCCAAAGATGTCCTTCAGGCTGAGGCATCTGGAAAGTCTGTTTACCTACAATTAGCCCCTACTATGAGAGACTATTATTACTCCCAAAGAATTATTAGCAAAGAAATGTGATGTGGAAAATACTGCTATATGGAAATAAAACAAGAATATTGTGCTGCACTCAACTTTCAGTTGGGAAATATCATGTATGCAAGTATATTTTGGAAAAACGAATAGTGTCGCACAAAAACAGAAGAGAAATCATCTTATTAGTGTCCGGCACTCACCACTCATACCAGGATTACAAATGTATTTCAAACATGGAATTATAAAAATCATTACTGAAAATCAAAGCACTTTTGTTGTGCTCTCATCAAGTGTAATTAGGCCTAGCCTTGTGCATGGAATTGGACATTTTTGAAGATCTGTTTGAATTGAATGGATATTTTAAAAAATTGATTCGAGTGGATGAGCTTGAATGAATACAGAAAGGAAGAGCATCCTCACAAAGTGCTGACTAATCAGCCCGAGTCAGCATGGGCATGTGCAGACTTGTGTGACTCGTGGCACAGCAGGAGATCTGATGTAGTCTGTGTGTGTGTGTGTATGTGTGTGTGCTTTTTTTTTTTTTTTTTGCATTGAGCTGGGTAGAAAGGCCACGCTGCAGCCATTATCCTACGTTGTGGGAGTCTCAGTACATGTCAAAGTTCAGTCCTTGGATATTGCATTAATCAGTGGTATGCATAGTGCTGCCATGTTATTGGGATTATTTGGGGTAGTTAGACATAGAGTGTCTGACAGCATCCTCCAGCGACTTCCTGGTCACCAGTAGCCGCACCACTTGCTCGTTCTTCTTCGTTAGTCTTTTACGAGCCTGGTCGTGGGTCACCATGGTCATATCCCAGCCATTAACCTAGGGTAAAGTGGACAAAGGAAACATAAAAATAGAAGTTAGCTGCATACGCTTGTATTAATCTATAGTTTAGTTAGACCAAGCTGGAAAAAAATAGGGAATTAAGGTTCATCTTGCTGTTAATACACATCTCCTCCCTCATATGTACAGACTTCCATGTACAGATAGCGCCATCTTGTGGATATTACACTTAACAGATGATAGGCAACATTTACCTGCATTATTTTGTCTCCTATCTGCAAGCCCGCCAACTCTGCTGGTCCACCTTCTGATACTCTCGTCACGTAGATGCCCTTTAGTGTACAAAAGCACATGCATTACTTCGCATGCAAATGATCAGACTTATATCACTGAAACACGGCTTGATTTATCTGCTTAGCAATGACCATCCAAAAACCTACAGCAAACTAACATTAGATAAAATAAGAAAGGGGCATCTCAAAAACATAACATTCTAACAATCAGCTAATACAGAGTCCATGCTGGATATGAGAGACTGCAGTATAATTTATTCATGCTAAGTGCAAAGTGCTGCTGGTGGCTTCACTGTTGATCTTCATCGCCAGGTATTCATCCCTCCCTCATGGAGTGAGTAAAGACAAATCATTATCCAAACCAACAGAATACGCAAAAGTGTCTGGAAACGTGTCGCAACTGGAGACACCTGAAAAATCACCATACTGACATTTTAAAAGGTAATTTTTAAACAAGTTGATCATTTTGCTTTTTAACCAGCGTCATCACAACAGTGGAATTTTTTTTTCTGTGTTACCTCTGTCTTACGCAAGCAAGGGCGTGAGACTGTGCTGAATAGGCAGTTAGCGTTTGGGAATGCCGACAGGTATTGACTTTCATTGTATATGCTGTATAGCTGACTGGTATGAAAGTGCTGTGTGGAAAACACTGTTAACTCCTGTCTGACATCAGCTAAGTGTGTCTGGTTTTGTTCCCACCTGAGGCTGCAGCTAATCTGTTCAGGCCTGCCCCTCTGTTACATCTTACCAAACTACTGCTGCTCTACTTTCCACTCAACATGGATGTGATCAGGAACACAAAAGGGCAGGTCAAAAGTAAAACTTAAGTTACCTGTCCAAAAAACCCCAACAAACACAAAACAACAACCTGATACCTGGGGAAAAAAAAAAAAAAAATCACATCCCTGAATGAAGTTTACCGTTGAAACACAAGGGGACTCAAAAATTTGAGGGGAAGTGGGACACAGGGAAATGTTCTGTACTAGTCAGTAAACATATTGAGAGCTGACAGATAAAGCACACACACACACACACACACACACACACACACACACACACACACACACACACACACACACACACACACACACACACACACACACACCTTGTCAGTCTTGTCCTCAGAGAAGGGGTTCTGTCCAGGGTCCTGGTCTATCCCTCCTCCAATACTGAAGCCCAGGATCAGGTGGTCATTCTGCCGCAGTTTCTGGATCTCGATCCGTTGCTGTTCAACAGTGAAGGAAAAAAAAGATTTTTGATTCCTCCTCACTGTGACTAGCAGACAAATTTAATAACCCAGAAACACACACAAAATGCATCTAATATCATTTATGAATTTTGTAATATACTGACATGGCTCTGTTCAGTACAACACTGGCAGTGCTCCACTGTGTCAGATATCACAGATCACATGAAACCTATCAGTATCAGTGTGTGACTGTAAACCAACATCATCTTATTCCTATACGCAACTGTTCTTGTAGGTCAAAGTCATTCTGGTTGTGGAGAGAAGTAACATGTATCATAGGGTGTGGTCCAGTATCCAGGACTACTGTAACTGCTCTGTTGTTGTCTGAACCTGCTTTGTCATCATATGCACATAACAAATTGTTTATCAAAAATCAAAAATCCTCTCAGTATCCTCACAATATCAATACCAAGGAATTTGTTCAAAAATATCGCTCAGCACTACCTTCCAGGGTAAAGTAAACTACAAAGAACTACAAAAAATAATTTGCATGTTTTTCACAGACATATGAAGTCAACTCAGCTAATTTTAAAATGCTATTTCACACCTCAAGCATATACTGTTAGAAAAACTGTTACTTTAAAACTTCATCAATCATTTATACAGAGCGTCTAGTTTGCAATTCATCATGACACGGCAGAACTTGCACATACACACAAAGTGTTTCGCATTTTGACTTTAATTTTCAAGCCAAATTAGGCTTGACTCTTATTCATTTCGCCACCAAAGAAAAAAATGTACCAGCATTTGGTGAGTGTTAATTTCAGACTCTGCTCCCTGGTAATTAAAGTCCACGCCGGGACAGAGCTTGTCTATCAGCCTTGACTCTGACAAGCAGCTGCTGGCTCATTAAACCAGATGGATGGAGAGCTCTGACACAGAGACTCCCCACAGCACTCCTCAAAACAAAGTCTGTCTGTGTGTGTGTGTAATAGTGAACAACAAGACTCTCTCAGTGGTGTGCCTTATTCAATGATGTCCGAAAATATCAAGAGGACTCCGTAATGTCTGAGTCAAGCAGGACTTACAATCTCTCTGATGCCTGCTGTTTTAGAAACACACAATCAAATTCCTCTTTCTCAGTCAAAATAGGTTTGTGGGGTTGACTAACCCTTGACTACCCCTTTTCTTTTTACACTGTTAGGACTATAAGTACATACAGAGGTAGAACACAAAACAAGATCATTTCTTGATGATGGCTGAGAGGGAAAGATGTTTGTTTCATTAGACAGCTGGGAATAAAAAGAGACAGAGAGGGTCAGAAGGGTTTGTTGTGTGTGTGTAGTTTGACATGCACCATGAGGTCAGCCTTCAAATCCAGGCCATTACAAAGACACAGTGTGCACCTTAGACCACTGAGTCACCAGAAAGTCCCAAATCCTGCTTCTCAATGCAAAGACTGACTACATCATCTAAGGCTCACCATCTGAATGGGACGCGCATCTGATATGCCAAATAAAATGTGAACTTGATTGTTAGCTGTTAAGGAAGGTAAACAGACTGCCGGCCAGACACGATGTCCGATAACGCCACCACACCTTGTGCTGCCTTCAAGAGCAAATGGTAAACTCCTACAGCAAAGATAAGAGGTCACTTAGTACAACCTGTAACAAATTCAAATACTCCTTGTTGGACTATTACAGCGAAACAGACCCGGTGACAAAAGTAGATTTTTTGGAGGCTGATGTTTTTCTTTAGTGTACTTAGTTACATAGTGCTTTTTAGTGCTGCAGTGCCAGAGTGTAGATAAAAACCATGTCAGGTGTCTAACTACTGTGTTTGTATATTTTACTAAAAAGAAAAATGTGACACCTGGGCCTAAACTTAAGCTAAGGGTGACAATATTGTAATATAACAATACTATTCACTTGCCAAACAACTAGCCCTACATGAGGTAACCTACATCACTGTTACCATCAGACATTTTTGTGTTCAGCGTCACACCTCAGCAACTAACAGGATTGCAACCTCCATGCTCGTATTGACCACGGTGTTTCCGACAGCACCTTAAACCACTCAGACTGGGCTGACACCACCACGCCCAGTTAGCACCTATGGTCAGGGAGCAGCAGTCTGACGCTAGCTGCCTCGCATGCCAATGTATCAACTACTGACGACACAATGTAACATTTCTCTGTACAGTTCAGTGTTTCACCTCCTTAGTTACCGTTGTAGCGACTTGTCTCAGTATGACTAACGTTTGGTGTCATGAAACGTCCATTGTTTGGTCGTTGGGGAGGTTAACTACCACCCCTCCAGGCAATAAAACAATATTTTAACCAAGTATTTAAATCGTTTACAGCTACAATAAAAACATGCTAGCTATAATGAAGTATCTTAACGTTACTTCAACGGAGAGAGCGTCTCGGGGTTAACGCCGGGCCTGAAACTGAACAATGGAGTCTCCTTGACTCTGAAACTTACCACAACAGCAGTCACCGGCTGTCCTGGGACGAAAGACATGGTCCGTGGTGTTTTACCGCTAGCTAAACGGAATAACCTGTAGCTCCTGTATCTGTTAAAGCTGTGGGAGAGGCCTCCGAGTCGGGCACAACTTCCCAGAGCAGTTAGTGAGTAACAACAGCCTGCTTTCTGGCATGAAACGAACCACGGGCTTCATGGATGATGTCACTTCGCCTCCCAGTGGATTAGGTGTGCGTGTTCTTCACCGCGGCGTAGCCAGGGAGGGCGGTGCTTACTGCTGTTCGTGTCATACTCATTCAAAGGCGACCGCGCCACCCGGTTTTATAATACCTTGGGTGACAAATCGAGCTCGTAGATGCGTCCTGGGACAGGGTTGGGTGTATTCCTTAAAAGGTTATTGGCCCCCTTTTCTTGATGCAAGGTCCATCTCGTCAACCTGGCACAAAACACTCAAACACCCTCAGCCCTGCACTTCAACAAAGTTATGGAGCAGCAACAATAGATAATGTAGTGTGAACATGTAATGGCACTGGAACTTAACGCAGTAATATTTACTGCCGCTAGATTGTAGTCTTTCACAAATCAGGCTTTTCACTCAAAGCTTCCTAGGGAGAAATCTTCATTGACTTAAAAAAAAAAAAAAATCTTGAGAGGATGTGCTAATAAAAACACATATAATACATATAACATGCAAAGAACAGATAGAAAAATGAGGATAGAAAAGGAGATGGTGACAGTGTGGCTGTGTGGCCAGTGTGTAAGAACAGAGGGCTTTACCCACGAGTTCAATATCAGTCAAATTCACACGGGAAGTCTTTTGTTTACACCACATAATTTGAATGAAACTGAATTCAGTTTCTATGGTTTACACAGGAAGGTGCTGTGTCATCATTAAAGGGAGTGCAAACCAGCTAATAGCTCTGGATACCATCACCCATTGAGCAAAAACACTTTATTAGCACACATCATTATTACAAATTGTGATAGTTCACACACATATTCTGTATCTACACTGACATACACATAAAAATGGAATATTGTAATCAAATGGCCTTAAGGATGCTTCGTCATATCAGGCTTAGATATAAATGAGTGTTTGACAAAAGTACAATAAAGCTGTTAGGATAAAAAAGAAAAGACATTTACCCTAAAAAGTACATGTTTAAGAAATTACAGCTGAATGCTCACCGATGGCAAATTTGACACAAGTATCTGTACACACACTCTCTCTCTGAACTTCCCTATTGCATTGTTGATAGGCAAAGCAGTGCACGTCATAAATGTATGATTTACATACACAAATTTCCCACTGTGCCAGTTTGTACTTGTACATCACTGAAGCAAAGTATTTTCATGAGCGTTGCCTTGTGTCCGAGTCAAATATGATCCCACTCGAGCATCAACAGTTTCATCTCTTTTTATACATTCATACTCTTCCATGCTTCCCTGCAAAGTCATATTACAAAGTTACATTTAAGTTTATCCCCTGCACCAGCATAGGTTTTTGTTGATATGTCAGCTACATCATGGTTGTGGCATTTGACTTTTAAAAACACACATAGTTAAAAGGATCAGAGTCACAAATATTGTTTGAGATGTCAACTGATACCACAGTGTTGTTTGAGATAGAAGACAATAACACTAGACATTACTGCCACATGTAAGCGCATAATTTAATTGTTAGAATTTTAGGCACAAAGTCAATCTTTTTTTTTTTTTTTCGAGGGTTGAAAAAATCAAAATAGGTGAATGTCATGGGATGTTTCGTAGTGTTGTGTTTCAGCTTGCCTCTATGTAATCAGATTGATTTAACAATCTTGGCCCTATAAACCACATTCATGAGGCATGAGAGCAGAACTGAAACTAGTTCCTTCATGCTTCAGTGCTGTTGTCTTTGTATGGGCATAGTAGAGTTACCTTGATTCATACAAATTGCCATTCAAACATCAGTACCCTTGATTCAGTTATATAATATAGTTTCAGCTGCCATCAGCTGATCCATCAATCCACTCATGGGCCACAACATCCATTATTTTGCATCAGTAGCCGGGGGCAAAAGGTGGAGGTGGCAGGTACTCCTGCGGTAAGGCCTGTTTCATAGCAGTACTGGTGCTGGAAAATGGTACACCATTGATGTCGTGCTCCCCTGGAAGCTCCTGGTACTCATTCTCAGTATTTTCATTTGTGTCTCTTGCCTCCAGGCTGCCTTGCCTCCCTCTCAGCCTCTCCTCGGCCTCGACGCTGATCTCAGCGTACGTATGCACCTCTGATGAGCTTCTCCTTCTCTGGAACTTCTTCTTGAGGTTCTTTAGGTTGGTGACCACCGACTGGCTGTTGGCGTTGTGGGGGTGGTCCTCCTCCTGTCTTGTTGGCTGTGTGACTAGTCTCTCTGTGGTTCTGGATGATGAGGGAATCTCAGGTGGAGCATTAGCTCTGGTGCAAGCCTGGTTCAGTTTCTGTGCTGGCGCAGAGCTCCTCGTTGGGAGTTCGGGAAACTGCTCTTGTTGGGCCAAGTTGGCAGAATATTTCTTCCTGGGCATCGGTACAGGCTGGCGAGCATAAACATGAAACATAAAGCACAGAAAGTTGTTAACAAAAGGACTCTGCTTTATGTAACTATATCACAGAGTGAGAGAAAGGGGGAAATTTACAGTGACATGACAAAATATTACTTCCTGCATGCAATGAAAGCTCTAGTTTTAAAGGGAAGCTTTAGGTTTTGTAGCAGCTAAGCCTGGTGATCATGAATAAAAACTTTCTTTTAGAACATTCAAAATACTTTCATGCCAGGGATTATGCTTCAAAGAAATTGGCACCAGCCGGCTTCTAAAATATATTGACATGAAATCCTTTGGAATGTCTTAATAAGGACCTCGATCAGTGAGCAACAGGAGAGCCTTCTAAAAATCCAGCGCTCGCCTTCTGAAGGATTAATCATTACATCAAGTACAAATACAAAACAATCCTTTCATCCATCTGAGATCATTTACAGTGGTCTTAATTACCGTGGCTGGAATTTGAGCGGTGAAGTGTGACAATTCATCTTGCAGACAAGGATAAAGTGTGTTTGGCTGGCTGCTAGGGGCAGTAGGCGTCTTGGTAACATTTGGAGACAGGACGCCAGGGCCACTCAGAGTGGTTGGTCGGTGAGGCAGGGCAGGGGGTATGTCTTCCTCTGGTTTCAGGTGACTCTTGGTGTTGGGTTGTGTGGAGCTGTTCAGTGCTGGACTGACGTTTGGTTTTGGTAGAGGCCTTTGGGAAAACAGCAGCTCTGCATAATCAGTCCTGTCCTTTGATAGCTTTAATAAGAAAGAGAGAGAGGAGACAGAGAGAGAGATGCTGGTCAAACTTGTTTGACAAGTATAAACACATTAATTGAGTTCACCAGATAGCGTGATGTATGTTATGTTTGTTCTGCAAACAATGTGCTTTGCAACGCAGTGACCATGATTTAGTTTCAGGTTGACAAACACAAACGACCAATCACAGAATATTTCCTCACCTGTCCACAAGGGACAGTCAGCACCTCCTTAAAAGGCAAAATAGGAGTCCTGCGGTGAAAGTCCACCAGGTCCTGCAGACTCCAATGTTGTGTATTTTCACCTACAATGACGTAATGGCCGTCCTTCAGCACATCAATCATGAAATGTCTGCAACGGTCCTCAGCACTAAAATTTAGAGGGAATGAAAGTTACAATAACCAGGCATAGGAAACTGAAGGAGTGGTAAAACATCATGTAGACAGATTTTGTTTACAGGGCTTTAGCAGGGCTGACATAGATGCCATAGAACTGGCCATCATAAAAACATTTTTGACGTGTGATTGTTAGGGGCCCATAAGGAGTCCTTCATTGTGCAAACACTCACCGATATGACAGTGTGTAGCCAATCCTGCTCTCACTGACTCGGATGAGGAAGTAGCCTCGAGGCTTAGACAGCAATAGCTCCTCTGCAGTCCTGCAGTTATTAATGTGACCAAATTATCTCAGATGAAAAGATATCAGGTTGTCTTTAACCCATTGTAGCAACATGTCCTTAACGTGCAGGGACATTTAACAATGATCAATTTCAACTTCAACTGAATTCTGTGATAAATACTGGTCATTATAATCTTGTCAGTAGGGTGATAGATTATTTCATATTGGATGTTGATAAAAAGTACCATGATATTCCAAAATCAAATGTAACTATGTACCAGAAGTAGTAGAGGAATGAAGAAATATGATGCAGGATATCACTGTTGTCATAACTCTGTGTTTAATTTCATGTTCTAACTTTGCTTGCGGGATGACATGATGAACTTCAGTGACCTTTGAATTCTTTTTTTTGCTGGATAAATTTAAAGAATACATTGTGGCCAAGCGAAAAACAATCTTGTTTTTCTTAGTTTATGATATACGATGCTTTAAAATAAAGCGCAGTAAAAACAGAGCTTTCCCAGACATGGAATATTTGCATTAAGAACTTAAAACCTGTATGAGAGAAAAAACACTTTATCATTCTACACATCTGTACACAACGCTTTTGTCTTATCATGTTGCATTTTAAAAGAACACAGCCCTCAACATTCCTCATGGTCTACAATCCATCCTTCTAGATGACAGACAGTGATAAAAAAAAAAAAAAAGAGTCTGGCATCTTTCTGTACTTACTTCCTGGAAATTATACCGTGGAACCATTCTGGGATTATTCCATTCCTGATAACAGCCTGACGCTGCTGTTCTGTGAACCAGGTGAAGGCAGCGTCATGTTGTCCCTGGGACTGACCGCCCTCCATAGCCCTGACTCTGGTCTCGTCTCCTAGTGCGAAACAAATCACTTTAAATCCCTCTTTTGTCTCTGTTGGAGAATTCGCTGAGCACAAAGACCTGTCAAATACATAAAGTGCAGCCACAATGTTTTGATGCGAGGCAGTGACGCAGACACTCCTGCAGGTAAACATGCATACATAAAGGCATAATGAAAGGATCTACCAACCTCCTCTTTATAGGTAGGCTGAACTGCCACAGCTGAAGACCAGATCAGATTGTCATCTAATGACAGCTAGTTCAACTTTCAAAATAATTCAAACCAGTTTGATCACAGCTTGGTGTGCAGAGACCACAAGCATGATGCCTTAGCTGCGTGCCACCTTCACTGTTCCTCTTCCTGTCACATTTGTCACACTGAATAAATGTCAAGTCAAATCTGTGGTGGCATTGTTCCTCGGTCTGATTTACATGATGAGAAAACCCTCAAGTTCTATCTATTGTAGGTCACATGTACAAACTTCTTCTTCTTCTTACAGACATGAAAAACACAAATAGACAGACTATCCATTAAGACTGCACTTTTACAGTAGACTAAACTGTACCAAACTACAAAGGACTTTGAAAATACTTATATACTCATGCTTCAGTGTTCACATCATATAGGCTATTAGATATAGATGCAAAAATCACAGAATTAAAAATGCCCTAAAAAAAAAAAATAAATAAAAATAAAGCGCAGTTATGATGTTACATGACTTACCTCGTCTGGCAGCGCAGGGATGTGACACAGCACAGCTCAGCACTTGTATTGTCAGAGGGCGGAGGCAAAACTTTGTGGTGCACTAAATGTAGTGTGCTAACTTACTACAGTCCGTACTTACGTGATGAAATAAAGTGAAAACGTAGCTGAGTCATTTCATTTTACACTATGGTAAACGGTTTGGTTTGTAGTAGTTAGGTGCTTCCCACTGAACCGAGCTTTTCCCAGTTAGTTTCGTTACTATGGTCATCGGTCGGCCGCCAGAGAGCCTTCGAGCGAGGCGAGAGGTTTCACTCCCGTCTTCCTCCGACACAGCGTGGAGCTCTCTCAGGTACACGACACGGTTTCGTATCAAGCCGGCAGTCACGGAGGACGTCTCGCTTTCGTTTCACAATCTTTGTTTAGCCAAGCAGGACGGTGTTTAAATCCTGAACTAGGATAGACTGAGCAGTTTTTGCGTTAATTAGCGGCGATGCTAAGTCTGTGAGGTGACAGCTAGTCAATTATGCTAATTTTAGACAGGTTGTGCAGGAGCGAGGTGACTTCCGGCCCTACTCTAGTCATAAATGCTTTTTATTTATTGTTAGGCTTGCCGGGGTAGAGGTCATGTTCTTGGTGCTGCCGTTGTAACTCAAGTCTTTGCTATCGGTTTCATTAGTGTATGGTTTTGCCTGCAATTGCTGTTTTTCTTTCAGGATTCCCCTCCACCTGCACCATCTTCACTGGAAAAGTGTACTCTGCCAACCAGAAACAGTGCTGCACAGTATAGCCCTAAGCAGCCTGGTGCATTTTTTGTTTTGTTTTTGGATTTATTCAGTTATTCATAAATGTAAGACTATGCATGATTCCTTATGTACCAACATTATACTACAAATAAGAAATCGAGATGGGAGGTTTGATTATTCAGCGATACGAGCAGAAGAGCATTTCCATACTGACAAGGTGGACCTCAAAATTTCCACATTTAAATATATTTACTGTTGATCACAGTTGCAGGTCAAAACAACACTATTAGGCCTGTAACCACCACATGTATATGCAAATACTGTGTGTTGGAATCTGCATTAAAAATATGACTTGTTTACTACATTAACTAATCATTATTCATGTGACTTTCAACATAAAACATAAGTTAAAAGTCATCATAATTTATCATACTTAACTGCATTAGATAATTACAATAAACCAAAGACATTTTTAAAAGAATCTCATTTTAATAAATCATCAAAAGTACACATATCTACAAAGGTGTAGATCAATAAGATTTATGAAACTACAGTACAATCAATGTAGATCTTTATTTACAATTGTTGAAATAACTAAATTTCTTCACCATGAAATCCACCAATAATCAGTGATGAAATCTGAATTTAGACGCATCCAGGGAATGCTAAAGATATGTTCACATAAAACTGCCAGATCCACAATGTGAGAATTGAAAATAGTTCCAATCAAAATGAAACCTTGCCTGTTTCCCAGAACAATATTAAGCCTATTTCAAGACTAAAATAATACACGGTGATCCAGCCCAGAACAAGCTCAGTCTGTGTGTGAGAGACAGCCAGTGTGACTGATGACTGCTGAAACATCGACCACGTCCAACTGAGCCGATACGATACCACGATGTAATGGTGATTTAATCCACAGGTTAACAGGTACAAATTCAGTTCACCATCTCTTTGCACAACTAGAAATAATTGATCATGAAGCCTTGGGAAGCTCACCGGAATACCTCAGTGGTGATTTCTATCAGCTTTCAATTTCCTATTCTGTGAGCTCCACATTAAGACAACAGATATATAAAGAGGCAGTGACAACAGAAAAAAAGAAAAAAAAAAAAAAACAACACAAAGTTATACGTCAGATCCTTTGCACATTTCTAATCTCAAATAAAGCTTGTCAAGTCAAATGTGCAAAGCTGTCAAGGATTTTTTACGCACTTGGGATGCATAGTTCAGAAGGCCGTGACACTGGGCCAAAACAAGTCAGGTGACGCTACAGTATGGGAGAACAAGTCGGTGTCTGGAGTTCCTAAAAGCATCGACGGGGATGTGATTGAACCAACGGCTACAAAAACAAATAGACCAAACAACCCCACCCTCAAAAGAGGAAACAGTGAGAAAGAAGCTGGAACTACGGAAAATGTCAGTAGAAACAAAAGGGGCAGAGTTGTATTAAAAATTAACTTGAGGTGAGAAAAAAAAAAAAAAAAAATCACACCCTTAAATCATAGCACTAATATCTTCATTATACAATGCAATGATAAAAATAAGGTCTCAGTGCTACAACGGTTTTAGGAAGCCCAGCTCGGGTGCAGGGTGAATGCAAACGGCAAACTTGTGCAAGGATATCCTTTGCTTTCAGTTAAGACTCATTATGAACACCAGCAACAGATTCCTCTGACACACAGCTAGTACGGAAAGACAACTGGAAAAAGTGCATAATCGATAAGAACATAAAAGGGCACTTTGTCATTTTGGTGCTATGTTTTGTTTCACTCCATAAATACTGCTACAGCACAGCTCCTTATCAAGGCCTAGGAAACGGTTATGTACAACTTCCCCCACTGGGACTGTTAACTGTAGGAAACGTATAAATCATCAAACAATAAATTCATCACTGCCATGATTCCTTCGGTCCCACTGCTGTGTAACTGTATTGCCTCCTGGTGTTTAGCTTCGGTATAGCCAATTACAACAGTGCTGCTAGTCCACCAGTTGAAGTGCATTATTAAATAACCATCCGCCCCGCATCAGCCTCATCCTGCTCTCATGAGATCACACAACACCTAAACAGCTAAACACAGCCGCTATAAAAGGAATCTCTGTGTCCCCCGAAACGCAAAACTTTGTCAAGAGCCCAGCTTCAAAACAACCATGTGTGTACTTGAGATAAGACTTTAAAATCCGGGCCTCGCAGATATCATTGCACACTTTCGGAGATCACGAGAATGGAATGTTTCAGCCTGAAACTCCACAGAAATTAGAAGAGAACAGGCATATGCATTTTTCTGGAAGTGAATGAAAGGGCACGTAAACCCGAATGTTGATACGATGCGCAAAATGCACTGGTGCTACGGGTTCATACAATAAAATATAACCACTGTTAAATTTACATGTTGATATACAACCATCTAGGCTACAATTTACAGTATAGTCAGTGCATAAATATAGTAGAAGAATTAGAAAAGCTACTGGTGATACTCAGTTGGCCACAGATGCTCACAAACTGCAACACAGGCAGCAAGTATCTGACATGTGGAATATGAATGAACTCAGGATGCCTATGAGAGCAGTGAGCCCCTTCTGGAAGAGGGTACTTTTTGTGATAAGCACCGAAGCAAAGAGCCTTCACCGAGTGATACCAGCAACATGTAAGTGAGGCCAATTAGACAGATTCGTCAAGGCAGTGACTGCAAAAAAACCTTTCAGTGGAATGATTTCAGTGGCATTGGTTTCAAAGTGCTATGGACCGTGGACAGTAAGGATTTTTGTCATTTTGTCTGCGACATAATTGTCTGTCTTTCAAAACAGTCCTTAAAATCATTAAAAGTTAAGGAATGAAGCTGAAACAGACACAAGTCTCTCTGCCTAAGGATTTAACAGAGGCAACAGTACTTGAATGTACAGGTGTCAAGGGAGGTCTGTTTTTTGCGTTTGGTTTGCTTGAGCCTAGTACGCTTTAATGACTGACTGCGATGGGACTTTATGATGGGCAAAGCAAGGGAATGTGAATTTTTTTTTTAAACAGAAGAGCAGAGAGAAATAAAGAAAGCTGAAAAAGAAAGACAAAGGAGATGCGAGTGTGCTCTGTCCAGTTCTGTCCAGTGGGGGATGTGGTTAAGGCAATGGTGGACGTTGACAGCCCTGTCTCCTCACAGGAGCGTGCAGCGGAAGAAACTGCTCTTCTTGGGCTGCTCTGTAATCTTCACTCCTTGACTGCTGCCCTGCGGGTTGTTGCCCTCCTGAAACACACAAAGATAAGAAAACAAAGCCGAATGAGCAAAAAACACCACTCCACGAAATACAGATAGCAGTCAATAAATGATATGCCAGTTAACAATCTAATCTTTTCCTCAGCCTTACCAGCTTCTTGTCCATTTTTGCCTTGATGTCTCTTGCAAGGGTCAAAAAGGCCTGCAAACACCAAAACATGTAAGAATTAGTGTTACGGTAATAAGGGTGACTTGATATGAGAGGCATGGTTTTATGTCATCAGTTTAAATTCAAGATTAAATCACTACTTACTTAATGTAAATCTAAATAAAGTGCATCAAAGCAGACAAAGTAAAGAGCAGCCACAGAACCATACAGAGGGCCACACAGGAATTGTCAAGCTGGCCCACAGGCCTCGCTTTGAGCAACACCACTTTAGATTATGAATGAGTAATTACAACAAATGGAGTGAACTCACATTCTCCACATTGATGTTGGCCTTTGCACTGGTCTCCATAAACTTGATACCGTATTCCAGTGCCAGCTGACAGCAGAGATAAGACACACTGTCAGTACTCAGGGATGTTAAGCACAAGAACTAATGATTATGCACAGCAGGAGAACAGCTTTTAACCTGCTGTCTGTATCATTTGTCAACCAAATGGTCCCACCTTCTCTCCTCTTTCTTTGGACACCTGTCGTTTGTCATTGACATCACATTTGTTCCCAAGGACCATCCTCTCCACATCTGCTGAGGCATGCTGTGCACGGGAGGTTTGCATGGTGAACAGACAGGACAGGGATCAGAAACAAAGAGTGTGGACAAACAGACTGTCAATATCAATACAAAATAAAATTACTGCTGGGCAATATATCTATATCTACAGATCTATCTGTATAGTATTCATGTATAAACATATATACAAACACGCACGCACGCACGCGCGCGCGCGCGCACACACACGTGCACGTTAAAAAAATTTAAATATATTGGAAGTTAATTTTTTCCCATAATTTGATTCAAAAATTGAAACTTTCATATACAGTCTATTCATTTCACATGAAGTGAAATATTTCAAGTGTTTTTAGTTTTACTTTTGATGATAACAGCTTACAGTTCATGAAAATCAAAAATCCAGTGTTAGAATATTACATAAGACCATAAGAATATTACATAAAGCCAACCAAAAAAAGGATTTATAATATAGAAATGCTGACATTCTGAAAAGTATGTTCATTTATGCACTCAATACTTGGTCGGGGCTCCTCATGCACGAATGACTGCAGTGGCATGGAGGCCAACAGCCTGTGTATATGTATAAGTGTGTGTGTGTGTGTCGTGGGGGGAAGACTGGATATTGTCTGCCATTTGGATATCGTAATATGGGATGAATATTGTCTTTTCCTGCTTTTAAAGGCAACATTACAGTAAAGGGATGCAATTCTTTGACATATTAGACTGTTCTAACTGTTACTACCTGCTTGGTCATCATATCCTTATTACTAAGAGGTGTTTATCAAAAATCTTAAAACCTTATGAAAGCACCAATGGTCATTGCAATAATGTTGTCACAATATTAATAGATATATTCGGTCAAAATATAGACCGAATATATCAAAAGATATTTAATTTTATCTATACTGCCCAGTCTTAGACAAGTGTATAACAATGGATCTGTATTTAGCAGGGACACACACACACACACACACACATTCCTCAATACACCCAAACACACCGACACAGACAAACTAATATTTTACCTCTTCTATATTCCGTATCCAGTTCTTGATGTTGTCAAACGACTTCTCGTTGGTGATGTCGTATACTAACATTATGCCCTGGAGAGATCATAGACGGTACACGTCAAAACAAAAATGCCAAAACAGTAAGGAACACATCCCTCACTGGTTCTTAGCCCACAGCAACAGAGACAGGCGGAAGTGGGGTGTCTCAACTGTGACCTTCCTCAGTGCATGTCAACCTTTTATGCCAGGTCAAGGTTGAGTTGGCCTCAATCATCAGAGGCTTTAATCATGGTGGACCACATGATTTTGAAAGCCCAAGTATAAACGGGGCGTAAAAGAGCAAAGGTAACAGAGATCAGCTGAGCTTCTGAGGTGAATTATATAAACACAGTTCAATTTGAGCAGACAGACAGGCCTATTTAGATTCCACAGTGAGTCATTAGGCACACCTCTGAGAGTTCACAGGAGGTATGTACAAAATCATTAACAACAATACAGGGCGTGCTTACGGTCAATTAACCACTCAGATTCAAACAGTGCACACCTGAAATAACCATCCATCCACGCATTCAGGGCAACTTACCATGGCTCCTCTGTAGTACGCTGTTGTGATGGTTCTGAACCTCTCCTGCCCTGCTGTGTCCCTACGTGAGAGAGACATGTGTCATCTTTACTGTGCTGAGCCAGGCCCACGTCAGCCACACTGCCCAGGCCAGAGTAACACCAACAATGCATCTAGTCGCTATAAACCTGACCACAACTGTCAACAACGTTCACAACACTAATCTGGACTTGCTGGCCAAATGAACCTTGAGCTGGTGCCTTTTCAAGCTTCAAAGTAAAGGTATTGGTATCATATGAAACTGGATGACCCAGGAATCCACTGGCACCAAGTGTGTCATGCTTGGTATCAAATGCTGCTCCTAAGTTAGGCTAAATGTTGGCGAGAGAAAAATCTGGCATGGCCATTTTCAAAGGGGTCATTTGAGCTCTGACTTCAAGATATTTGAATGAAGATTATAATTATCATTATTATGATTCTTGCTATCTTTGTTCCCACTACTACTACTACTATTATCAGAAGTAGTATTATTGCTATTAGTGTTATTATGATTAGTACTGTTGTTGCTACCACTAATTAGTATTGTCATTAGTGCTATTATCACCGCTAGTATTACTATACAGCCCTATGTCAAACTTACTTTGTTCTATGTCCTGCAATGTTGCATATATTTGTTTTGACTGGAAATCTGAGACGCTTGTGGATTCAATGAGTCCAAATTTATTCATGTGTGATGACGTTAGCCCAATAGTAGCCATTTCATTGCAGTCACAGCACTTTTTGAAACTTGACATCACTGAATAAAGCAATCCACTGTGACCTCTAGGATGATCACAGATTCATGACACTTTACATCCACAAACTAGAGGATAATTCAAACTATGAAAAATGCAATAAATTATAATATCAAATCACAGTACGTGACAGTATCAAATCAGGAGATAAGCATATCGTCCTGGCCCTACATACCACCCTGTACACGTTGTGCTGCCTTTCTCTGGCACATCAAAATATCACCCTTCATCCTGCAGCACAACACTTCTCAATCTCTGCTCTGACATAAGCTGTGAAGAGACAAAGTTTAATATCTTACCATATTTGTAGCTTGATCTTCTTGCCATCTAATTCTATTGTTCTGATCTTGAAGTCAATACCTAAGGGGAGGAAAACACACAACGCAGTTTGACAAATGCAATGTGTGAGACTGATGCCGGCGCCAAAATGAGCTCAACATGCTGCTGATAACCACATTAATGGCCACATTTAGGAGAAACAGGAGGGTTGAGTTGTCGACTTGGAGCCGGGGCTGTAGCGTTGGTGATATGTGAGCTACAAGCAGCTGGCTCGTACGGAAAAGGAGACTGGTTTCAATAATGAGATCATTTGACAGCTCTGTGGCTTGCTAGCTCTTATCGGCACCCCACCCATGCTGTAGGTTGACCAGTGGGTACTTTCCAGGCATTACAACATGTTACAATTTCACTGACAGTCCTGGTTAAGTCTACACTCTAATTTAACTATTTTTACAAATACAACGACAAGCCGGTTTAGCCGCTTCCTGGCTAGCCACGACAGGATGACTGCTAGCCAAAAAAAGTTAGCAGCAAATTAGCATGACGGGATGGGCTCCCCCGTTAACACTTTTTCAGCCAAGACAACTTAAATAATGACTCGTTTACCAACCTATGGTGGAGATAAACGTTGAGTTGAAGGCATCCTCTGAGAACCTAAATAGCACGCAAGTCTTTCCGACGCCCGAATCGCCGATTAAAAGTAGTTTAAACAAGTAATCGTAAGTCTTCGCCATGTTATTAGCTACTGCGGATATCCCGCCCGTGTGTCCTGTGAAGCCAAAGACGACGCCGCCTGTCAGGCTGTGGCGCCGCGGATTGGTGGAGCGACCTGTCACTCTTCTCTGTCGTCGTGGCCCCGGAAGTCCGTTGTGATTCGACAGGGGTTTGTGCGTTTTGTTTCCATTGGTCGCCCGAATTTGCGTGGACCTTAATAATTAATCATTTCAGAAACTAGACAAATGCACCAAGCGAATTCAGACATTAAATGTAATAGTTTTTTTTTAACCCAATAAACTGAGTCGGTGTGGGTGGGCTATCCTGTCTGTTTTTTAAGGGGCGACTCCCGCCTTCTCGGGCTGTTCCGGTACGAAACTGCACGCACTCATCTCAGACCCAAACTGTGTTGTCTCGTGTGTGACTGGCTGCTATCAAAACCTCCTCGGCTGACAAACACAGCTGCTGGGACCTCTTTCGCTTTACTGTCGCATTTAAATTGGACAAACAACTTGAGTGATCATCTTCTAAAATGCCTGTAAGTTAATTGCTTTTTTATTTTGCTGTTTAATGAGAAATGAAACCGAATGAAATGAAAATGAAATGAAAATGAGAAAAAAAAAACAAAAAACTGATTAATCAAGAGTCCGAAAAGTTATGATGAAGAAGGAAATACACAGCTTAAGACATAGGGTTTGCCTTATTGTCATAACGAATTAATGTCATAACTACTAATCAAAAGTTTATGGAAAGAAGAATAAGAAATGTTTATTATTCGGCGTAACAGTGGACTCAAATCAGACCAAAGTAAATTACATAAAGTTGTGAAGTATTTAAGACTGCAAATTTTATTTCCAAGGCCTGGAACAGAAGGCAGCATATTTTGTTTAACTGATACATAATTTGAGGGGTATATTTTGGAAGTGCCTGGTTTTGGATTTGACTTTGTAATTCCTGATTTACTCTAATGTGTAGTTTGTTGTTGTATGTTTGAGCATGGTTTTGTAATGTGTGCAACAGTGTCTTGTAAGTCCATATGGGCTGGGCTTCTGAGTGAAGCACGACATTTAAATAAAAGAAAATCAATCAATCAATCGTACATAAGGTTGTGTTTTGATTTGTGTAGAGCTGCCATGAATGATGCCTTAACATGTCTGGACATGCCCATGTGTGTTTGCAGGAACAGTTCACTTATCAGACTGTAGGGGGCATGAAACATCAAGATAAAATATATATACTGTCATGTTCATGAGTGATTACTAGTAATAAAACAATAATAAATGCATAAATAATAATTAAGTCATGCTGTTATGTGTGTTGCAGCTGGCTAAGGACTTGATGAACCCCAGTTTTGCGGAGGAGAGGAGGAGACACAAAAAGAAGAGGCTGGTGCAGAGTCCCAACTCCTACTTCATGGATGTGAAATGCCCAGGCAAGCGAGTGCACCATGCTTGAAATCAGTTTGGATGAACCAGTTGAATTTGAACTTGATTTCTCACCCTTGTTCAATTGTTTCCCCAGGCTGCTATAAGATCAGCACCATTTTCAGCCATTCCCAGGGAGCAGTGCCCTGTGGTGGCTGCTCGCTCATCCTCTGTATGCCCCGGGGGGGGAAATGCCAGCTGACTGCAGGTGAGCAAGGTGTCACAAGTGGAGATTATCATCATCATCATCATCATCATTATATAATTATCAGTTTGTGCAGCCCTTTTCAAAACAGGTAGAGCAGAGGTTGTGCCATTTTCACACAATGATCTGGTCTCCCAGTTAAATTGAATTATATGTGTGCTCTTTTATTATCTATCCACTGTGGTCAAAGGAAACTGCACAGTGTACTGAACTCTGTTTGCTCATCCACTGCAGTTCTGTAAATGTCAAGATTTAAAAAAAAGGACAAGAGCACTTTCACTAATGTCTTACACTGTGTTTTGCCTCCAATTAGATACTGAAACGCTTGTTCTGATTTTTTCCCCCCATCTAGGCTGCTCCTTTAGAAAGAAACACTCCTGAACAAAAGAATGCAAAAAGTCAACCGAGCGCCACTGGCCGGTATCAGCAGGGACCGCTGATCAAAGAGAGAATGGGTTTTCTGATCCATGCCACTTTGAAGCGCTATAAGGTGTCTTCAAGCTGAGAAAGTGTCTCCATTTGTTCCTTGATAACTGAGAGTCTTCATCTGCTACAGTGGCGATTTGAAAGAGGAAGTGAGAGAGAGGCTGAGGGAGCTAAAGACATACTAGTGAGAGTTATGTACCTGCACTCATGTCTTGTGGAAGGTGTAACATTTATTTGACATGGCACTTATAAAATGTTTTCCTGTTCCTCTTGTTTAAGGAAAATGATTTCTTAGTTGGTGTTTTAGTGTACAAAATATCAAACAAGACATGATTTCTGTAAAAAAAAAAAATTTATTAGGTTGAAATAGGGGGGTGAATGAAAAATTTCAAAACGGACTCAGTCAAATGTCAGGAGTGAGATAAAACCATGTTGACCTTTGCATACAACAATAAAACATTAAAAGGGTTTATTGTCTCTGGTATGTGTTCTTTGGTCTTGAGAGTTCCCCTGCCAAAAAGAAGTGGTGTAAAAAAAAAAAAATAATAATGAAGCATTACAACTTCTCATTCATCATTCCTAACATTACTCTACTATATACAATAAGTATCCATGGTTTATGAAACTTGACTGACTGAGGATCCAGTGGTTTTGGGTTTCGGTGGCTCACAGGATACCATGTACTGTAAAGCTTGGTAGTATGGCCGATGGGAAAACTGCAGGTACTAATGTGGAACGTGGCAGCGGTCAGGTCGAGCCCATGGAAAGGTGGCACATAGAAGATAGACGTCAGTACAAGGCATCGATGCACAAGTCTCATGCAGTCAGGAAATACACAGGTTTGGCAAATTGTCTCACCGAGTGTGAAAACGAAAAGTTGTTTGACCTGCTCAGCTAAAACCGGCAGAGACGGCGTTGCTTTCAAATCGAAGAAATCTTAAATGACGCTAGCGGAGGCCTATGATTTTTGGCACGGAGCAGCAGCTTCCTTGGTCTGACAGCAGAGATGAAATGAAACCTTTCCATGAGGTCACCTGGCCATTTGAACATAAGTGCAGCGGGAGTCTAGTGTCTCGTCTGTGATTAGGTGGATCATAGTTGTGAAACTGATGTCTAGCCTCATAAACACCTCTAGGTGGCGCTTGGGAGCCACACTGATTGAGATGGAACACAACCCAAAGCCATCTTACAGCATACCTGCGTTGAAATAATGAGATGGAGAGAAATCTGCATGTACTGGAAATCTAAAACACAGCCAGGTTAGGCTCAAGAGTGACTGACGCTCCGGTGGGTGGTTTGGTGAATAATTTATAATTGTCCATTTTTTTTTCTGTAAAAGTGGTCAAAAATAACTCCTGGAAGAAAGTTTCTGCAATCAAGGCCGGAGATACAAAGGAGGCAATGGGTTCAAAATGACTTTCTCAATTTAAAAAGAGACATTACAGAAATTGTGCCTTAAAAGAAAAAAAAACATGATGGGTACAAGTATTAAGTTAATCCCCTTTTCCATGGAGAATAAAGATTTTACAGCTGAAAATGTGGAATGAAGTCGAAAATTGATGGAATGTTGCATGACTATCTCATCCTCTCCAACTTCCCCTCTGGTGTGTTTATAAGCTGTTCAGTTCCTGCAGGGTCTGGTCCAGAACTTGATGGATGCCGAGATTCTCTTCTTTGGCACTTGATAATTTCTCTAAAGAGACAAAGCAAAGAAAAGTAACATAATGAAGCCTTTTGAATCAATACCACAAAACAAAACAAAACAAAACAAAACACAGCTCAGACAACTGCAACGCCATGCCAGTTCATTCTCTTTCACAACTTTGGTGAGGAGTATTCTTCGCAAAAACTGCACGGCAAACTGTTTTACTGTGCAACTGGACAGATGTTTTACATAACTACTTTGGTTAAGTTGTTCCACATGCAAAAAAACACCCAACCACATAGCAGTGCCCTATTAAAACTCAAGTGAAATTTGCATGCATAAACTGCTGAGGGCCATTCCCTGCCAGCTGGCTGCGAGTGGAAGACACTCCGCCGATTCCCTAGATGACTCGTGTGCCACACTGTGAGGTTATTCATGGCATTGATAACTATCGGTGCATGTGAACACACAAGAACCAAATGAAAGTGTCACGTTTCAAACCACAAAATGTGATAGTGCGACACTGAGGTCATCACAAGGAGGTGCACGCTGCAAAAATTCATGCCAACACTTGAGAGGATCTCACCTGGTAAAATACAACTTGTTGATAATGACGGACCACGGACAGTAAAGTGAAATTACAAAGAACACACACTTGGGTACCCGTTTCCATATGTAATAGAGCGCATGGCATCGTGTGGTGATGAATCTTATAAAGTTCTGCTATATATTTTTAAAATCTAGCTTTAAGCTGGTATGCATGATTGAGGACAGAGAGAAGAAAGCTGCAAGGTAGGAAATGAAAAGATTCTTTAATTAATAAAGTTTTGCACAGTGAGTCGGACAGAAGGCACATATAATCATTAGAGAGACAAGATGTTGAGAGATGCAGATAGAGGGGAATGGAGTGAGAGAGAGCGACAGAGAGAGAGAGAGGGAGAGAGAGAGAGAGAGAGAGAGAGAGAGAGAGAGAGAGAGAAGGAAGCATCTACAGAGAGGTCATGTCATTGAGAGCATGGTCCAGCTCCTCGCTAATGGCCTTGTACTTCAGCTTCTGAGCATACAGTTCATCTGGAGGTCAAAGGTCGACAGCAAGTACAGGCAGATGTCAAGGACAGCAGCGACAACAAGCCAAAAGCAGGAGGAAAACCAGAGATGGATGGAGGCAGAGAATATAGGGAGGAAAGACAGGAGAAACGACAACAAACAAAAACAAAACAAACAAAAAAAAGCAGGTCAGCTCTGTTAAGCACTTGGAGAAGAACGATGCATATCTACCGGGTCAGAATCATGAAATGAAAACATGCTGGGAGCCTTTTTTCTGCTGGGTGACAGCTTTGAGCGTTTAAGCCTGTTGTGAATGGCTCATAAAAGGGCTCCAATATCTCCATAAACTCAGTTGCCTGTGGTTCAGCGACTAAATAATGCTGACCTAAAAACATTCAAGCACATTCTGTCCTCTTTTGCAGCATGGCTGACACGGAGTAGCTGTTCTTCAGAAACAAGGGTCTCTGCAGTTGCGGGGGGTGGGGGAGGCTCACTGCATAGTTCTTTACATCGGAGACCCAAACCAGATTTTATTAGCTTGTCTTAGTAAGGGGTTTCCACACATTTGGCAGGTAACCATTTTCCTTCCACAGAAACTATTTCCAGCCTTGCTGAAATAGAGCACCCTAGCTGGGACCCGTGTTGAGATGAAATGTGTCAGAAGGTGTTGCTTTGTTACTGGATGCCTTTCATGTCCAAGGATTATCTATCTCCATGTTCTCTGCAAACATTTTTGGCTCTTCTGGTGAAAACAAAACACATACACATCATCCTTGTACCCTGTCTCTACACATTTTATTACATGTAAGTCCGACTGAGCTCATACCTTCCAGGTCATCGATGGACTTTTCCAGTTTGGCCACTGTCCTCTCTGCAAACTCTGCACGGGTTTCAGCCTGCCCGCAACACACACAAAAATTTCAGGGTGAGGAATCAGCTCTGACACACAGCAACAAGTTCAAGACTCTCTAAGGCTGGAAAACTTTTTTTTTTGCAGGGGCTTAGAAACCTTTGTTACTTGTCTCTTCAAGTAACCATCAAAGGATGAAATGTTTTACTGGTGGTTTTGGGTGCACAGAAGAGTTAAGTTAATAAAAAGAACAATGTTTTGGAGAGTGAACTCAAAATCTTGTAACAGAGCTCGGGAAAAAAGAAGCTAACCCAAACATTTAAATCGACTGGCAAAAGCAGCCAATCTAAAGTATATGGTGCAGATGAACAAAATAGAAAAAAAAAAAAAAAAAAGTTTTTTTGGCTGTTTCTGCACATTCCACTTCTGATTTTGGCATTTTGGTGTTGGAAATTGAATTGTTGTGGTTGGACAGATGTCCCATGTGGAAAGTGCTTTTTCCAAATTTTGTCATATTTTACTCCGAAGGCATTTTCTTGTTATTTTCTGCACTGTGACGCCTTGACCGTCCTGTAAGCTGAGTATCAGAGGAAGCAGCTTCTCACCTCCTTCAGCTTGTCACTGAGAACCTTGATCTCTTCCTCATACTTGTCCTCTTTTTCTGAGTACTGCAGAAACATAGGGGCACACATATTATTACAAGATCAGTGGAAGACACACAATACAGAATCAGAATCACAAACACTTTATTGATCCCAGAGGGGAAACTGGGTCAGTTGCAGGTACTCGAATTCTTGAAAAAAAAAAAAATAATAATAATAATAATAATAATAATGCTTTAGAAATTTGTAATAAAACCTATGTGCATTATATAAAAATTCTGAACTAATCCTACAATAATATCACAACAATATGTGCAAAAATAAGAGATTAAGGATATGTAAAAAGTATATCTACACTAAATATATGTGCAAACACGCTTGCTTAACACATCCACATATGTGCACAAGCATGTACCTGCATGAACTATTTCTCTGAAACTGCTCAAAGATCCCTGTGGAGCACCATGCAGGGAGCGGGGAGTGGCATCAAACAAACGAGGTGCTGGCGTGGTCACTGGGAACAGATTGTGCTGTGTTGCCAACCACGGCAGGCCTGACTCGTCATCAAAAGCGTGTTTTGCTCAAGGAGAGCAGTCATGTGTTGAGTCTGGCATGCTGTCATGCAGCCTGTCTGTGCCTGGGGAGGAATGTACTGAAGACGCAGAATGTACTGCAGGTCTCTACTGGCTGCTGCTTCACATACCCACCTTGTGTGGCCACTACCCCTGCTGGATCAAACAGAGCCTCGCGGGCCAGGTTCTCAGGTGGGGGATAAGCTATTTGTCTTGCTGTTTGGAGATTATAACCCTATACTTATTACAGCTCGGTATCAAAGCAGTGCATGTTTTGAACGCTTTTGATACGTTCAGGTTTTCAACTCAACAAATTGAGGAGAAAATAAATGGTTAGGTTGCAAATGGGGCCTAACTGTACACAGTTATAATAGAGGTGGTTTGAGACAATACTTTGGTGAGCACCGAGCCCCGCCTCACTGAAATTACAGTCCACTGAGCCGTGAGGACAGCCCAAATGATAGGATAGAAGGAAGCAGAGGACTGTGCACTGACAGACACACCTGGGCCACACAGTGTTTGGGAATACTCCTTACTGCTTGCTGATGAAAGGAGTTCAGTACATCGGGACTATTCTGATAATGTCAGGCAAGATGACGATTGCACCTTTAAGTATTGGAAAAGTGGACGTATTGAAGAAGTTAAGTCAAAAATGAGATACTGGCTACTTGAAAATGGTGGCAAAATAATTACTAATATGAAACTGAATCTACGGTTTACGTTTGTGGGTGGGGACACAATATATTTGTACATGTGTGACACCCATGTATTTGTAAGGTACTTATGGACGCGCAATTTAAACAGTGCCCATTTATGAAATTTGATTTCTTGACAAAATGACAATTATGTAACATGCTGAAATATTGAATGTATTGTTTTCAGACCCTTACTCACGCAATAAAAAAAATAATAAAAAAGAAAGATTATGGCTGAAGTTATTTGTTAGCCTGTTATCTTTAAGATTGTATCATGTTTGATTGTGCAATTGTCTGGTTTTCTGTGTATTTGTTTTTGCTTTATTCTAGTGTTTTAGAACAAATCCTTCTTTTCTTCAATGGACTTCTTTCCTGAGATTGTCGAAATATTCTGACGCAGGTTATTTTGTCCCGTGTGGCACACTCCACCGATCTGACACCATGACACAGGACAGAAACACTAAATGTTGGGTTTCAGGGTTCAGTCCTGGCCATGTGTTTCACTCACACCCAACAGCGCACACTCACTTTCTCAGACTGGGCTTCTAAGGACTTTAGGTTGTTGGTCACATTTTTCAGCTCCTCCTCCAAGTCACTGGCTTTGCTATGGGGAGAAGCACAGACAGATCCTTAGATTTCATGTAAAGGTGAAGGGTGAAGGTATGTCCGCTGGTTCGCATGTTTCTGGTTGCATGCATGCATGTGTGTGTGTGTGTGTGTGTGTGTAGAGCTTACAGTTCTGAGAGCTCGGCCCTCTCCTCAGCTCTCTCCAGTTCTCCCTCCAGGATCACCAGCTTGCGAGCCACCTGGGACAAAGAGAGAACATACATCTGTATTATTATTTTCTTTGGACCCCATTCCAGCCACAATAGGAGTCATAAAGAGCTGAAGGGGGACGGAGGGGGGTGGGGAGGGCTTCAAATGCGGAAGTGGAGTACATCCCAGCTCAATGGCAGCTTCATCAGGCTTCAGAGGACATTTTTTCCTACATGTTTAAATAATTTATTTAGCCATCATTTAACTGTAGACCAACTGAGACTGAATATTCCTAAGAGATCCGGAAACAGCATCATAACAAATATATTACATTATAATACACCCAACTAAACAGCAAAAAATGTACTTAAAATCATATACAGCAGCATTTAAGTGCAAAGGAAAAAATCATGACTTTATTAATTGCTTCATTACCAGTAAATAATTAAAAGGAGATGGCCTTTCCTTTCTTTGTCATGATGCTCTAATGAAAGTCTGATGCTGAAATGCGTCAGCATTTTGGGCCCAAAAATAAATTGGCACCAAAGAAGTGCAGTTTTTCCTTTTCTTAGTTCTGATGTGCTGATTTTTTCACTACGCGAGCACTCGTAAGGCCGTCCAAAAAGCAAAGTCAGCTGCTGAACGAGTGCCTCTGACTGGTCTCACCTCATCGTATTTGCGGTCGGCCTCCTCGGCAATGTGTTTGGCCTCTTTCAACTGCATCTCCTGAATCTCCATCTTCTCCTCGTCCTTCATCGCTCGGTTCTCGATCACCTTCATCCCTCTGATCGGACAGGAGATGTAAATGTTTTCAAACATACATAAAAAATGCTACAAATCCGACTTTGATGCATGTCATGTGAAAGACGCTGCGGTGCATTGAACATCACACACATGCACTCATACACACAGGCACACAGTGGCACACACACACACACACACACACACTCAATTCCACTTCATCCCACAGGCAGGCTGCGACAGCCGCCTTAAAAAGGTTTAGAGAGGCTGCTCCCCAAACACTTAATCAAGATTCAGCTTAACATGAACTGAACTGACCTCTCGCTCTCATCTGCGGCCTTCTCAGCCTCTTCCAGTTTCTGCAGTGTGGTGGCCAGCCTCTCCTGGGCCCTGTCCAGCTCCTCCTCTACCAGCTGGATCCTACGGTTCAGACCTGCGGCATCACCCTCCGCCTGTAGAGGGGAAAAAAAAAAAAAAGAGAAAAATGTCATCGTTCATTCACTCAACTTTAAGTCATCCAAGTTGGCCTCCTCCTTCTCCTCCACCTCATTTAACAGGAAAAGAAGCAAAAGGCACAAAGAGGGTGGCGTAGGGAGAGAAGCAGCCGCAGCCAGACGAAAATAGGCACAGAAATAGGGACAGCTGGACAGAAATGAGGACAGCAACCTGTAGTCGTGTTTTAATCGCCTGTGCAGCGAAATCAATGTCCCTCTAAGGGGGTAAAACTCAGCACTGCGCCAGCGTTCTGACAAGCCCACGCCATCACAGCTAATTTAATGCTTTCATATAGTTTGTGCACCAAGTCTACGAGGGAACAAACAACAGTCAACTCTAATTAAATATTGGTCACTGGAAAAAAAAACAATGCTTATTAACATTAGGAAAATTGCTGTGTGGTTTTACTTCATACTTTGAATATTTGATTTATTACTGTTTTATGGCTTGTGTACCACTTTGTGACGCCATGTTAAAAAGTGTCACAAAAAGAAAGAGCACTAGGACAGTATTATTACAGAAGACAGACAAAAGGAGGGGATAGTTAGAGGAGTACGAGGAAACAAGGGAGAGGCAGAAGACAAATAGGAGAGGAATTAGAAGTGGAGCTGGCAGTGTTAATCGGAGGTGGCTGCATGGTGCTGTAACAGTGAAGCCTCTGGAACGCTGCCACCATCAGGAGGTTAAACACACTGAACCTTATTACCGAGCCTCACACAGGGCGAGAGCTGATCCATGGTGAAGTTCCTATTCTCTTCTAAGCGTCCTGAACAAAATATCTGGACACACACTGTTTTTTTTTTTTTTTAGCTGATAGACACGTTTTCTTATGAAACACTTGATAAATACAATACAGTATCACCTGTACACAGCCGTGCTGATATGATTACAAAGCGATATTTTGCCAATACTCAGTGTTGCATCTATGCATTGTGCAATAATTAAGCTCATGCAAACTTTTAGCACTTCCCCCCCGGGGTGTCAAACTCGACTTGTATGAAGTGGTTTTGAAATGAAACTGAATCGAATTAAACGGGAATCACTTCCATCTGTACCATGAGCCACTGAGACACAGCAATCTATTCTCCGAGCTCTGTGGTGCGGCTCGTGTTTCACAAATCAATAGCTGAGCTGAACTGATGAATAATAAGTGAATTGGAGGCAGCTGGAGATCCTCAGAGGGTCTTTTATAGACGTATCTCTGAGAAACTCAACTCTCTCAAGAAACACAAGAGCGGACTGCTGAGTCTGGCTGGAAACGTAATCTATTTTAATATTAAGACGATAGCGGGGCTTTAGGAGATGAATTGGGGAGGAAAAAAAATCTCAATTTCCGGTCAGTGAGCATGCAGAACTGGGCCAAGGAGGAGGACAAACGGGCTTCTTCTCATCTGCCTTTGGTAAACAATCAAAGGCAGAGGGAGAAAAAGAAAGCAAACAGACAAGCATGCAGGCATTTCCTTTCAGTTGGTCGGGGAGTTTATCCAACCAGCGCCTCCCAGGGAGCCGCATTCAGACAGAGGAGCGACCCGGGCCTCTGTGATTCCATTCAGTCCTCATACAAAACTGGACAAATAACATTTCACGTTACGCCACATGTTTATTTAACATCTGAAGTCATGACACATGGAGAGGGGAGTTTGGAGGTTTTTCCGTTGTTCAATCAGATGGTTTTGCCTCCAACGGCACTGCATGCCAAACTGTTTAAGCCAAGAATATGCACACAACTTCACTCCCCACTGCGGGGAAAGAGAAGAGGAGGGCTGCTTAGACAAAAGACACTCTTCCTTGCATAGTTGTGGGGCAGCAGATTTATTAGGTCAGTGAGTCATTAGCGAGTCATCCAGGCCGCAAATCGGTCGGGCGGGCGGATACACAGTCAATGTGTCGGCCGTTCAGTGTGCAGGTAGCGGTTGAGCTGGACGTTTAGCTGGATAAAGCCGCTAAGAGAGAATAAAGAGATGAGAGGCGACACCGAAGGAGACTGCGACCAGCACAGTGGGAAAGGCCGGTCAAGTTGTTTTCCATTCCATTCTGTCATAGACTGAACATTTCAGGGGAGGAGGGCATGGTTTCCTGCTCGCTGGCAGCTGGGACAGGTCTCTTTTTACTTTTTCTAAGTTTATATCTCTTCATCATCCCACAGTATAGTGCTGACTGGGCTTGTGCTGATCAGTTTTTCCTCCCCTCTCTCGGTCCATCTCTCCCACGCTCCCCCTACGTTCTCTCTCTCGCCAGATCCTGCCCTGCTGGTGCCGGTGCTGCCAGCTGATACGAGACAGGAAATGTCTGTTGAATAAGAGTCGACACATCTTAAACCCAGCGAGCTGCAGCTCTAACCCTATAAGGAATGAATGAGAAGTCGCATATCAGTCGAATGTGAGATCCCATCGGTGGCGTCAGGTCTGCACCTGTCCACACCGCATGAAGGAGAGAATCAGACCGGAGCCTGAAACAACAGATAGGGCTGTTTCCTGAGTGAGGCAATGGGCTGCGGAGAATGCCTCTCACATACAAACAAACATGCTATTCATGGGCTTTAAGTCCCGCTCCACAGGCACATCAGACGCCGTAAAACAGCTCCAGACACACACACGCGCTCTGCAAACACACATAAACATGCATGCACATCTGCACACAAACACCCTCTCTCTCTCCTTCTTTCTCAAGTACACACACAGGCTCACATAACGGCCTGCTAGCAGGCAGCTACTTTCCTGTCTAGTAAAACTGTGGTTGTCAAGTAACACAAACACAGAAACCAAGGTTTTAGTGACCAAAACAACGGTGGGACAGGTTATCTACGCACTGACAATCTGTTGCATGCAATCTGGTGTCTTTTCATTATCAGATTTCCACAGACATGGAGGGGAATCCCCAGACAGACACAGGCATTACAACCCATTCAAACAGGAGAAAGCAGTGATACCTCCTCTAACAAAGTGTGGCGTAGTCTTAAAGTATCCGACATGTTTCTGGAGACAGAACGTGATTTTGAAATACTGACTGATGAAATTTAGGAGGTAATATATTTCGAAAGCAGACAGATTTTGGAACGAAACCCCCGAGCCTCTATGTCAATGAGCCACGTCCAGGGAGGAGCTGTTTTTTTTAAAGGGGGCATCTCAGAATGGTGTATGGGAAACACATTCAGCTGAAAGAACTGTGAAAATGGCTCATTACAAAGTGATCACAGATTTAAACTGCTGAACAAAAAAAATCATACGTATGATTGCACTGTTTTTTTTTTAAATTTTTTTTAGAACAAATAGTTTCAAACTGCAGCAAGAAATTAAGTCAAAGTAAGCAAGGGCACTAAAATAAGTTTAGGATTCATATAAACGTAGCCTACTGACAGGAAATCAGCCGACTAACTTTGTCTTATTTCCTCCCTTCACTTCTGTCATGACTGGCATTCTCGCATTCTCTCTCATATCTCTCTCTCACATCTCTCTCTCTCTCTTCTCTCTGTCTCTCTCTCTTTCTGACTGTCTTTCTCTCTCTCTCTCTCTGTCTCTCTCTCTCTCTGTGGCCATGCCCCTTCCTTACTCACCCACTTTGCATTCTCTGGCTGCCAAGGACGCACGCCTTATATGGTAAAATGCACTCTGGAGAATGTTTGTGGTGGAGTATCAGGAAGATGTTAGCAGCAAGCACACACACACACACACACACACACACACACACACAGAGAGACAGACACACACACACACATCTAGAAAAACCTAAATGAAACCATCTGTGGCGACTGTGAATCAGGAAACGGCGAGATACCACATGACAAGGAGGTGCTCTGTTGGCTCTTCCTCACACGAGCACACACTGATCCACTTTGGAGCCGAGGAAAATGGATGACACAAATCGTGCGGCCTGTTTCCCAGAATAGCAGCAACCTAGCTTAATATATAACAACAGTGCTTTGTTAGAGGTGGAAAGGTATGCCAGTGACTTTGCGGGCCTTGTAAGTCATCAGGAGTGTGTGTATCTGCATCATGAACTGCTGAACAATAATGCAGGAAAGTGACAATTTAGCCAGGAAGTCCAACTGCCGGTTTAAATTAGTCGAGTCTGAGGCTGGTTGGGGCTTCTATCTCTGACATCTGGCTACAGGGAGATTCCTCTTTAACAAAGCCCACACAGTCACTGCTTGCGATGGTTTCCTTGCTGAGGAAGTGACACCAACTAAAAATTGAACTAGGGGACTCTAAGCTGACTCCAAATTCTTTCTGGTTGGCTTTATCTCTCTGAGTAAACACTGTGCAGCCTGACTTCAGGTCACAGCACAGCACTATTGGGACTGACAGGAAATACCTGAGTGTACTGCACATATTATTACATGTACTCTGCTATGAGCAAGCAGCGTGACAGGGCAGGCACATAGGATTAACGAAATAAGTGCTATTGAGGTGTCAGGTTGTGTCCTTTCAATGTAAACGCATTAAGTACCACCTAGGAAATACACAAAATCCCACTGCCAACAGCAAGTACTGTTGATAAGGCGGGTTGATTCTGTGTATGGAGCCAGTCTTGAGTGCACATGATATATAGACATTTAGAAACAGGATCAAGGGCAAGTGAAAGAGGGGGGAATCTAATTACTGCCTGATTCCAGGGCAGTGGGTTAATGAGGTGCACGGTGCTGTTGAGGTTCAGTGGGAGTTATTCTCGATGCTGCTTGTGTGTTAATCTTCCACCATAAAGAGCTGGCATGCAAAGATATCCGCATACAGTGTGATCTGGTCAAACGTGGGGAGATATGTAAAGGAAGGACATTTAACGTCCAGACAAGCTTCCACAATGAGTCCTCTCAGCGCAAAATAGAATTTGCCATAAATTTTAGTACATGTGCACGAGTGTCGTAGCTTCCACAAGGCTCTTGAAACAGCTCATGTCCTGTACTCATGTCCTGTGAACCGGTGCCAGAAAATAATGAAGTGGTTAGTAGTGGTCAGAGGGTGATTGCTGCCCCCTGTCAAGCAGCCCTTCAAGGAATGCCGAGGGGGAAGCCTTTAAACGCTCCAATTAGTAATTTACTGCATTTTAAATCCAAGTTTTTAGGATTTTCAGATTGTGATATAAGTCCCTCTCAGATTTCAGAATCCCAGTGGAATGCACATAAATCTTAATCTTGCGCGCCTTAAATGCGCGGCTTCTCAACAAGTGCAGGGCAGGAGGTTTAACTACCTGCAGGTCAAGTAAACATCCCCGCAGTAAAACTGTTTACAGTTCTATATATTAGACTGACCAAATCCCATTACCACTCTAAAGCTCTGGCACAGACACACAAGAGCTGGCACTGGCACTGCGCAGAGCTGGCAGCAACTTCACTGAAAAGCTTCTCTGTCATTAAGTGAACTTGCCTGCCTCAATGGAAAAACATGCATCCATAGAGGACAGGCATATAGGCTCAATGCGTTACATTTGCAATGTTTCAAGCACTACTATATGTGATGGATACCATATTTAAGTGCTACATAAAGCACTAACAATTTCCGCTCTCCAAATGCCACTCAGTATATGACATGGTGATTTTTTGATCCATCATACTTGAGCTAGCACAGACTGTACATATATATATATTAAACTCCCTGCTTGGATTAGAAGCCACAACCTTGCACACATAACCAACTGAAGCCACAAGCCACTAACATGGGAGTGTTCCCCAGAATGCCAGCCACTGCCAAAACGTATCAACATGTGGCAGTTATATTTGGAAAGTTCAGCTATTCCCAAGGAGAAAGTCTAGCCTAAGAAAACAGCGAAACCAGGAAGTAATTCTTTCCACAGGATCTGCTGGAGTCGGGCAGAGGCCCAGCGTGAACGCTTCGAGCCCACTGACCACACAAAGCAGTAAACAGATGCTAGCTTTGCTTCATTGTGAGTAGACGAGCTGAGCGAAACAGGGCTCCTTAAGAGAGACGTTATTTGTAAACCATTTCCTGCAATTAGCTTCCACAAAATGAGATGGAAGTGGCATTAAAAAAGGGCAGACTTGTCATGTATGCACAAAATAAATCCTGTATCTCCTGCAAATTGAGTGGTGGCGTTTCAGCAGCTCTAGTTGAAAAAAAAATTGCCACAAATAGACAAAGACGTGGTTTGAAATCACAATAGAAAAAAAAACCCTCAGCTGAACTGAAAATAAATGCAGACGTTAGATATTTTTAAGTATGGGGAGCAGGGTAACCATCATCTTTACACCTGGACTGTAATCTTTACACATCTGACACAGACCAGAGTGACCATAACTACACACTACACACAACACACACTTATCTTCCTGTTGATCTGGGCTGGAGCACAGGAAGCGTGAGAGTAGAGGCACAGGAAGTGCTGGACCAGAGCCGGCAGACGGCATCCTGGGAGGGACAGCCTGGGAGGAGGGCCTGTTTCCCAACACCGATACCTCACTGCTGAGATTCGCTTCCAACTTCCCTCTTACACTGGTTTTTCCTCATATGATCTCACCTTGTGCGCTTCCACCTTCCACTCTCACCAGCTTTTTTTTTTTTTTAAACTTTCATTTCAGAAACTTTGGTCAGTACGATGCTAAAAATAAAGCTGTGTGTAAGAGAAGAACTATGGTAGATGAAATCTGATAGTGGAAATCAGGCATGTGCCAGGAGACGTCATATTACACTGGACTAGGAATTTCACTGTATACTTTAGTAAAAAGAGGAAAAGCACAACTATGTTTTATGCTTTATTTTAAAAAAAATCTGCACTGCAAATTATGCAACCAAGCAAACATAGAGTGCTTTGGCACTAATCATTTTTCAGCTGGTGTGCAAATACAACGGCAGTGACAATATCAATTATCAAGCTACCTCTTGCCAAAGATAACTGAACCATGACGCTGTGATACCAGCCCACACCTACACGATGTGTTGTTTCAGGCTGAGGCCAGGAGACGTCGCCTGGAAGAGTCTTGACTGACTAAACTAACTTCTAACTTTTTCTTGGAGAACTTTCAGGCTGGTGCATGAAAAACAAATGATTATCTTAGATTTACCTGATCCTCAACCCTAAAACCGCCAAAAGAGCATATTTTCAGTGGAATCTGCTTGACAGGGAAATGCCGGAGAGCCTGCTGAGAGCAATGGCCGTAAACGAAACACATCTAAGCAGGTTGGGTAAGTATTTGAAGATTATGTCATGCCTTTGAAAGCATTACTGGGCGTTTGAGTAATGTCTCCAGAGGCGTCAGAAATGCACTAGAAATAACATAAAGCAATTATTTTGAATTTTCAGGAAGAGAGAGGTGGCCAAATGTTTTTTTTCCCCCTGTTGCCTTGGCATTTTCAAACAGTGATTCATAACCTAAACAGATGCACTGAGGTTCCTCTTTTCATCTCTCTTTCTCTGATGAAAGGGTTTTTGTGCCAAGAAATCACTGTGTTTTGCCAATTATTCATATAAGGTAATCAAACACACACTCAAGAGTATATAAATACAAACAGCTTGAGATCATTTCCTGAATTTGATCATTCAATATCTCTAAAGTATACAAGAGTCAGTCTGGGAATCTGTAATAAGTTTGGCAACCAAGGTGCTGGTATTATTTGAAAGTGTTAAATAACAATTGTTTTGATTTCATAATGCTGATCATCTGGGATAAATGGCTGCCATGTTTTTCAAATGGCGGTATCTTATTTTGAAATTAAACTCCAAGTCCATTTTGAAGAGTTATGTCAGTGTATTTGTATTTCTTGTGATCTCATGCTAAGCCCTTAGCTCATATGCACTCTGATATCCTGCAGTCCAACTGGTTTGTCACCACGGCCTCTCTCCAACCAGTTGTGCGTCTTAACTATGACCACATGAGGGGTTTCATGTACATCTGTGGGCATCAGCTCACCTGTTGCAGAACATCACAATATCTGCACAACCACCGGGAAATATTAAGTTGGTCAAGATATGGCTCCAGATCAGTACTGTTGTGTAACCAGGAGACAGTGGCATGGCCTCCTGTTCTGAAAATGAAAGTGAAACTTCTAATTCTACAATTTGCGCCAAACCCCACGTGTTAGGATGGTTTTCGACACTGAGGTGTGATCAGCACTCAGACAATTAACATAAGTGCTGTGCAAAGACTGGCATATTGCCCGATAACCAGCCGGATTCCAACGGACGGCCTGCTCTCACTGTACGTTTGGACATGTATTTAATCCTATTGAAATTCAATGCCTTGAAATGTAAACTGATCTAAAGACTACATGGGCCAAAAGCTGCAGAGGGGCCACGCTGAGTCGACTTTAATGGGTTTTAGATGGGGGGGATATAGTACATGCAATCATATCATTCAAATGCTTTGATGATGCTTGACAGGCCCCAGTGATGTGGAGCTGAGATGATCACCTGCATGAGAAAACCTTCTACCATAATTTAAAAAAACAGCAATATCTTATTTTCTTAGGTATTACCTTGAAAAGACCCTATTTAGATCACGTGACTGTATCAATATACGGATTTATATCAGAAAAAATCCTGAAAAGGTGCGTAAACTCCAAATTCACAAGTTAAAAGGCGATTTGTAACCCATAGCGAAAAAGAAAGCCCTGCTGCAGCCAGCTCCTTTCATCATTTCACTTTTCATATCTTTACAGCCCCTCATCCTCCTCCCTCTCTCCTGTGCTCGCTCTGATCATCCTATCATTAACAAAGCTCCTATGCAAAGCTTATGGCACCCTGCGCCATAAAGCACCATGTGAAACAAATCGAGACTGTTACCTAACTTGTGTATCTGTCCTGCTAAGCATTTCCTCCAAATGTCCTTGTCAGCCGTGTAAGACAATATAAGAATAGTCAAGAGACAGGTGACGTAGCTGGTCAAACATCCATTGTCACTTTTCACACGCCCACGTTTTTGGTGTGGCACACAACACCCTCGGTGCTACTTTTCACCACGACTTATGCTTTAACAGCCTATGTTGTGACAATATGAATTGCTACTGACATGAGCTGTGCTGTAAACACATGGCAGTGCCAAGAGTGACACATTTCTTTCACAGAGTGTACTCCTTTGAAACCCTAATGACAGAGAGGGCAAAAACTTAAAGCCGAGGCCCTTTATTTTCCTATAATCTGTGGAGGCACGGTGGCCTGTGGCAGTTAAAGAGGCCGGCTTTCAACAAGACAACCTGTGCTGGCAAACATCCGCCCAGCTGAAATGTCACCGAGCAAATCACAGGTGGCACAAGAAAGAAGAGAATCCCTTTATAGAGATCAATAAAGTATTCTGATAATCTAATCTATCGGCTGATTATGCTTATTAACGCCTAATTACCTTATATGTGGCTGTAAGTGATAAAGCACACATTACACGCAGCTGCCTAGATGGTTAAACCCAGTATAAAAGGTGACCTCATTATTCACAGCAGCTCTACAGTGGCCTATAAGTCAGGGGGAGGGCGCATGCGCAGAGACCTGCAGGAATCCAAACTTTTTTTTCATTAGAGACCAACGCCTTGCATTGTGGCACAGTCAGCCGGCGAATGAATCAATGACTCGGAATAACTTCACTTTTAGAGGCAGAGAGGCGAATGTAGCCAAAGTTACCGTCACTTAATCACACTGACAGATGACTTTTAAGCAGAGGAAATGAAACATGGTGCTATTGAGAGGAAGAAAGCACGAGAGGGGAAAAAAACGAGTTAATTGTCTCTCACTTTCTCCCGGAGTTCCCGTTCAGTGTCCAGCTCTCTCTGTAGCATCTGAGCCCGGTCCTCTGCCTCGTCGGCCTGCTGCTGCAAACACTGAATCTTTCTCTTCACAGCATCCAGAGAGTTCAGACCTGCCATTGTACACTAGAGCTATGCTAAAGTAAGACTACAAATAGAAAAAAATAAGACAATCTTCGGTTGTGCAAAAACAAAAAGGAGAAAAGAAGTAGCCTATTACTTGCCGCTCCTTTTTTTGATGTGTTTTTTAAATGAGGCTACAACAAAACGTCGGTTCAAACTCGATCCGTCTTGGTCAAAGTCTTCGGAATGTAAAGGAGTCTTTCAAGTGCAAAAAACAAAAGAGAGAGGAAGTTTTAAGAGCGAGAACAGTGTCCGTCCAGGTGTTTTTTTTTTTTTTTTTTAAATTATTATTTTATTCTCCAAAAGTTTCTTCTGAGGTGAAGTCTCTAGGAGTGAATAGTTGAGAGTTGTCCTTTGGAATGTAACAGAGTTCAGCTCGGACACCTCCGGCTCGGGAGAGGCAGGCGGATAAAAGAGAGCTGCGCACTGAGCGGGGCAGAAGCGCCAGGCTCCCCGTCCGAGAAGCGCGATTATTGCTATGATGAGGTCACAGGAGGCGGGGCTTAGTGTGTGTGTGTGTGTGTGTGTGTGTGTGTGTGTGTGTGTGTGTGTAAAAGTTTATCCCTGTGACCGATATGATCAGCGCTACGAGTCAGAGGAAAAAGTCAGTTTGAGCTGCTTTCAATTATAGTGAAGGCGCAGCTCAAATGTGACAAACAAATCTGACGCCAAAGACGAACAGTGGAGAGAAAGTGATCACGCCGTCTTTAAAGTGACTAAAGGTAAAAAGGTTCATACAAAAAAACTATGATCACTTAATGCAGCTGTCTATTCTATGTTACAGAGTGTCAAGTCTTTATGTATCAATTTATTAATTCATTCGTTCATTCATTCATTCATTCATCAAACTGTTTATTCATTTAATATTTATCCATTCATTGGTAACACTTTACAATAACAGTACAACAATTAACGTTAGTTAACGTTAGTTAATGCCGTAATGGCTAATTAACTGTTAGTTAATGATTATTATGGCATTTACTAATGTTAATAATATCTACAATAACCCTTAAATAACATATAAATTAATACCTTAGCATGAACAGCATTAGCACATGATTCTTAGACAGTTAACGGTTAGTTAACTGTTACTTAATGTTCATTACCTGTTACTTAATGTTTATTACGGCATTAACTAACGTTAATTGTTGTACTCTTATTGTAAAGTGTTACCCATTAATTCTTATTGTTTGACTGATTGATTTGTTTCTTTGGTCAAGACAGAGTTCAAGACAATGGCTTGAACTTCTTGAGTGCTTGACAAGTGTCTGAATGAATGAAACATTAGATACAATTCAATCAAACTGACCACACCGGCATAAACAAATTTATGAATAACAAAGTTGCGTCCTGGTGGATCGCTGTGTAGAGTGAGGGCCATGTGTTATGACTAAACTGCCTGGGTTAGAATCAGGCCCAGGGATCTGTCCTTCCTGTCTCTATCCCCTGTGACTGTCTAATAAAGCAAAAATAAACCTTTTAAAAAAAATGAGTTAGTTATTATCGGAGGATGATCTGATATGTGAGTCACTTCCTCTAGTGCATATGACATAAAAGTGCACGAGTATTTCTGGGCATTATCTCCACAGTTTACATTGGTCCCCAGAGCCTTGAGCTGAAACTGGGAAAATTGTAAAGAATGGAGCAGGCTGAAAGCAACAGATCCATCAACCATAGCCTGAAGACATGAAAAATGTCAGCTACTCTGCCAAAACAAGAGAAGTTCAAACACCTGAACTAGTTGAGCAAGTTTTTATGCAACATAAAATTATTTCAAAGTTCCTTTATCTACCTTAGACATGAATTTAGTTGGCTATTTCTGAAAAACTCTGTGTGCATTTGCATTTGTGCGTGTGTGTGTGTGTGTGTGTGTGTGTGTTACCTATTGGCCTGATCTTAGAGTACATAATGTTATGTGTGTGGGTCTAATTCAGATTTATGCTATCTCTTTCATGTTATGCTGCTGGCCCTGACTGTGTTTACATTTACAATTTCCTATTCACATGACGGGCCAGTGAGGAAACATCTTGGCCGGACGGACGATTAGGCCGGCTGGTCCCAGCTCAGCTCAGCTCTGCTCAGTTTGATTCAACTCAGTGGTTTTAATGTGGCCGTGTGAAAAATCTCCCACAACCTTTCTCATCTCTGCTGGAGACCCCTTTCTTGATTTGCCCCTTGCACCGGAAAAGCTGGAAGCATTGATTTCATTAGGCACAGGAGTGCAGGGCTTTCTGTTTGCCTTAGCTGCATTCCAGGCATACCAGAGGCCCCGCCTGCCTCTGCTCTCTCTGCCCGCCTGGCCGCTGGAGCCCGGCTCTCCCCCTGCCTTTAAAATCATCACTCTGGGTGTTATCAGGGCCTGCGCTATCTTCTGTATGCTGCCACCCTCTCCACCCCGCCACCAGCCCTGTGCATGTATGCTAATATTGTGATAGTCATCTGAAACTCCCCAAGACATACCCTGCCTATTTGCTTTGGCAGGGGAGCCCAAGCTGGCAGTGAACTGAGGTGACCCGAATATCAGCACCACTGATCGTGCCAGGGTGGTTCTTTGTGAATCACAGCATGCAGACTGTTCCAGCTTGCTTGTTTGCATCATTGGTGAACTATTCTCTTGCCCCTGCCCCCACCTGGCTCCCTGTCTGTGTGAATTCAGATGTGTAATGACTTGACTGCTGCCTCTAATAAATGACATGTGGAGGAGCATTCATGGCAGAGGAGTAGAGTTTTGGAGCAGCTCCTGTGAGATTGAGATGTTGCTGTCAGTGTGCAGAAGAGTGCCACAAACCTACAGTAAATATATCTTATTCAAAAAACAGATTTGTTTAAAACTCACAGTGCTAGACTTAAATTTCCAAGCAGTGAAGCACAACCCGGAGTGGAAAAAACAGATTCAACCATGCAAAACCACAATTTCAAGAAGCATTTTTCTTTAGCGGCCGCTTGACCCACTTTTCATGGAACGGCTTTTTAGAGCTATTCTCAGGGCTGATTTAATCACTGGATAAAGATAATTCAGCGTGTCTCAGCCTCTTTCAGTGTGTCAGCGACTTCCCTTTTCTTGCCGCGTTGTACAGCGCTGCCTTTCCCTGGGATATCCTCCACAAAGCTCAAACAATACAACATCCTGCTGGAAGCTCGGGGGTTACTGGCATGACGTTTCTATTTGCACCATCTGCCCCGTAATCCTATTGGAATGACTTATTCTTTCCCATTATTATTAAAGTGGCAATTCGCCAATAATTTACTTCAACAGCATTTAATCCTTATGTTGAGTGTAATTGATTCCCCAGTAAGGATTTTACTTTTATACTCTGTTCTGGGTTGAATTCCTATCTGACCATCTGACCAAGAACATAATAGAACTTGGGCACTGACTTAGTAGAGGATTTACAACTATGCAAGTTTTTATGAACTATTAGACTTTATGATAGTCTTTTTGTTAAAAGTGATTCACATATAAGTGTGGCAATTTAGCATCCTGGTGGATGTTGGGGAATCTCCGTCTCAGTCTGTTTGTCATGTCTTTTTCTCTCTGTCTCATACATACACACACCCACATACGCACACACAGATGCTGAAGCAACCACCAATGACAGATATAGTGCTGTGGTTTGCAGCGTCAGCCACAATCCACAATATTATCTTTTTTCCCCAGATTGCTCCCGATTAGCTGCAGAAAAACTGTTTTGTCTAAAGTCACTCGGCTCAAACTCCAAAAAATCGTTTGTAACTAATTTAGGGGACACAGTTGTCCTCGCTGAGTGTGTGATATTTACATCACAACTAATCTATCAACATCGCTGTCATGCAGGCAAATGGCTTTCACAGGAAAAATAAAATGAAAACTGCCTTTTTTTTTCTGGTCCCTCTACCTCTGTATTGCAGCTACTTTGATTGTTAGGCCCATACTGGAAATTACATAAATATGGAAGAATAAATATGGCAAGCAGTTCTAACATTAGATAGCAATGTTTGGCTTTCTGGAATTAACTTTTTAGATATCAGCAGCGTCATTTCGACTAGTGGACAAATGACCCTGGACAATGCATATATCATGAATTGAGGGGAGCTAAAGATATCTTGAACTGGAATTATGACTAGTTGGAATTAAAGAAGACAGACATCTGGAAGTGAAAGTAAAACTAGTCATAATTCACTTGTAAATATCTGTGGATATTTACATGTGGATACCTGCAGCTGAACTGTAGATATCCATAATGAGAAACCCCAGACACATGATTGGTAAAAGTGGTGTCATTTGTCCTAGGCACTGCAGAAGAAATGACAATTGTGGTCAGGAAGAATTTCATTGTGTATATCTGATATGTTCTTTTTGACTAGGAAGAATTGAATTACGGATATCTGCAATACATATCCTGTCCAGCTATTAAATGTTAAAATGGCTTGTCATCGAGTAAAACAATTATTTAACCAAGGGTCACTATCTGTGTCGGCTACCGTGAGATAGTCTGAACGCTGGACAGGAATCCAGGCAGTAAACATATGACAGTGGTTTGTTCATTACAGCTGTGGAGTTTATATTAACCAGTGCTGCTCTGTTTTGGTTGAACTGCCAGTGAGGTGTGTATGTGCGTGTGTGTGTGTGGATGTGTATATAGTGGTTGTGGTGGTGGTGATGGTGGTGTGGGGGGACGTTATTCATGCGCTCATCTTTCAGGAGTGGCTGAACAGGAATGCAACAGTCTCTCTGTCATGTGCTATGGACCGTTCACTGCGGATCAAAGGCAGCTCACAGCTGGTGCTGGCCTGCAAACAGTCCAGCTATGGTCTAATGGACCATGGCATTCAGTGGGACAGTGTGTGTGTGTGTGTGTGTGTCTGCATATTTGCATGTGTTTATGTGCGTTTGCATGGGTTGGGATAAACAATCAGTTAACAAATTGAGGCCACATAAAAGTTCATATATCCAACAGACACGTTTGCAATGAAGAGTGTGTGTAGATATATGTAAGTGAGTGTTTGAGACCCTGCACTCACGTCTGTGGCTTTCTTCTCGGACAGTTCCAGTTTCTCCTGAGCATCTTTCAGGCCCTCGGAGTATTTGTCCAGCTCGTCCTCCGTCTGCTTCAGCTTCTTCTGTAGATCCAGCAGCTCCTCCTCCAGCTACAGCAGAAGAGACTGTTAGTTTGGTATTTTCCCTCAGGGCTCACGTCCCTTTGTCTATTCAATTCTTATTATTCAACAGGAATTTCACCTCATTTGAATCCCCACAGAGCCTATTAACTACACAAAACATGAGAATCTGGAGGCCACATTTTTCTGGCAGTGTGTCTCACAGAGGCTTGAACCATGCTTATTCCTAATTTGTTAGGAACAATTTGTATCAACTAACAAATTAAATTAGCTTGTATCAGTATTTGTAGGCATGATATGATAATCCAGTTTGTATAAGGCACTTTAAAAGTAAACTTGGCTTGGCTTGACTCAGTAAGTGTTCAGTATACTGAACCTTGGATAACTTTCCACCCTCTGACCTTCAACTAAAAAACAGTTATCCCAGATAGTTTACACTTTGGTGACGGAGCTATGCAGCTATTTTGACATGAATAACAGGGTGAACACAGGTGTTATTAATGATATAAGTCAAATGCTGTTCCATGTAAGTCTGACAGAGACAGGGTCCTGATATTGTTCATGCTGGCTCACTGGAAAGACTATTAATTAAAATCATTAGAACCACCAGTGTTTATCCTATTATTCATGTCAAAATTTCTGCTGTCAAAAGGGTCTGTTGGTTTACAATAATGTGTCAAATGCATCACCTTTGGGGTGTTATGTGTGTCTGAGAAGGGACGTGGTGTTTAAATTCAGATCAACACCAGCGGCTGTCATGCTTGGGAAGCCTAATTAGAAGTTGTGTTTATGATGGTTTGGTTAAATTTGAGCGTTAATGGTTTATTTTTAGTCCCTAATGACAAGCACTGTGGTATGCAGAGCCTGATCTCTCCCCCTCTCTCTCTCTCTCTCTCTCTCTCTATTGCTGTCTGTCTCTCTCATGCATACACACACACACACACACACACACACACACACACACAGATTTAGAGGGGTTAAGTGTTCCCCCTAATCAGTGTTCCCTTCTGAGCCTGTGAAGTGCTCCTGATAATCCCACTGGATTCCACACTGCCTATCTATTCTAATGTCTAAAAATACAGCTGTTATCACTGGGAACACACAGACGCCCGGGGCCTGGTGTGTGTGTTTGTGTGTGTGTGTGTGTCCACGTGTGGTCCTTCAGTGTCAGTGTTGCCTCTTTTGTATCTGAGACTCTTGCATCACGTGGACTCAAGGTAAATACATCCTCTATTATCCTCTACTATCCACTATTCTCTTGACTGGACCCTAACTAGGCTGCCTTCCCCAGGGACCCAGATCCATGAGCCTGGGTGGCCTTAACACCTGGAGCGGCCATGGTGTGTGTGCATGTGTGTGTGTGTGTGTGTGTGTGTGTGTGCGTGTGATGATATCACTTGGGATTATCCCAATTCAGGTTTTAAGCTTCACTGTCAACAGTATTACAAATAACCTATTGTTCCTACATCCACACTTATTGTTTGCTTCAATATTTGTTGTTGCATTGAGACTTAGGCTCCGTGCTCTGGAGTATTTTTCTGTCAAAAGGTTTGTCATTGTATGAGTTAACAAGTTAAGATTACAGGATTCTTGGATATCCTCTTTTGTGTGATATAGTTTGTGCTCACTACTAGGCAATGGCTTTTTGATCTACTCTTCATTCCCTACATCTGAAACTGAATGTAATGAAATAAACATGCTACATTTCCCCATAATAATGTTAGAACAGAGTAAATTTAATACAAAAAACGGAGATTTGAGAGCATATTCTGACAATGTTCCCTCACATACTCTCTGAAGAAGCAGTGGGCGTTGATGTTTGACAACCTGCCACGAATAAACCCACCTCAACCAGACTTTCAGCATTACGCCATGACAAAGAAACGTCTTTAATGCAAGTTTCAAATATTTCCTCTGTTGCTATGAAAAGCCTCTACAGTCTATTTCATTGTCTGGAATGTCTGGTATGGTATCAATGTTTTTAATAACTTAAGAACTGCTAAGAGGAAAAAGCCTTAAAGGAAAACCTTAAACACACACACAGCATCTGGATTTTTTTTTTCCAACAACACTAGACACTTTACAAATAAAAGTATTCCTTTAGGTGAAAATACAAACCTATCAACCAGACAACATGCTTTAATTTTCTTTAAGATATACCAAATTGTTGTATTTATCTTGTTTATTTGCAAGTTAACCTTACTTGAAATTTACATTTTTTGTTGTCAGTGACCCATCACAAGTGACACATCCAGATGTCCTGCTCTCCCTCTCTCCATCACTTTCTCCCATCTCTCCACCAGCTGCCTCACCTGCTTGCATTTGTCCTCCGCTGCCTTCTTGTCCGTCTCCGCCTGCTCTGCCCTGTCGATGGCGTTCTCCTTGTCCAGTTTCAGCATCTGCATCTTCTTCTTGATGGCCTCCATGGCGACAGTTCAGTCGGATTCCCCTCGCTTGAGATGAGAAGTGTAGCTTAGAAAGTGGAGAGCTGAGATGCTTTAGGAGGTTCTCTCCTGTGTGAGATGAAGTGTTGCACTTGAAGGCAGCCTGAGTCCAGCAAAGCCAGAGGGGAATAGAAAGAGAGAGAGAGAGAGAGAGGTAGAGAAAAGGGTGGGAAGCAGAGAGAGCAGAGAGAGCTGGTGAGCTGGTGCTCTACAGCCACCGATTTAAACTGCAAGAGAACCTGCCTCCAACCTCTGATGACCCCGAGTGCCCCCCCTCCCTCTCTCCATCTTTTCTCACCATCTCCCTCAATCCATCCGTCCATTCCTCCCTTCCATCCCACCACTCACCACTCATGCGTCCACCCCAGGCAGACACCCCCACCCCTAATGCACTCGCTCCCTGACTATCACACACACCCCACCCTATCAAACCACTCAGGCCTTTCTAATAAGGAATGGTCTGGCTCTGCTCGACTCACTCTTCCACCACAGATGATCTCCTTATTTGGGCTGCTGCGTTTTCACAGAGAGCCGGCGATCAGACAGGAGAGAAATGCACAGGTCCTGTTTCCACATTTAACCTCCTGCCAAGTCGCGCTGGCGCAAGCATCTCGCACTCAAAGTCTGAGGGCGTGCATATTTGAGAGGGTGAAAGGGCATAATGCAAAACAGAGAGAGAGAGTTTGGAGAGATAAAGAGAGCAAGTGTTAGAGAGAGGCAGAGAGAGGGAGAGAGTTTTTAAGCTGTACGTGCCCTGTCCAAATATTTAAGCACTATAGCTGGAAGTGCTTTCCAATTCCAGGAGACTTTGCACGAGAGTGATGTTGAAGTTTGCTCTCATTTATCCGTCCTTCATCAAAATTATTAGCAGGGCCTAAACAGAGGAAAGGAACAGAGGAAACTGGCTGCTACGGAAAACAGAACTGACGGGTGTGCAAACAAAGATAATTAAGGGTTGAAATGGGTTGAGAAATATTTTTCAGGGAAGATTTTTATCGTGGTAAAATCAACACTTAATGCTCTGCGAGGCAGTGTGCAGCTTCCACATTATTCAGCTAAGTGGCTGTATCATTGCATCACTAACCTGTTTTGGTTATATGGTTATATGATATCTATATAACTGCAGCAGCTGTAGTTTTACAGCATAACCATAAAAGTCTCATCAGGGCAACGGGGGAAAAAAATGTCAAAAGTGCTGGGAAGTTTTGAAATACCTGTGAAATCTGAGCTCTGATTTCTGCACACCTGATATTTGAGTGTGGTGAGTGAGGGATGAAAGCAGACTGAGAGACAGAGGGTTGAAGTGAACAATGGAGATCTGTGTCCTGGGTCATCTATAGGAAGAGATGTAGGGTCCAGCCATTCATGCACACATTTTAAATGCAACACACTTAAGGGTGCATCTATACACAGTAGCTAAAATACAGAGAAACCTCCAGTGCATTAACAATGGCAGTCGTGCACGCATACACAAACATAAACATAGACAAACTCCCCATACACCACCTCTCAGCCTGTCTGTCCATGTTCGAGTGTCTCGTTAGCCGCACTTCACCAATCTAACCATTCTAAAAATAAAGGACATTGCTCAGATAACTGGTAAACCAAACGTCTCCACAAAGTACAGGGGAGCAATTACGCCTGAGAGCAATTTAGTAACACACCAGATCCTCAGCCAATGTATACCTCCGAGGAATGTCACACGGTCAATCTAAACCTAATTATGCAACGGCTCGTTTCAGCCGAGCAATGTGATTGGTCGAAGGCGCATTCCAGCCTTGCTCTTGATTCACATAAAACCCAGCCAGCCTTCCTCTGTTTGTTGCCCTGCCCACTCTTGTGATCGTTCATTTTTTCTGCATGACTTTTGAACTTTTCAGACATTACATGAGTCGCTAATGTTGCGTACAAATCCATAAGGCCCTTGAGAACATACTTTACCATGATTATGAGCAGGGCCACTTACTGCTACGACTGCTCTCGGCTCCACCTTGTAGTTGTTACATCACTATCCCATAATCACAGCTAAGAATGCCCTCTCAACCACGTATTACTGCTATAGTATTTCACACCTACAATAAAGCCATACTGTCGACATTCTGAGGGGGCGGTGTTTTTAAGTGTTGCAGGTTTTACTGCCCATGATCGAAAGGTTATATTACATAACAGCCTTTTTTACCAAGATTAACTGATGGGCAGTGGAATGCAGGCTACTATTTTGTCTGATCCCTCCTCCCTGGCTTGATGTATCATAACCCATCAGGTCTTGATTTAATACATCTGGTCCCTTTCCCCTCAAGACAATCAGATACAGAAGTCAGGATTGGCTAATTAATCTCCTCTCCGGTCGATCTCCCCCAGAGATTTCTCACATCGGGTTTTATTGGGTGTAAGGGGTGTTGAGAACAGCGTCAAGAAGGAAACTTAGTGGCGTTGCAGCTGCTCGTGTGAGAGCGAGGTGTCTGTGGTTATGATGTGGAGGTTGTGGAGGAGGTGCAAACTGTCACACACCCCGACGCGTTTGGCCCTCCTTCTGTGGTGTCAGGGGAGACGGGGCCAGAATAAGCAGAGGGATGGAGTGAAAAATGTCCCACAATGCCCTTTGGCCACACCGATCCAAACCGTACGGCTTGGCTCATAGTCATCTGTCACTTTGGTTAATCATCTGGTAGCTGGAATGATGGGTTTTCTATTGTTGTGGTGTGAGCGTCTTAAGCCGTTATAACATCAAGGTATTTCACAATGAAAACAGAAGCATCTAACTGAAGGCGGTGCGATAAGACATTAGCCACTGTGAGAATGAAGAGAGATGTGTCTAAATCTGGGAGGGATCGAGGGTTGATCTGGACCGGATTCCTGTGACGTGCGGTTCAGCTTTGTATTATTTACCCTCAAGCTCAAAATGATATAGTGCAAATTAAGTAGACTCCACTGTTGTTTGTTTGGCTTTTTCTGTCAGCAGGATTTCTTGCAGGACAAATGCTGAAGCAGTTTTGTGGATTTGGATGAAGCCAGCAGGATTTTATGTTACAGCTGCGGTATTAAACCATGTGTTAGCGAGGGACCCTTTGCTGCCCGTTTCCAGTGATGGGGTTTGAGCTGAAGACTGGATGGAACGTACCTATGCAAAAGAAAAATATCGATTAAAGAAAGTCATTTTTTAACACATCCGACCGCTTTCATTCGAAATGCCTCACAGAAACGTTTTGTTAAGGATAATCACATTAAACCTGAGATTTTCTTCCAAGTGAACCCTGGTCAAGACAGGCAGCATGCAAAACATTTCACAGATAAGCAAGCATGAAACAGCATTAGCATAACTGCAGAAAAATGACTGCGGGTCGATGGAAATCACTTTGCTAAATCTGCTGGCATCGAAACATGGTGTTGATCGGACAACAAGGGACCAGCAGCGGTCTTCCTCTGCGATTTGGGCGGCTGCGGCTGTAACCCTCCACTGTGCTGACTCTCCTCAGAGCAGACATACTTCACATATGAATTTTTGCCATGTTCCACCCAGCCACTCAGTAAGTAATTCAAGAGTGTAATTTAGTGTTTTTAATATCCTCTCCCAGTGTTCCAAGTATGCTTTCTCTCACTGCTGCTCAGCCACAGAAATGCTGCAGAGGGGCCCAGACTAAACATGAAATATTTTGCTAAGACCATTTGACTAGCTGATGAAAGTGTATGTTTTTGATTTATGATGTAGAACGAGGCATGGAGGGGAGGATTGTGGATGGCGCGGAGAGAATTCTTTGTTGAGAGGGCTGACATTCTTAACCCGGCACCAAACAAAGAGGCATCGGGGCTTTTGCAGAAATGAAGTCAATGTCCCTGCAGGAGAAACCATGATCAGGTTTACATGCCTTTTTCTTGGTTCTAGCGGGGATGTAGGGTATGTGGTGTGTGTGTGTGTGTGTGTGTGTGTGTGTGTGTGTGTGAGAGAGAGAGAGAGAGAGAGCCCAGTACCTATAGCCTGGGGGTGCACACTTACCTCATGACTCACCCCAGACAGGACACCACCTGGAATCTGGTGACACACAAACACACACAGTAAGCAGCATCTCTTCTGTAACCTGTTGCCTGTGCAAGCAGAAGCATGTTTCTTTGGTGACGACCGGCTTCTATGCCACATGCAATGACGTCAGGGACCCGCCCCTCCCCCTCACTCTTACACACAAGCTGTTCACAGATGCTTGGATCATAGCTAACCAATCAGGGGTGAGCTTGCATGTTGGGACGTCTCCTCCAGATTTGGGGCAAGCACAATACGTCATTGTTGGTAGTACTAGTAATCACAAACATGGCGCAGACACACACACTCACTGTGTTGTGATGTGATGTTGAAAGGATTTCAATATATCACACTCACATTACACCGCTCCACAATGCCATGCTTCACACATCAATAACTGGAGATGTTGTGTGTATGTGTGTGTATGTGTGTGTTTGTGTTTCTGTGTGACCTCGGCCTCACGTGTGTCATACATGTGTCGCCTCGCATAATTTAAAGCTACTCCTATTGAATCTCAATCAGAAGGACGAGTCCATCAGGTTTTTCATCGGCCCTATTACTTCCACCACATATAATTATGTTCCTCAATTAAACTGAATTATTCAGCATTCAGGACACAATGAGCCGGTGAACTGACTGACAATCGTCATGGAGACAGAAACCTGTGGATCAGGTAGAGATGGTGAGAATTAAAGGAGGGAACATAAGCAATAGTGTGATCACTCTCATGAAGTGGTAAACCCTATATGGAAATATAATATACCAGGATTTCCATATATGGCATATACAGTGTGTCCATGCTAAACATGCCTGCATGAACTGTATTTGAATTTGGCACATTTTCATATACGGCCATACATATCTAAAATATGTTACAGGAACATGTGTCCCTCTCTCCTGCCACTGTCATGTCACATACATCACTTATGTATATATATATATATATATATATATATATATATATATATATATATATATTGCATATAATATGACATGTCATATCATATATCATATATGCTGAGCTGGTATGTGTGCACATGCTGTATATGACCACATCAGGACAACATGATGTAAGACAGATAGATATATGTGTGTGTGTGTGTGTGTGTGTGTGTGTGTGTGTTCATATAGGGTGTCAGTATCTGACAAGTGCCTAGGTACTGTGGCTGGTGACCCAAATGTGTGTCACCAGTCAAATATTGCCTTAATGAGTCTTAACCTGGGACATGTTACAACAGCTTGACTTGGATGTGGAGCTGGTCATGTTAAAGAAACCTCGGTCTGGTGTAACATATAGTACAGTCATTAACTGTGATTAATGAAAACGTTTTCACCTGGTGCCGTATGACACACCGTTTGTGAATGTCTGATTATGCAACAACTTCCTGTGTGTAACAGAGTGAGAACATTCCTTATCTCATTTATGGATGATGCACCAACAACTGTGGGGAGAGAGAAAGAGACACACAGACAGACAGACAGACAGACAGACATGGAGTCAGCCGGCACAGAAAGAGATGTCACTCTTCTCTAAGTCAATGAAGACACGCTAACACTAACACCTGTGGAGAGAGGGGAGGTGAGGTGCAGACTGAGGACGGTATGTGATAGTTGTTGCTTCATCCTGACATGGTGGTGACACACACACACCTGTAGCCCAGAGGACACCCTGCATCAGTGCAGCACACACACCATATAAGGACACCGGCCCTCTGACTCATTTATTATCTGCCTGACTGTCTGATCGACTGCCTGACTCGCCGAGGATGCTGTGAGCTGGGACGCTCTGTGACTTTGACATGATCGGCGGTCACAGAGAGCCGCATTTGCTATCCACGCTCCACACTTCCCGTTTGTTATCCCTCTCATTTTCTTCCCCCCTTCTCCCACCTTTCATTTTCTCAACACCATTTCCCCTCCTTTCCCACTTCCTTCTCTCATTTACTATCTCATCCCCTCTCTCCCTCTTTCATTACTTTGTCTTCCTGTGTGACTGTGTGTTGAGCAAAGAGCTCAAGCTCGAATGCATGTAAAGTGTACACACACACACACACACACACACACACACAGATTCATTGTGCATCTGGCTGTGGAAGAGTTCCACCACTTTGCTGGGACTGGAAAAAAAGTGTGTGGGTGTCTGTATGTGCACATGTGCGTATGTGTGTGTAAGCGGGGAGTGGCAGAATGAAAGAGTCAGGGTGAGTGAGAGAGGGAGAGAGAGAGAGAGAGAGGAGGGAGGGAGGGAGGATGAGGATGGGCCAGGCCCCAGTTCCAGAGTCAGAGAGAGGAAAACCCTCCCACAGGAAACCAGCACTCCACTCCACATGGCCTTTTAAGGTAAAAAACTCCCCAAAACTCTGCTCGCTAGGGAATAGGGCTAAGATATAGCCACATTTAAAGCTACAGACAGAGAGGGAAAGGCAGGGCGGGAGCCTGTGACTCAGGAAAGGCTGTTTGAGGAAAGTAAGAGACAGAGAGAGAGAAAAAAAAATCCCTAAACTGTGAGGAAACTAAAAAAGATCTGACTCTTTCTCACCAGTTTCTTCCTCATGATAATGAAGTTAGCCTCTGTCCACTTTTCAGGCCACAATGCCCACTTATAACACGCATTTTCATAACATTTCACTATCAGAAGGTTTATGACTAAAGGCACACATTAGCTCTGGTCGCTGCTGTATCTTTATGGCAGAGCCAGTGAGCTACAACAGAGAGATGAGAAACATTCCTGTTGTCTGGCTGCTCTCTTGTCTCTGAGTCACATTAAGGAGCGGGAGTGTGGGAAACAGACCCCGTGTGTCTCTTCACTCTGGGAAAAGTATCATAAATATGAGAGAATTGTAAACACAGTATGCACCCACATCATGAACTCTACTGAAACCGGGAAATGAAAATGTATTATAAAAAGGACTGTAGATGTTGTTTTATTTTGGCTGATATCAGCAAAAAAAAATTTGGGGTTGTTGGGTGTATATATATATATATATGTGTGTGTGTGTGTGTGTGTGTGTGTGTGTGTGTGTGTGTGTGTGTGTGTGATTGTGTGTGCGTGCTCTGTGTGTGTGCTGTTTGGTTTGTCTGTGCTGCTGCCCTCCGTTATCTGGCTTAACATTTGCCTCTTTGACATTGCTCAGGGAGGGTGTGTAAATAAAGATCCATGCTGCTGAATGGCTGTAATGAGAGGCTATCAAGCAGCAATTATTTTGAGCGCTTATCACCTCATCACTCTCATTCATAGCTGGCCCCAGAGGCTGAGCAGTGGGAGAGGCTGTGGGGGGGAAGGACGGAGGGACGACTGGAGAGACAATATAAGCTACAGACAGAAAAAAGGAGAAACAGAGACAGTAAATGAAGACTCGGAAAGCTCAGCGTCTTACTGTGCCGATTATTATGGCACAGAGGAAACAGGGAAAAAGGAGGTCTGTTTATTTAAAGGATAACTAAATGCCTACTTGTGCCAGACTTATCACTGCTGTTATCGCAGCTTAATCCAAACATATTTGTACAGTTTTATACTTTACTGAAGCCCCTCCCCTCTATTCAAACTGAATTCCAGCCTGCACATTTCAACATATAGATATAACTGTGGTTCCCTGCACTATTGCACTGCTTTGTGCCAGACTCCAGGCCTTTTCCTCTTACATCTACAATGGGAAGTATCCAAGGGCAAACCTGTTAGCAATTCAACAAAGCTCTATTGCTGAGGTTATCTAGGTACCACACTTAAGAGCCCATGCAGGAAGAATGCATGACGTTATCCCACAGCCTCTCTCCTCATAGGCCACTGATAGGTGGCAGCCAGCATAGCCAGGCTAAGTGGGCCATGAGCTGCCGCTGCCGCTGCCAACATAGTGGGCGGAGGTCAAAGGTCATCATGAGTCATCGACACCCTTCCTGGATTACGTGGAAACACATAATCAAGACAAAAGGGCAAGGCAAAGCGAGTGCTACGTGGAGAGTGAGTACTGAATGCTGGTGTCACATCACACTTGATATAGAAGAATAGCTGTTATAATTCTTGTTTTGGGTCAAACTCCTGATCCAAACTCTAGTCCTCCCCTGTCTACTGTACTATAACTCTGTCCGGGCTCCTTGTCATCAGCCCCAACAACTCAAAATCCCGAGGCCTGCCTTGTCTTTCACCCCCACCAAACTCTCCCATCTCCTCCTGTGCTCCCTCCACTGGCTGCTCACATTTAAATAAAACAAAATTCTGGCACTGGTGTAAAAGGCTGCTAAGGTAACTCCGCCCCCACACTTCCAGATCACAGCCGGCCTTAAGCTCTCCCTTCCCGGTGCTAACCTGGCCATCAGCCTGCTCCCTCCCTGGCTGCCTAATCTGACGTTTCCACCTAAATCAGGACAAAAAAAAAATCTCCTTCTAACTTCTGCTGTAAGTTCAAATCCCATCGTTTCAAGAAACAATTCACACCCCTGTCTCCTCAGTCTTTATTTTTCCAATGGATCACAGCCACCTCTCCGATATTTTCCTCCTCCACTCCACTGGAAATGCTGATGCTCATGCCACATCTAAAAAACAAGCGTGTACCATTGTTCCTCAGCTCTTATTTATCTGGTCCTGGTCTGTTACATATAATCACTTGTAAAAGTCACAGACAATATTTTCTGGGCGTTGTGGTTCTGACCCTTGCTAATCGTTGTATAATTGGTGATCAAGTGGTTTGAGCTCATTACAATATAATGCAATCAGTCGGGATAACAGCATCAGTCAGATTCCAAAAATGTCAATGTAAACGAACAAAGTCATGACGCATATATACAGTGTATATACACGTGTGTGTGTGCGTGTGTGTGTGTGTTTGTGTGTGTGTGGGACACTGATGTGGGTGGATGTGATTATCCATGTCCTTCTGTCCTCTTGATCCCAGAAATAAATTGAGTTTCATGGCTCCGACCGCACCAGCTGAGAACAGTTCTGTGTGTCCATTAGCCTCGCCCACCTACTGTTAAACATATGGCTCTATTCAGAGAGCTAACTGAAGGGTGTCATTTGTCATGAGCAGTGTAAGCAAACAAGAAGCACAGACTCACACGCACAGGCCTGAATACATGTTATTATGCACAGTAGCCTGTGAATGCGTATCGATGCTATTCCTTCACTCACCACTTTTTATATTTGTTGATATACAGCATCAGTTTAATCATTCTTTCTGCACTTCATGTCCTAAAATGGCAGTGACAGAATTCCTCTCTTGTCAAGCTCCATCCTCCCTCTGCCTGTGATAGGAAGTAATGCTGGTTTCCATTTTGCAGTGCTGTCCCCTTTGCCCCGTAACCACTTTCCTCACCACTTGAACAAGTTCTCATAAATGTATGTGAGTAGCTCGCTCCTCTGGGCCTGCAGGATATTACATCCATCATGAGCGAAAACATCATGCACGCAACTTGGTGTGTTTTCTTCCAACCTCATGGTGATGTTATGGCTCCATCTGTTGGTCACAAAGCGGAGGCAGGATTCCTACTCAATGTGGAATACACAGAAAACATTTTTCCTTTACACAGTACCCACATGTTTGAAATGAGTCATCTGAGGAACTAAAGAAGAACCGATGTCTCCTCAATTTTAAAAACACATTCCAGGCTCAGGATCCTAGTGGCTAAGCTGATATGTGCTCTCTGTGTCACAGGTTTGAAAATGAGCTTGGATTTATGTTGCAGGCCCAGTCATCTCTGTCACCGTATCTTGTGTGTATATATGCAATAAAGTATAAATGCCGCTATGTTCAAAATTTGTTAGACTCATGCTCCTTCAAATGGATCTGTATTAATCTGACAGAGGGTAAGAAATGCAGGGGAGCAAAGAGTGGCGGTGCAACATTTAAAGATAGATAGATAGATAGATAGATAGATAGATAGAGAGAGAGAGAGAGAGAGAGAGAGAGAAACAACAAAAAATCGGATCATGTGCAGAGGAGGGTGGAGGCAAAGAAAACTATGAATGAAGGATGAAAAGAAACTAAACATGAGTGCAGACAGAAACTGAGGCAAATGAAGGAGGAGAAAGTGATGGACTGGGCACAATATAGATAAAGCAATCAAAGACTGGTTGAACAGAAAAAAAATAATCAGAGGAGGAATGTACAAGATAAGAACACTAAAGTAACAATGGATTCTTTGGGAAGAGCTAAAGAGGGAAGAAAAACAGACAGAAACCGACAGAATAATATGACAAATTAATTTTGCGGAGGAAAGCCAGCAGGAGAGAGAGTGGAGACCCTGCACATAAAAGGAACAAGGCATGAGAAATGCACAAAAAGTGAATCAAGACACGCAAACTGAGTCCTCCCAAAACATGCCTGTTCAGTCAGATGACAACATAGTGAAGGACCAGCTAGCACGACCAAAAATAAACAACTGGGTCACCACTGAATCCAAAGAAACTGTGACTACATCGGAACAAGATGCTAATGAAAATAATGGAAAACTCCTTGAAGTCATGGCTGACCAGCCTGCAGAGGAAAAGCTAGAAAAAACAGAGCTGCCACAACTGGAATGCTGACAAACATGACTATAAAGAAGGTCAAGACAAAAGCATTCAGAGCAGAAACTCTCAACTGATAGCCTGGTTCATTTTTGCATTTTGATATGCTCCTTTACAATCGAATTGTTTGCATCAATTACACTCTATTTCACATTCCCATGGTAGCTTTTTATCATCATGATTATATTTATTGCGATACTTTAAGGGATTGCGCATTTTATTTCTCTGTCCTGATTAACTGATACATAAATAACTTAACCATCTGAATAATTAATGAAAATTTATATTTTACTTTGTTTTCTGGTGATTAGAAGACTGCACAGAACACACTGCACAAGACTGCAATTTCCAAATGTTTTGGTAGTAGAGGTACTATCTCTGTATTTCACCACATATGGAGCAGCCAATTATGACAAAGTGTATTTTGATAAAAGATAGGAAAGGGTTACCAGTGGTTGTTTGTAATAGTAGTTCATTTTTTTTTTTTTTTTATCACACAGGATGGCTGTGCACCATGTAGTATTGGCAACACGATAGGGCTTACAGACAACTAGCTTTGCACTTTGCACTTGTAACCCTCTAAAGGAAACTATTGACCATTATGTGAAAGCACTGAGCAAAGTATCACTGACACTGAATAACCCTTCATGGTAAATAGATTATTCATACAGATGTGTTATTGCGTAACGGCAAGCTAAGTTGTTGGCTTTTTGAATGGTCATTGAATGGTCATTGATGAGCTATTAATACAGGTAAAGCAATGAGATCTCACTGGCCCAGAGCCTATTTTAGGCCTATGGTGCCCTGTTATACAACCTTGTCCTAAGGATGTATGTGGGCATCAAAATTTATAGAGACTGTTATGCTTGCAATGCAAAACATACCATATAGAACATGGGAAGGACATTCTGTGCAAGAGAAGTGGCTAGAAAACACATGATGAAAGCATGAATGCACTTCACATAGGAAACATCTTTGACACTGGGTAACCTCAAACTGAACACTAAAGCTGAGCACCGTCAGGTACCAAGAAGGTGGCACTGATTTTTTTGTTTGTTTGTTTGTTTGTTTGTTTTTTTTAAAAGCAAAAACATAATATCACATGGAAAATCAGTGAGCTTGTAGATAGGAATATTGTGCAAAATATGTCCTCATGATCTACTGAGGCTTCACTCTGAAAGGGACAGAACAATCAGTAGGTGGATATGAGGTCATGTTTTCTCTTGTTCGAGCTGTACCATAAAATCAAGATGCACTGCAGTCCCAAGGTTGTTTGATTTTCTTCGGCACCAGTGTTTTGTTTTCAGAGCCATATCAAGTGCAGTGTTTCCCCTGATGTTTGGCGGATGAGCAGAGACAGTTCATGGCTTTGCTGATAGTTCCTGTGCTTGTTATGTAAACTGCTGGACCAAAAGGCCTTGTCTTACCTGTTGTTTTGGGTCGCTGTTAACGTCACGGCCTTGGGCCTAACATGGTCAGGAACAGGATTTCTGACTGAAGGGTGCAAGGTTAGGTTGTGAGCGAGCCCTTCTCGGAATGCATTTAGTCTTCTCAGTCTGCTGTTCTTTATTTGTAAAAAATATTCAAAGTTTGCGGCAGGCTTGCAGGCTTCCACATGTTTGGCTTTGTTCCTCTGTGAGGTCAAGTAGCAGTCGGTAGAATGACGATTGGACTTTCCTCCTTTCACAGCATGCCAAAGCCAATTTACACATTTACACATCTGTGTGCTTAAAAAAATACTTCAAGCTTTCCCAAAGTTCATAGTTGATGCTCCTCATTCATTTTCTCACTTTTTGCAAGGGTGAGAGTACTTTGTGTTTTTAGGCAATCACTAAAGGAAATCACTGTTACATGTATGTGTTCTTTAGTGTATACAGTTAAACCAATTGTGCTCTGTTTTGTGATATTAAAACATAAGCAAAAAATGTGTATACATCTCATTTACTCATTGTTTAACACGGTTTCCCAGTGTTCCCAGTGTCATCATGAGTGATGGAACTTGGATGATTCCCATGGGGACACCAGGTTGTTGCAGGAAAAGCACGGTAGAAGAAAAATCAAGGTACAAATGCAAACATAAGTGGTGTTTAACTATAATGCAGCAAATACAGCAATAGGAATGAAATGAATGAATGAAATAAATTAAGACATGAACCACAGCTGTATATGAATGTGCAAAATCACAGCAGCAGATCATAATGAAATAGGGAAATAGTTTTCTTTTCTTTTTAGCATTTCCATGCAGCGTTTGGGTTTTAGGGGTTTTCTGTAGGGGGAGACGTTGCACTGCAAGTGGACTAACTTTGGCACTCGAACTCTGAGGCATCTCAGTCTGCTGTCTCTTCTTGGAATGAGGTCAGTGACAGACGGCACCTGTGTCTAGATTACTGTAACATCTGCTGAAAAAGACACACTGTATCTTTTTTTTTTTTTTTTAAGATCCAACAAGGATTCATTGTTTTCTGCTACATATTATTTTGAGAACATTTACTGTGCAAAATAGATACTGTATCTGCACTGATAAGAAATGACATTTTCCTTCTCATTAGGCTGTGTGTTTGAGCCATCTCAGACTGATGATAGCACAGCTGAGCATAGACACTATGGGATATCTATGGACTATGTATGTCATGTCAGAGTTGTCAGGTACATACAGTAGAGCACACACAGCAGCACATTATTGCATCAAAAGTCAAGTGATTACAGACTTTCAAGCTTCTAGTTAATAATTTCCTCTTACCTTTGTTGAAAATCAACCATTATTTGATATTTGAGCTTTAATGTGGAGCAAAGTTCCAAGACCTGTGTTTCTTTTTATCTTAACATATTATTATGAAATAGCCCAAAAACATGCAAAACATTTTCTATATACTTCAGCAGATTGTCTGGCTTTCAATTCATTTTGAAGGAAGTTTCCATAGGTGGAGTTCCACAGGTTAATGTGAGCATGACAGAGTGTACAGTGTACAGTTAGTCTTCCAAGCTGTGGTTATCACTGTGTCAGCTATCTCAGTGTAGGTGACAATATCAGCAAAACCCATCTTAGATGCATGTCCCCCAAAAAGGCAGTGATGGATGGTGGTTTGCTTGTCTTTTTGGTGCAGATCTATGTCAGCGTCTTGAATACAATACACTCATTATGGAGCGTGGCACAGGCTGGACATTGTGTACTGCCCAGGCATGAGGAAAGCGAAGTCCAAAGCCCTTTGTGAAGTGGGTCAGGTCTTGGAAGGGGTTAATAGTTGGCTATGTCAGTAGATTGATGTGATTTGATAATTCCCATAGCCTATGAACCCACAGAATCCTACTAAGGCCTTACAGTCTCACTAATTATCCCAGGATCCTTTGTCTGGCACTGAATACCACAGATTTGTGAGGTCAGATTGGGTGTCATGTGTACTGTTGCTTTGAGTTAGCCTCAATGGCAGCCAGAAAATCCCATGAAATAAATTTGGTCTGAATTACTAAACCTCATGTGAAAAACATTATACCCCCCCAGAACCAGAAAAAAGAGTTGAATGTGAATATTTACAGCAGAGCAGAGAATCTATATGTGGATGCTTTCCGAGAGCTGACAGCATCAGTTACAATAGTACGGGCAGCCGAAGCTTTCATTCTTATTTTAATAGGAACTGAGATGCAAGTAATTCACAAAAGTCTCAGAGCTTTTGAGATTTCACTTTCAAATGCTTTGACTGAGCCATGGTTTCGGAAGCAATCGGCCTTGAAATAAGCCAATATAGAAGTGGGGTAGGAATACGCTGATAACTTTGTATGGCTCTGAAATGAAACGCTTAGATCACATTCCACAACGAGAAAGCTTGTGTTGCATTGCACTCCTCATCGAAAGTCAACGTCCCAGAGTAACCTCCTGTCCACGCTAAGAAATAAAGGTGAATGATGGAAAAATAAAGGTTCCAGGAGGGATCTCTGTTGGGTGGTAGGGCTCTGGGTTAAAAATATAGGCTCTAATTATGAAGGCTCTAAAAAAAGAACTCTCTCATTTTCTTTCCAGAAATATTCAGAAAAGTGATAAGCCTCTGTTTTATTTTAGCAATTTGAAACAATTCTGATTTCTGATTGTTGGGGCAATAAAGGTCCTGTAAGAAAATGAACTTATTGACTGGTTCATGAAAACATGGAGTTAGGGTTAGCAATCATGAAGTAAGAGACTTAATACTATAATGGTTATTGTTGATGTGGTGGTGAATAAAAAGGAGGGTTAACCATGATCTCCTATCAGTGATCATCTAAGGCAACCACAAATACTAACAAAAATATTATATGCTAAAATACAGTTGATGTATGTCTTGTCCTTGAAAAAACCCTCATATACTTGTCCTTACGCGCTTACATACAGTTACAAGTATGGTAATACTTGCAATGTTTCAATGTTTCTGCCATTGTCTTGTATAGATGGTAGATGGCCATTTGCAGCATAGACATTATTGATTATTTGTCCAATCTGTGCATTGTTTTTTTTTTTTTTTTTTTTTTTTACCTTTTCCTTTCCTGTTTCCTTGTGTTGTTTTCATGGTAGTTTTCCCTTATCATCATCATGTTTAAGATTTATTCATGCCGAGTAAGGCTGTGCTCTGCTAGGTGGGCCTGTTATGTCTTTCCAACATGCTTTGAACTGTTTTATGCTTATACTTTGCTCTTGTGTGTAATTTGTTATACTACAGTACGTCATTTTGTTCTGAGACTGATTTAACATTAGAACTGGACTAGCTTGTTATCTGCAAAATCCTTTGCAATATGCTTATACCGAAGGGCTATGTATTGTAAATAAAGTTGATCTGACATCATTTCTTATTTAAGTTCTGTGTACTTTTGCTTGATTTGGACTCATTCATGCCTTGCAAGCCTTGTGATATTTTAAAATTTTGCATCAAGTTTCTACATTTCATTGCATCACTTGAATTCTGACTTAAATGTCTCCGTAAGTAGCTTCAAAGTTAAAAAAAACATGTTTTCTATACTTTGTGATAATGTCACATACATATTATGTATCTGCTGGTTACAACACTTCACTGAGGCTATATCACACTGATATTGAGTGAAATATTCAAACCCAAGATGCCATCGTTTTATGGCTGCAGCTTTACATCAAACATAAATTATCCATATGTTTTATCCATCATTTTATCCAAATTCCCTGTAATTCAGCAGGACATACTTGGCATACATATCTTGAGATCCCAGAATGAAAATTTAAGTTCAATGAAAGTTTATACAGGGAAAAGCTGATGGACCCATGAAGGTGTTAAGTTGCACTTCTTTTTATTTAGAGTGCTGCAGCAGGGAGAGTAGTTCCATATGGCTCTGTGTGTGTGAGTGTGTGTGTGTGTGTGTGTGTGTGTGTGTGTGTGTGTGTGTGTGTTGGTGGGTGGGTGAGAGAGAGAGAGCGAGTGTGTATGCGCCTGTGCATGTTTTTACATGCCGGTGTGTGTGTGGGTGTGTCTGAGTCTGTGACGTCATTGCCCAGTCCGGGTGATCCCTTCCTGGCCAATCGGTGTGCGGCAGGAGGTTTCCGGGGAGGCGGTCAGTGGATGATTAAAAGTGTGGGTGGGGTTAAGTACTAAACCAGGCAGTAAAACCTTGACCTGTGGGAGTAGTGCGGCACCTTCTTGTAGTGTCTGCACTTGTCTGCAACTGCCCAAGTGTGATGTCTAGTACGTTTAATATTGCTCGATGAAAAACCAGTTAAGACACGAGGTGGACCTGCAACAGACAGGGTGGGTATGTCACTGTCATGAGGATGAAGTCATACTCGTGACCAAGCGTGATCTGAATCACTGCATATCACCGAGACATTCAGACTTCATGCTTACAGATAAAAGTTCAGCTGCATACAGCCTCAGGATCAAGATTCAGTCTGATCAGAAACATAAACCTCTACTTTAAATGTACGTTAAATTTTATTGACTACATCCGCAAATTACTTTGGATATTAAAAGGTGCATTACGTAAAACGTAAAACGTAAAATGTAAAACCTTTTAGACTCAGCTGACAACAAGCACATTATTTGGTACACAGATGCTGGTGGTGATAGGGAAAAGGTCATAGGGTCACAAAAATAGACAGGTTTCATTCTCTAGCCAACATGAATGTCACCAAATGTCGTGGTGATCCACCAAGCAGTTTTGAGATATGGATAGACCCCTGCTCTCCAGTGTGGCAACAAACATCGAATAAACCATAACTTGATGGTTGAGTCGACATGGTTACAGTCACAGGACCGGCTGATCATCTCATCATTGGACTCATTGATAAATGATATAAAATGAGCCTAAAGGTTCTCACTTACGTCAGCTCAGTTTGAATAGTGCTCTTTAAAGACTGGATAAGTTAAACGATTAGATTTGGGTAATGGTTTTTCATAGTAAAATATGTGCAGTTTTGAATTTACACCTTTGATTTTATGTATAAACATAAAATGTGAGTGTGATTTGTTGGTGTCTGAAGTTTCTTGAAAATTTACTTGCAGTACACAGTCCTGAACTGGCAGCACCAACTACTTTGTGGAAAATCCTGGCTTGCCAGAAGCACTGAGGCACGCCTCCAGTCATTCTAAATTTTACTTTTACAAGCAAAAGAAATTGGTTTTGGTGGGTGTTAATATTTGATATCTTCCTGAAAATCCTCCCAGAGGCTTTTATTCTTGCCCTTACTGGCAGGATGAGGGCTTTCAACACAATTCAGCAGAGACAGCTGTCGCACTTGTTTATGATTTTGCTGATTTTACTGGATGTACCACAGTGATTTTGTTCCAGACCAGTCACTGATCAGACTCCCATGGGAACAACAATATGCTGTGTTGCTACTGTTGGTGCAGCTCCAGCTTTCATTTTGCTGTGTCTGGATGCAAACCATTTGAAGAGCTTGTTATGGTGAAACAAGGGTCGAGGGCCCGGGAACTGCTGCATCACACAATCCTCTGTAGGAAACACATTTCCCAGCTGCTGTGTGGCTTTATACAACACAACAGGGACTGCTTAACAACAGAAAGGGAAACACACTTGTACAGTGCACAAGTGATGATTTAATATTCTTAATATCAAGAATGTGGTGGCCGGGAAACTGTGTTTACTTTTTCCAGACTACTGTGTTCACTAATGCCATATGTGCCAATTTTTCTCTTTTAGAAGGTCATTCACTTCCTATGTGTTAACACACTCACGAGATTTTAACTTCTGTTGTGCATTAAAAAAAAAAAAAAAAAAAAAAAAAAATCAAATAAATTTCCCATTCACAGTTTCCCATGCTGTTATTTTAGGTAGCTAAACCTTTGTCTCAGTTACCTCACTTCCGAGTGTTACATTTTCTCTGGTGATATTGTTCCTCAAATTTGTCTAAAACTGTCACTTATTGTTTGAAAGAGGCCACAAAATAGCTCTGACACACCACCTGTCATATGAATGCTTACTTCCCCTCTTATTTTGAGGAAGATTTTCAGTTCTTTATCACCCCCACAATATGATCACAAGTGTCTATAATCAGATCTGTGGGTGGTGGCCCCCACATGAGTGAATCAGACATTTATAATCAGTGATATCCCAGAGAATAAGCATTTTTTCACCCATCAACACTGTGCATGTTTTAATCGGTTCATAGACTGGCGTGTTACAACATTAACTCTTGTGTTATAGTGTTGGCCACAGGGCAGCTTCTGTTTGAGCAATTGGAAGATAAATACCTTTTGGTGTGTCTTTTATTTTGATATTTGACATTGAATTATAATCCCACTTAAATTTTTACATTGCTCAAAGTGCCTGTTTGAGCTTAACATGATACCCGCAATAAAATTATTCTTCTTATTTGAAGATTATCTCCTCCAAATCTTTGCCAAAGCACTCTCTTTATGCCACATTGAACAAATGACTCAGAGCAGGATAGGAAACAAGTCTGAATATGCCTCTCAACTGAGCGTTTGAATCTCGATGCTGAGTTCTGGCTTGAACTTCTTAACTAGTCACATTCCACTGTGGGAAGGCCACAGGTAAGAGGCTGAGAAAGGAAGAAGTAAAGAGAAAAGACATGAACAAGAGAGAGCGCGAGTGAACAAAAGAGGGGAGAAAGGCACACCAATGAAGAAATTATGAGCATTCAACACTACTGGCTGCTTCTGCTGCTGGTCAGCTGCCGGGAAGGGATTACAGGTAGTGTGGCTATGGAATGTGTGTGTGTGTGTGTGTGTGTGAGTATGTGTGTGTGTGTGTGTGTGCATCTGAGACAGTATTCCCCAAACCACACACTGAATATGTATGTGTGGCTGTATGTGGGTGTGCACACATGAATGTTGGCATATGTGTGCATCTTTGTGATCACATAGGTGTGTGTGTGTGTGTGTGTGACTGGGTGTGTCCATCTGTGCGTGTGCAGGTATGTGTATGGGTCTGCTGTCTGAGGCTCACATGTCAGTCATTTGGTGAGCTGGCTCAGCTGGAAGCTCTTTGGATGGCCAGAGGAGGACATGTCTCAACCTGCCTGCGCTGGAATGCTGCTACCAGCACTAGCCCTCACACAAAGCCTCGCGCTGATGAACACATCAGGATTATGTTTGCTAGTTGTGATTAATGGGGTACACCCACTTATGAAATATGCCTGATTCACAGAGGAGCAGCTGTAGGAAGAATCCACCTTGAATGAGAAAAATTAGGCAAAAAGTGAGGCCATGCAACACTTTAAAGGGACAGTAAAAAAAAAAAAATGCAACATTTTCATTTTACTGTTTCTATATTACCAATTGATACCATATTATAGCGACTCATCCTATAGCCAGTTCTAGAAAAGCTTTTATATTTACTGCTCTGAGCACTTGAGGGGATTCTTTCCCAGGAAAAGCCCTCTGCTACACCGGAAGTGCCACACTTTTCACTTACAAAAGCAGTAATAGCTGCTAGTTCGGACTAAATATGAAAATTCACTGTCTATACAGGCTGATTTTATTAGTAAATTATGATTTTTATGATGCACTATTACTATTATTACACTGTTACCATGGACAGCGCTTACATGGAGTGCAAAACACAAATGCAATGATTCCTTGTCACCAAATGTGTTGCCAAAGTCAAGAAAAACAAAAATGTCTTACTACTTTAAGTCTATGACCTTTACTGGCCTCTATAGGTGACCAGGAACTGCAACAACATTGACACCTCTACTACAAGTAAAATAAATTTAGGATTAAAATGTGAATCAAAAACTTTGGTTTGCAGATGAAAAAGTTTTGCTTGCTGTTGAGCTGAATCTTGTGTGCGTGACCAACACTATAAGACGTGCTGATGTGTCTCCATTGGCCAATCTCAAAGTGAAACTTTGGCATCCACAGATATAATGTTGCTTTGATTTTTTTGATTGCAGTGTTGATAGTTTTGCTCTCAAGCCAGTCTTTTCAATTGCAAAACTGTTCTGCTGGGTTGCATAATGAAAACAAAAAACAGTCCATACTAAAACGGCCTCTCTTTCCATATCTTTTCTACATTTGAGTGGCAGTTGTTTTGTAATGGACACAAACATTAAAGTCACAGTAAAGTCTCCATCTAATTATATACTGTGTAATTGGTACTAAAAAAAATCAACTCCCCTGGTTATTTTGTGCTATGGTGTGATTTAAAAAATATGTATTGATCCTTTAATTTTGCATCTAAAATCTGATGTCACTGTCCTGTTTTGATTGAAGACCTCAAATTAAATGTTTTGTTGTACTGTTTCCATCTTCCCCTCTGCCAGGTGCTGTCAGTGGCATCAGCCCCTATTTAAGGCATTATGAGGGACTGTCGTACGACAGGGAGGATCTGCACAGGAAGCACCTGAGGGCCAGGAGAGCCACGCAGCCTCAGGAGTTCACACTGCAGCTGGACTTCACAGCTTTCCGCAGGTGGCCTCCTCTAACTGTGGCTGCTGCTTCAAAAGCCACGAGAAATACACAGCATTCTGATTAAATATCCAGTATTGCTGCAGTTGAATGCACTCTTTGATCATGTTCCTAAATGAACAAACAATGTCAGTCAATTAATCTCCATTTGCATACTGTTGAGAGATCAAAATACTTTGCACAGCTGTGTGAAGCTTTGACCACATCTGTAAGCTGTTGTGTGTGTGCGCGCGTGTGTGTGTGTGTTGTGTGCGTGTGTGTATTGCGTGCGTGTCCTGATTTAGAGCCTTCCAGTTGCGTCTGAAGCGAAGTGCAGCAGGATTCTCTGAACATTTCGAGGTGGTCAGTGAAAATGGTCGCACAGCAGCTGACCTCTCCCATTTATATTCAGGAACACTAGAGGGTGGGTATGACAGAGATACAATTATTATCAGACTAAAACCACTCAGTAGAGCACTTACCTGCAAAATCACTGTAATAGACCTGTTCATAGCAGCCATTTTGACATGAAACTGCAGGGTAAAAACAGATGTGTCTAATGATATTAATTAACATTTTCTTCCACTTAAGTGTTGCAGAGTCTTTCCAGTGAGCCTGCATGCACAACACAGGACCCTGGCTCTGTCAGACCTCAATGGTCATTAGTAACATCTGTGTTTACCCTGCTATTTCAAGTCAAAATGGCTGCTGTGAAAAAGGTCTCTTGCTAAGAATACTGGCCCGGTTCCATATTGCCCACAGTGTGGACACTACAGACTGACACCTCTGATGTATTTCGACTGCCTCCAAGTTTCTGATTTCAGCTGATCAGTTATTCTGACTGTCTGTGTGTCTCTCCCTTTTTCTTGGTTATCTCTCAGGTATTTGTTGTCTTTGCCTCCCTCTCCCTCACTCCTTGACATTTTGCCTCTTCTGACCTGGTCTTGTAGGTGCACACGGTTCAGCCTGCCATGGCTCAGTTATACAGGGCCAATTTGAGGGCTCCATCCATACAGACAATGGGACATTTTACATAGAGCCAGTCCATAGGTACACCACCAGTGAGACTGATCATCACTCCATAATCTACCACGAGGACGACATGGGTAACAATGCCTTCATTTCTTTAACCTTTATTTATCCAGGAAAGGTTTCCTATGCGTGCTGTCTTCACAGATTTTTCAGTCTTCTACAAGCCTCTTAGCAACATCACTGGAGCACTTAGAGGGTTATATTTTCTGAACAAGGACTCCCTAGTGGTTGTTGAAGTTGTTGAGTGCAGGATTCATTCACTCTCCTTGCCAAGATTTTTCCACCTCGTCTTAAGATGAACCAGTCATCCTCCTTCCATGATTTTATTTACTTCTTTATTCACCGATGTATACAGCATGATGTCTGAGACTTTGCAGCCTGTGGTGGGCCAATCAGTTTCAATGTAAAAATAAATAATTCCCCCAAAGATTCATCAAGTTTGATCCCATGGTTTTCGCAATGTTGAAGCTCAGGGTCCTTTTGGCCTGGTGGTGGTGCTGCGGAGGGAAAATCGGGTTTATATTTAAGATGATGGACACCTGTTTCAAAATCCATCATTCCCCCAAGGTTCATTAAAAACAAAGCAGCAGAAGATGAGATAGGAGAAGGAGAGAGACCCAATCCTGAGTCCTTTCCCTGATATTCGACTGTGGGGAACAAATATGAGAACTGTCTTTGACGGCAGGTTAAACCTCATAACTTCACTTGTATTGCCTGGACATCTGGAGACAACGGCGTCCAAGAAGAAATGCCTCACTCTATCTCTCCTTGTGGTTTGATTAATGGCTCTCCTGGCAAACTACCGACCGATAAACCACTGCAATAAAATACACTATCCGCTTGTTGCTGTTCCTCATCATTCTGTTTCCTATCTCTACAGTATCTGCTGCTGCCTCGGGCTCTGGCATGAATTAAGGTTACTAAGAGTCAATGAACCAGCTGTACCCTTTACTCCCAGTGAGAACGGATAGAGTTAAAATCTCACAGGAGAATCTAGTTATAGCTCTTAACGGCGTGGGGGGGGAGCACCCACCCTGGTTACCAGCCAAAGAAAAGATGGACCTGGCATGGTGTGTCTT